>NW_018744069.1:0-600000 GCF_001683475.1 Chenopodium quinoa | reverse complement strand
AACCGATGATCCGACCCGAATGACCCGACCCATGACTCGAAATCGGCCCGAAACCAGTGACCCGAAATTGACCCAAACCCCGAATTAACCCGACCCGACCCAACCCGAAGTGGAACTGACCCGACATTGACCCGAAACCCGAAATGACCCAACCCGAAACGACCCGACCCGAGATGACCCGACCCAAAGTTGACCCGAGACCCGAAACGACCCGACCCGAAGTTGACCCGAAACAACCCGAAGTACTAAAAAAAAAAAGGTTAATAAAAGTCCAACAATTACTATAATCCATGAAAAAATAGCCTTAATAAATATAGTGAGTTTTTCGTCAAAAAATAAATAAATAAGTATATATACAGAGTTGAATTCAACCTAATGAATCACCCGAATATGACTTGACTAGAAGTTGACCCGACCCGAAGTTGACCCGAAAAATTGGACCCGAAAATTGACCTGACCCGACCCAAACTTGACCCGACCCGAACTCGACCCGAAATGTTGACCCGACACCCGACCCGACCCGATTATTGGCCGACCCGAAATCAACCCGAAATGACCCGACCCGAACTTGACCCGATAATCTTTTGACCCGAACTTGACCCGACCCATACCCGACCCGAATGACCCATTTGCCAGGTTTAGTGGGCACCTATTAAAAAAACTAAGGGTCTGTTCTCATTGACTGAACTCAGCTGAACTGAAGTGAGCTGAGCTGAACTGAACTGAACCGGGCTGAACTGAACTGAACCGAACTAGGCTGAACTGAGCTGAAGTGAAATGAATATGTTATAAGAGAAGGAAATTAGGAGTTGGACTGAACTGGACTAAACTGAACTGAACTGAACTGAGCTGAACTGAACTGAACTGAACTGAGCTGAACTGAACTGAATTGAACTAAATTTCAACATAAGAGAACAGGCCCTAAGTAACTCGTATAACATTGACCAAGTAATCCCAGTAATATTGACCGCGTAATCCCAGTAATCCTAATCGAGTAACCCCTTAACCCCTAATACACTAACGAAATAACCCCTGTAATAGTTGGCCACACTAAGGAAAAATTCTCATCCTCACTTCCTCTCTTCTAGTTTTTTTTTTTTTTTTTTTATAGGGATCTTCTAGGCTTTTCTAGTTTTGGCCATTTAGTACGGAAATATTCTAATTTCTTCGAAAATTATACTATTTTCAACCATTTTCCCTTAATTTTCTTTAGTTTTGCTTTTTATGTTTCAATAAATCTACACAAGTAATGTAGATGTTAATCTGTCTCCCTGTGGTGAAGTGTCTTGTAGGGTATTAAGTGGTAAAAGATGCAATTTCACAATTCATATTCGTTCGCACCTAAACAGGATGTACAAGCATAACATGTAAAGGAGTCACATAATACATACCTTTGACGCGTAATTTCCACAAGCGATTGACCACGAACAATTAAGAGAATAAGAGCCCCAAGTGTTGCTCCTTTACTTAGTCCACGGGATAGGATTGAACCTCCACTACTGATAGGTTTACGGGCACAAACATTTCGAACTATATTCTATGGATATGGGAGGAGAAAACCGAGCCACGAACACCACTACACCACCACCGTGCACTACCTTGCACCGGGTGGCCGTATGGTCATACAGACGTGAGGAAAGAGATTGCGTGAGGCTAAATATTGGTTGCTCACTTGCCAATTCTCAAATGACTAGTTAAGTGTTATATCTTAAACCATAGGCAATGCCTCTATTTATACAAGAGTAAACTACACACTCACTCCCCTTCACTCCCTAAACTTACAAAATTTGCAAGTTACTCACTCATCCGATCATCAGAGCTAAAATATCCGGCGGTGTTTTGGGTAATTTTACCCATGCCACGTGGGCAAATCATATTCTGACACGTGTCATACCATGGTTGGTCTGAATTGGACCAACCTCCATTCGACACGGGTCCTTACTACAACTTGGGAGAAAAGGCGGCCTTCAAGGGCCCAAATCCTGAGAAAGCCGTAATTCAACACATCCCAGTATAATTAGGTTAGAGTGACCTAATCAGGGGCACATTTTCCAACAACCATATAAATAGGGAGATTTCCCCCATTTTTAGGGCATCTAAAATTTATTACAGCATACCCTATATTCTCTTACATCAAAGAATCACCTGATCTCGAAATCCGAGAAGATCTCACCTCTTTTTCCGCATCTTCTCCTGTTTATACTCAAATACTAACTTAATCGTCGGAGGCGGATCACCACCAACCGAAGTCTCCATGATTTTGCAGGTACAGGCCGCGTGTAACCAATCTCTAAGATGTAACTCTCCCGAGGTATAAAAACACCCAAAATATTTGGCGTCGTCTGTGGGGAGGGTACCTCAAGGATGGTTCAAGAGTTTGTACCGCCTTCTGACCACACGGTTAATCAGCCGGAGGTCTTTACTGACCATGAGGATGATGATCCTCAGGTTGAAATGTACATAGCCAAAGATGGCTTTCTAATCACCAAATGCCTTTCCCAGAGACACTCTTGAGCGGGGTGCAAGCCAGGCGGGTACAACCAGGCCCCCTGGTCAGCCGGAAGGGGAAACCCAAACGGAAAATGGATCCGCCCTAGTCACCCGGGACAAAATCATAAAATTCATGACTAGTTTCAAGGGTGAAATCAAGGATCTGATCACTAAGAGCAGGGCTGGCCCAAGCAAGGGTCAGTCGGCAAGGAAGACCCCTTAGTAGAGGAGGAAGCCAGTCAAGGACAGGCAGCCAACCCCGCATCCAAAAGATAATGCAGCCGGGACCCTTGACTGGTCCAAGATTCTCCCCAGAAGAATCCATGAAATCCCCGTCGGGAGGAACAGCCGGTGGGTAACAAAAAATCTACTCCTGATGCTCGGCAATTCATTGAGCGCAAGAGGAGTCAGCAGCTGTCTGAGTCAGCCTCTACCTCGAGCTTTCCAGACTACTTCAAGAATACATTTGTAGGGAATATTCAATCCTTGCATGAGAGCCATACAGGCAGAAATACCATCCATTCTTGCCCTCAGATGATTGGGAATGCGCCGTATGTACCTATAGTCTACGGTCAATATTCTCCTCACTTCATGCAGCCGGCCCTCTTTGGAGGTCAGGCGGCATATAATGAACAACCTTTGGACTGGAAGTTGCGTCTGCTCAAACTTGGTGAACAAACTTCTGCATTCACCAAGGAGATAACCAAGGCCGCACAGCCGGCCAAAGGTAAAGAATGTGGTACCACCAACCCGGAGGACCACTTCATGGCCTAGTCCAACCTCGCAGGGGCTGGAGGATGATATTGACGAGGGTTGAAGCTAGGTCGTTGAAACTAACCCCTACCCAAGGCCAAACAAAATTTGTAATCTCTCAACACACCCTTATACAAGTATAGTGGTAAGTCGAGGGTCGAACCACTAAGGAATGGAGAATGATCTTATATTGCCAAGTCAAGCTATTCCGGAAAGGTTAAGTAAGGGTGTGAATGCTAAACAACTAGTCAAGCTAAATTTGGACAAATGTAATGAACACTAGGGCTCGGGATCCACATATACTTGTAACGGTTTCCGCTAATTGTGAAAGAATTAACTAAGTCGAGTGATGCGAGGGAAAACAAATCATGCAACCAAAAGAGCATATCAAGCTATTTTCCTAGAGGTCTAACTAGCGTCAACTACGATAAACTCTAGCTAAGAACGTCACAAGACACCTCAATCGTTAAATGCAATCCACAAATCAATGGTCCGTATCAATGTGAACCTACAATGCAATCTAGTGTGAATAACTAGGGTGATCAAGCCTAAATCAAACACACACATGCACATAATCAATTAACCAATTTAATCACATCATCAACTCCATCAATTTCCCCAAATTAACATCAATCCATTACTCATACATGCTTCACCATTACCCTAGCAAGCAAACTAATCACTAGCCATTGAAATTAAGATCAAAGCAAGGCTAAACAACAAATTCTGCATGATCAAATTAAACAAGCTAAAATCAAATCACAAATCAATCAAACTTGAACTTTCAACAAAACAATTGAAATTAAACTAAAGATCAAACTAAAGATTTAATTAAAGAAAAGGAATCCTTACAAACTGACAGGGTAAAGTCGTATCCCCAAATCAAAAATTAATTCCTAAATCCTCTAACTAATGTAGATAGGGAAGTAGGGTCGAATCCACAGAGAAACGAGTCTTTCTATTCCTAATTAAATAAAGTAATCTAAATTATAAAGTAACCAATATGTAAGTTTGGATGTGAAACTAAACTACGGAGATTAAGAATAAGGAGAAAACAATGAATAAAAGGATCTAGGGCATAGGTTCACCAATAAATAATATTCCAGGGTAAAATATAGTAATCATTCATCAATGCATACATTAATCAGATCATAAAGGGCTTTCGCTACGTATTACAATCACACAATTAATTTACCGGTATTAAATCTCATCTCTCGAATCTTGACTTAACCATTTATAAATTAACCTGCCTATTGAAACTAGACCTAAATATCAATTCTCATCTCTCGAATCTCGAATCAATATTGTCAAACTCATGCATAAAAGATCAGGCCTAATCTAGTCACAGAGCATTAAATCAATCAATAGGAAGTTCATCTAGCATTGACAATCAACAACAATAAATTACCCCTTCATATTATTTATGGATCCCCATAAACCCTAGAAAGAAAACTACTTGTTTCGGGGTTTTCTGATGTCCTGCGGGAGAGTTACAATTCCGAGACTGGAACCGGACGCCTGTACCTGCAAAATAACGGAGACTCCTGAGAGCTCCGCCTCCAACGGTCAAGTTAGTACCCGATTAAGGAGTAATCAATACAGAAATTAAAGTAATGAGATCTCTCTAGGTGAGAGTGCTTAGTGTTGGTAATCTGCGTTGTTAGCGAGATTAGCCGCTTGTTAATAACTCTGTTCTTCTCTGCTTGATCTCTTGATTATTCGATTCCTTGATTAATGAGGATTAATCGAGTATTTATAGCCTTGGGAAGCGTGCAACTCTCTAGGTTTAAGGTAAACTTAGGGCTGACCGGGCCTCTAGACTGAATTGGGCCTTGATGGCCGGTTGTCCCATTTGGCATGGGTGGACACGTGGCGTGTCTTAAGTGGTCCGTAGAGGACGTATCTGTGATTGACACGTGGCAAGCTCCTGTTGGCCTTCATGAAGGACACGTGGCGGAACCTGGTTGGTCCACTTGTCAGACGGTGATTGGTGGATAAAAATCCCCTAATCATTTGCCCCTCACAGGTGGCACGCGACTGGTCACGTGTCGCCTGTGACAGGTGTCGCACGGTGACAGGCGACGGCCTGTTACAGGTGTCACCTTGCAGACGGCCGAGAGATTTTCCCGCCCAAATTTTGAATTTGGAAGCGACCCTTCGCCTTCTCACTTTGCCTATAAAAGGAAGTGCTGACTTCGGTCATTTTCACATTTGAGAACTTTTGCGAGAACATTCGGACCCCTGAACTTGCTCTGACATTTCGGACCTTTTCTGCCTACCGCCTGTTCTGACAAGCCGACTGACCCGAACTTTCAGGACTTCATCAACCGTCACTCGTTCAGGTAACTCAGTTCTCTTACTCTTAATTTTCTTTTTATTTTTTGAAATGGCACCATGGAAGCACACGACACGCCCTAAGTTAGTGATCAGCCGGTCACCGGGGACGGCTGAATCTAGGACTAGGAGTGCCGCCTGCCCTTTTCTGGACCCATCTTTGCCCTTTATACAAAGTCCGACTGTATCTGTGTCTATGCAGAACGTGATGGCCAGAACAAAAAAGACTGCTATGATATCAAACTCAGACGGCTCCTCCCAAAGGGTGCTCCTTAGTGAAACATCTGACCAGGCGCCAGATGTAGAACGAGGCGACTGTCAAGCTGACAGTTCTGAGAGAGGGACCAAGGTGTTCCCTTCCCATCTTACCGTGGACATGTCTAATTTTCCTTCTGCTCCTTCTAAGGGAGAGGAGGCGGGCCCCTCTAGGAGAGGGGAGGAGTCGTCCTCTTCGGACTCGTCAGGGGACGAGTCCGAATCCAGCTCTTCTGGCCACAGTTCTTCTGGCTCAGAAGAAAAACATAGCCGCCTACAAGAGGCGAGACGTTCTCATGCAGTTGAGAAGGGGGATAATTGGGCAGAGCCGTCCGCCTCTTACAGAGAGGAAAACGCCCCCTACTACTGCAGGGTACCCCGGGGCCGGATTGCAACCATGCGAGACAATGTGGCGAGCTTTATTGCTAACCACAAAATGGGCCCGGAGTTTTTACTGTTTGTGCCGGATCCAGAAGATACTGTCGTCTGGCCGGCTGGTACCAGCTAGGGTGACGGCTGCTTTGGCTGCTATGTGGCGGCCATCAAAGCTGGACTGCGCTTCCCATTACATCCGGCTGTTCAGCGGATTTTAGATGGGTATGATCTGGGGTTATGGCAGTTAGCCCCCAACTCTTGGGTAAACGTACTCGGCTATGTGGCCGGGTGCGAACTGAACGGGGTGGAGCCAAGTTTTGAGGCTTTCGCCCACATGAACTATCTCAGCCGGACCCCTAAGTCGGGAGGTACCGGCTGGTATCAATTAACAAGCCATAGGGGTTACCTCATGACGAGAGGTAAGGCAAACAAATGGAAGGATTGGCGGAACACCTTTCTTATTATCGAGAGTTCAGACACGGAGCTGAACAAACGCTTTAACAAGTGGAATAGGGATCCGCCTCTTCTCGCAGGCGGCCGCAGCATGCCGCCTGTTCCCCCAAAGGCTAAAAAAGAGATCCTAGACAAAGGACTCTTCAAAGTAGAGACTAGGGTGAACTCTACTTCAGGGGTACGAGAGCAAGTACCCCTAAACTGCGTCCCGAGCTTCAAGTGGCTCTATGACGAGTACTTCTTGGCCGCCTGTGGCCTCAGCAGTCGGTGCTCTAGAGGTAGCCGGTCTGACGAATACTCTGTTTTTTCACGCCTTGTTTACTTGGGATTTTTACTAACTTTGCTGTTTATTTCTTTCAGCCGGCGCCATGAGTAAAATAACAGCATCTAAGACTGCGGCGGCCATGCTGCGGGTCTCGCTAATGAAGCAGTCGTATGCCGACTCCCCCAACAAGGAGGCACCCTTGGTAAGCTTTGAAAACTCTTCTCCTTTTAGTTGTCTTATGCATATACTAACTCTTTTTGTTTTCAGTCTGGCACTCCAAGGGCTTCTTCCTCACAACAGCCGGACCCCAAGGCCCGGAGGACGACTGTTGCAAGCTCTCCTAGGTCTTCCAGGAAAACAGTGGCGGCTGAGAAGCAGCCGGCCACTTCTTCAAAAACCCAGGCGGGGCCGCCTAGATGTATGGACACTTGCTTGTAAAAACTCACCCTTGCTTCCTTCTTGATTAGGTCTAACTTGTTTTTTCCTTTCGCTTAATGCAGCCGGCCCCCAGGGACTAGACTTGGTTGAGGTAGCCAAGTCTATGGTTAAAGTAGTTCCTCCATCTGACAGGGAGGCGGTCAAGGGTGCCGGCACCCTTGACCTTGATGGAATTTCAGGGGTCCTAGCTGAGGTATACTTAGCACCTTTTTGAGCTTTTGAGTTCCAGGACGCCTGTTAACTCTTTTGATTGGAAACTGACGCCTGTTTTTCTTTGTACTTAGGCCCTGCTCCGAGTCAACAGCCTTCGCAAGCCGATTGATCGGAAAAACAAAGAGGTAAAGGCCGCAAAGGCTATGGCCGCCTCCAGCTGTGATAAGGCAATGTTTCAAATTGCCCAAAATGAAGTACTGACCATTGATCTTCTTTATTATCAGGCGCAGGCGACCGCCGCTGTTCGGGCTCAGCTAGAGGCGGCCCAAAAGAAGGTTGACGAGCTGGAGGGGACCGTCACCAACCTTAAAGCCGAGCTGAAACCCCTTCGCCAAAAAATGCACTCTTACGAAGCCATGGAGAAATCTTTGGCTAACGTAAAAGAACGCCTGGTGAACCAGGAGAAGAGTCTTACCCAAGAGCTCTCGGATAAGGCCGAGCAAGAGAAACAAGAGCTCGTCCGGGAGATGGTGGAAGACTCCGCTCAAATCCAACGCATGACCTGGGAACGACTGTTCCCCAGTGCCGACTTTGCCTCATGGGAACGAACGTACCGCCAGTGTTCGGAAATATATAATCAACAGATCCTGGCGGCTGCTGAAGAAGAGGCGTTGGACGGTGCGTTGGAGGAGGAAGAGCCGGTTGTGGCGCTTGTGCCACTTGGGGGTAAGGCATCAAAAGATGGTGCAGCTAAGGCCGAGTCCAGCAAGAAGAGTGCTGACCAGGCGGCTGCTGCTGATACTGAACTGCCCCCTTCTTAAGCTTTAAGTATTTTTTCTTTTCACGGCCTGCGTGCCGTTTGCTTTGTAATTACCCGGCCAGGGGGCCGGGGTTTTGAATATTCTGCTGGTCTTTTATGGCCGGCTCATTTTTAATCAAATTTTTGTTTTGGTTCAAATTTGTCTAAGTATTTTTAATTTGTTCACTAGACCGACTGTTGTGTATGGCCGAACGTTAAGACAGGTACAAATAGTAAGTATGCCGCCTATGCCCCTGGACGACTGGTTGTCTGTTTCCAGGATAGATGATCAGTCGGCCATTTAATCAATCGGTATTCGAACTCTTTATTCAATTTGACCAAGTAAATAGAATTAAGTAGGAAAACAAGCGGCGGGTACCGGTTGTTTCCCTTTATTGCCAATGTTGGCTTTTAATTCGTTATTTGTTAACCTAGCAAGAGTATTGGTTGAGAGCCTTTGTTTATTAAAAACAAGTGGACGACTCATACCTTTTAGGCTCCATACTAAGTTTGAGTGACTATTAAGTTAACATGGGAGTTACTTAGTCTTTGTCACAATCTTGATTGAGTAGTAGAGGTATCAGGCGGCGTAGGCTGGCTAGACCCCTTGATTCACCAATGTTTGTTGGCTATTAACTCAATAGGTTATCCAGTAGGAATAGGGGTTCGAGTGCCCTTGTTTGTTTAAAACAGGCGGACGACTCAAACTTTTTAGATTCCATACCAAATTTGAAGGAGTGACTATGAGTTAACTTAGGAGTTACTCAGTCGCCATCACTTTTGTTTGAGAAGTAGAGGTACCAGGCGGCGTAGGCCGGCTAGACCCCTTGATTCGCCAATGTTTGTTGGCTATTAACTCAATAGGTACCCCCTGCATTTATGCCAAGTAATACAGGCGGTCATCTGACTCAGATGTCAACTGCTACCACTGGTTTGGTTAGTGATAGAGTTATCCTTGTCTCAAAAACGGCTACGTGGTTGCCCTTGGGGACAGTCGTATAGGTGCCGTGTAATTAGTTTATAGAACAATGTTCCACCCAAAAGGGAGCTGCTCTCTGCGACGAATTTCATCCGGAGGGATGCCGTCGGACGCCTGCTATGATGTTGGGACAGGTCGAATTAGTTTTGTAGTTTTGATCAGGTGGCTTGGCGCCTGGTCTGATCATTCGGCCGGTGGCCTTGGTAAGTTCTTGGTGAACGTAGGTGCTAAGTAAAAGAAGGGTAGCCGCCTGTTAGTTACAGGATCGGCCAGGCCCTAATCTTTTTAGCTAAGTATTGTGAGTAAAATACTCGATGGAGAGTAGCCGACTGTAAAGGAACAGACGGCATGCCCCTCTAAAGATAAAGAGTGAAACTCAATGGAGAGTAGCCGACTGTAAAGGTACAGACGGCATGCCCCTCGTAATACAAAATTGAATAGTAAGTGCAAACTTTATTAAGTAGCTCTTTACTTTACATCATTCAGAAAAAATATTTTTTAAGGTTATCTACATTCCAGGTTCGAGGCAACGGTTGTCCGTCTGGTGTTTCCAGACGGTAGGTACCGTCCCTGACTTCTGCATAGATTCGGTAGGGTCCTTCCCAGTTGGGAGTTAGTTTGCCAGACTCATTAGCCCTACCAACTGCTTCCATTTTTCTAAGTACAAAGTCCCCTACTTTGAGTGGACGCCTGTGTACTTTTTTGTTGTATGATCTAGTCATTCTCAGGCGATAGATCTCATGGCGCAAAACAGCATTGCCCCTCTTTTCAGGAAGTGAGTCTAATGCCAGGCGCATAGCTTCCCAGTTTGCCTCTTCGTCATATAGCATTACTCGAAGAGTCGGCTCGTAGTGTTCTATTGGAAGAACAGCTTCTGCACCATAAGTTAGGAGGAAGGGAGTTTCTCCAGTCGCCCCTTTTTCAGTCGTCCTAATGGCCCAAAGAACATGTGGTAGTTCATCTGCCCATAGGCCGCCTGCTCGTTCAATCTTTTTCTTGAGACCGTCTGAGATGATTTTATTAAAGGCTTCTACCTGGCCGTTTGCTTGTGGACGGCCGACAGATGCAAAGTAATGTGCAATTCCTTGGTCTCCCAACCAGCTTTTGAGAACAGGCGTCTCAAATTGGGGACCATTATCAAAAACAATAGACATGGGAACCCCGAACCGAGTGATGACGTTTTTCCAAATGAATGAAATTACATCTTTCGTCTTGATTCCCTTTACAGCCTCCGCCTCTACCCATTTAGTGAAGTAGTCAACGGCAACAAGTATATACCTTCTGCCGCCTGTAGCAGGCGTGTATGGACCCAGAATGTCCATCCCCCACTTAGCAAACGGTAGTGGGCTGTGAATGGTAGTGAGGTCAGTAGCCGGACGGTGAATTAATTTGCCAAACCTTTGGCACTTGTCACATTTTTTCACCATCTCCATTGCATCTGCTTCCAAAGTAGGCCAAAAGTAGCCCTGCCGCCTTGCCCTTTGAGCAAGCATCCTACCACCTATATGGGAAGCACAGAAACCAGAGTGAAGATCATCTAGTATCTCTCGTCCCTTTTCAGGAGTAACACACTTTAAGAAAGGTTGAAGGTGCCCCCTCTTGTGAAGTTCTCCCTGTATCATTTCAAAACAGGAGGCTCGTTTTTTCAGTGCTGCCGCCTGTTGAGGATCATCCGGTAGTGTACCGTTTGTCAGATATGCCCTGATTGAATCCATCCAGGTTGAGCTTCTGTCTAGAATTCCAATAGGATTTTCCTCGATGCTTCTCTTCTCCATTACTTCCCAAAACACAGTTCGAGGAGTATCGGAGGAGGCGGATGATGCTAATTTCGAAAGTGCATCTGCCTGGTTGTTTTCTGATCTCGGCACTTGGATCAGATGGAAATCCTCAAGGGAGCCGACTGCTTGTCGGACCGCCTGTAAATACTTGATCATGGCCGGATGTGTTGCTTCGTATTCGCCATTGTACTGACTCACTATCAGTTGTGAATCAGAACAGGCGTCTATTTTCCTTGCCCCTGCCGCCTTACACATGCGGATCCCGGCTAGTAAAGCTTCATATTCTGCCTCATTGTTTGAAGCCTGGAAACTGAAGCGTAGAGCATACTCGAACCTGTCGCCCTCTGGAGATTGACATACGACGCCTGCTCCACAACCGTTTGAAGTAGAGCTTCCGTCCACATATACCTTCCAGACTTGGTCTGGAACTTGAGAGTCAGGAGGACGAGTCATCTCTACAATAAAGTCAGCAAAGGCTTGCCCCTTCACTGCTTTTCTAGGCTCGAAAGTAACTTCGAGACTCTGCATTTCTATGGCCCATTTGATCATTCGTCCGGAGGACTCCATGGTGGTAAGGGGCCGCTTGATCGGTTGGTCGGTATACACGACGACTGCATGTGCCAGAAAGTAGGGCTTCAATTTTTTAACAGCCATGAAGAGTGCAAGACCAAATTTCTCCACTAGGGGATACCTCAACTCGGCATTTTTCAGTACGTGACTGACAAAGTAGACCGGAAGTTGACAGCCGTCCCTTTCAGCAAGGAGCACCGCGCTTAACGCATGATCAGAGACGGCCAGGTACATGTAGAGATTTTCTTTGGGCAAAGGGCTGACCAGCCTCGGCAAGGAATGCAAGTGAACCTTTAATTTCTGGAAGGCGGCCTCAGCATCCGGCCCCCATTCAAACCTTGCCTTTTTCTTAATTGCCTGGAAAAAGTATAGGCATTTGTCGCCTGATCGACTTAGGAATCTTCCCAAGGCCGCCAGACAACCTGTTAACTTCTGAACCTCTCGGACGGTACGAGGCGACTGCATGTCAATGACCGCCTGTACCTTCTCAGGGTTCGCCTCTATTCCTCTCTGGTTGATAAGGAATCCGAGAAATTTCCCAGACTCAACTCCAAATACACATTTCTTGGGATTGAGCATGACATGGTGCCGCCTGAGTGTGGCGAAAGTTTCTCGGAGGTCCGTCAGATGATCTTTCTGAAGTTTAGTCTTGACAATCATATCATCAATGTATGCCTCGACGTTTCTCCCAATCTGATCAAAGAACACTGTGTTTATCATTCGTTGGAAGGTAGCCGGGGCATTCTTAAGACCAAACGGCATGACCGTGTAACAGTATAATCCCTGATCAGTGACGAAGGCCGTCTTCTCCTGATCTTTCTTCCATAAAGGAATTTGATGAAAACCAGAATAGGCGTCCATAAAACTCATCAAGGCATGGCCGGCTGTTGAGTCGACCAGGTTATCAATTTTAGGCAGAGGGTAACTGTCTTTGGGGCACGCCTTGTTCAAGTCCGTGTAGTCTACACACATTCGCCAGGTGCCATTCGGCTTTTTAACAAGCACCACATTTGCAACCCAATCTGGGAAGTAACATTGCCGAATGAACCCTGCATCAAGTAATTTTTTGACTTCGGCGGCTGCCGCCTGACCTCTTTCTTCACCATGGTTCCGTTTCTTTTGTCGTACCGGCTTCTTTTTCGGATCCACAGCGAGTTTGTGTACTGCCAGATCAGGACTAATGCCTGGCATTTCATGGACTTCAAATGCAAAGATGTCCTTGTATTCTTTCAACAGGTTGTGAAAGTCGTCACCAAGGTTTCTCAGAGCAGTCGTCCCTACTTTGACTGTTCGGTCAGGATGGGAGTCGTCTAATATCAGGTCCGCATGCTCACCAGCCGGCTGAGGGCGGAACTCATCCGGCCGGTCCTCTGCCAATGATTGCTATTTTCTTGCCTTTCTTGCGGACTCTGTCTGGGACGCCTTTCTTTTTCTGTCGCCTGTTTCTTGAACAGGCGCACTCTCCTTGACATTGTCAAGGTCTGTTTTTTCTCCACTTGACCCAGTGGCCATAACAGTGGGCTTGACATCCGAGAGATAGCACTCTCGGGCCATCCTCTGATCTCCCCTTAGGGAGCCGACTGTTCCATTATCCCTTTCAAACTTAAGCAGCATAAGTGACGGGATTATAACAGCCTTGGAATTATTCAGGGTTGGTCGACCCAGAATCATGTTGTAGGCCGAGAGTTCCTCTACCACTAGGAACCGGACTACCATGTGTCGTCCTTCCCCTTTTTCGCCCAGGCGAATGGGTAGATCCACTCGTCCCAGTGGGTGGACGACTCCTCCTCCAAAACCTATTAAAGGGTGAGAGGCCGGATGTATGCAGTCCGTCTGATATTTCAATTTTGACAGACATTTGCTGCTGATGAGATCTGAAGAGCTCCCGGTATCTATGAGGATTCGGCCAACTCTCTGGTTGGCCACTTTACATTCAATAACGAGAGGGTCGTCATGCGGTCCCCTTATTCCTCCTAGATCCTCTTCAGTGATGACAATCTCAGGAAATGTATATTTGGACGGCCGTTCTTGGTGAACGGAATTTACATCTAACCGCCTTATATTATCTTTGTTGCCCCTAATAGTGGGGCCGCCTCCTGAGAAGCCGCCTGCAATGGTGTAGACGACTGCATCATCTGTATCGGAACTGTCGGCCTGTTGATTCTTTTTGGCCGACTGCTTTTTTGAGGAAGTATTCCCCGTAGATTTCTTGACATAAGTGTCAAGATCACCTTGATCAGCCAAGCGGTCTAGGTACCGCATGAGACTGATGCAGTCATTGGTGTGATGACCAATGTCATCATGATAAGCACAAATTTTGTCTTGGTTCCGGTTGCTCGCAGAACCCTTCATGGGGAGCGGCTTCTCAATTGAGAGCCGTCCCTTTATTTCTTTTAGGATAAACTGGTTATCCTTGTTAAACACATACTTTGGGGAGTATGGTTTGAATTCTTTTTTCTTTTTCTGGGCTGGCTGTTTAGAGGAATCAGCCGCCCAGACCTCTTTTCTTTTTTCATCTTTGTTGGACGACTGTTTCTGTCGTCCCTCTCTTTTGTCGAACCTCTTCCCGTCCGACTGTTTCATCGTACACAGATCAGTCGCCTGTATATAGGCTTCTGCTTCAATCAAGGCCTCTTGAAGAGTCGCCACCCTTTTTCGAACTAAATCAAATTTGAAGGTAGACCCGTCTTTGAGACCTCTAAAAAAGTCAGTATAAGCTACCTCATCCGGTAACCCTTGAATCTGTATTCTCATCAGGTTGAACCGCCTGATGTAGGAACGAAGCCCCTCTTTCTCGCCCTGCTGAATTGTTCCCAAATCAAGGGTCGTTTTCTTCGCAGGGATGTTCATAGCGAAGTTGGAGGCAAATAAGTAAGCAAGCGTCCTGAAGCTGTTTACACAACCAGTCGGCAGGTTGCCGAACCATTGCTGTGCGATTCCCTTGAGAGTCGCTGGGAAACACTTGCACCAGGTGGGATCATCTAACCCTTGAAGGTACATCAAGTTGGTGAATGCCATCAGATGGTCTTCTGGGTTAGTAGTGCCGTCATAGGCGCCTACTAGAACATTTTTTACTTTGGCCGGCTGAGCGGCTTCAGTAATTTCCTTGGAGAAGGCCGACGGCTGTTCACCAAGTCTAAGCAGCCGTAGCTGCCAGTCCATAGGTTGGACGTTTTTTGCTGCAGGTCCACCAAATGGAGGTGGCTGCATAAAATACTGTTGTTGCGGCACAAATGGTAAGTTTGGTACCGCCTGGGCACTATGAAAGCCGGACTGACGGGAGGTGCCGCCTGACTGACTCTCATGGTACGACTGAGTTGGCCTCATCGAGGCATTTCGCAAACTGTCCTGAAAATTTGAAGTAGAAGCCGACTCTGATAATCGGTCACTCTTCTTCTGCTCTAGCAGGTGCCGAGCATCTGTGAACGTTTGCTTTGACCCGTCCGCCTGAATATGACGAACCGGTTTCCTATTTCCCGTAGGATAACGGAGTTTTGTGAAATCAAGAGCAGATGGCTCCCGCTTCTTGGATTTAGGATGGGGAGTCATCTCTCGCCCTTGAACTGGCTTCCTCTTCAGTGAAGTGGAAGGTTTCTTAGCCGACTGCTCTTTGACTGAAGCAGGCGGTTTTTTGTTGATCAACTCTTGGATCTCTCCCTTGAAGTCCCTCATGAATGTAATGAGTTCGTTCCTTGTGATGGGAGCAGACCCATCAGTCGGCTGTTGCCGAGCAAGCGGTGCGCCTGCTGGCTCGCTTCCTGTTTGAAGATACTCCCGTTCCCTCATTTCGGTATGACGGGTACGTCGGGCCCTTAGGGTCCCGTCTGGAGCTGTATGAGTTTCAACTTCAAATTCACTTTCGGTATCATGGTCCGACTGAACTTGAGGGTCGTCTAGGGGACGCCTCTCTTCTGGAGTCGGTACAGACTTGGATGCCATCTCTGAAGTACTCTCCCCACAGACGGCGCCAAATGTTTCGGGGTTTTCTGATGTCCTGCGGGAGAGTTACAATTCCGAGACTGGAACCGGACGCCTGTACCTGCAAAATAACGGAGACTCCTGAGAGCTCCGCCTCCAACGGTCAAGTTAGTACCCGATTAAGGAGTAATCAATACAGAAATTAAAGTAATGAGATCTCTCTAGGTGAGAGTGCTTAGTGTTGGTAATCTGCGTTGTTAGCGAGATTAGCCGGTTGTTAATAACTCTGTTCTTCTCTGCTTGATCTCTTGATTATTCGATTCCTTGATTAATGAGGATTAATCGAGTATTTATAGCCTTGGGAAGCGTGCAACTCTCTAGGTTTAAGGTAAACCTAGGGCTGACCGGGCCTCTAGACTGAATTGGGCCTTGATGGCCGGTTGTCCCATTTGGCATGGGTGGACACGTGGCGTGTCTTAAGTGGTCCGTAGAGGACGTATCTGTGATTGACACGTGGCAAGCTCCTGTTGGCCTTCATGAAGGACACGTGGCGGAACCTGGTTGGTCCACTTGTCAGACGGTGATTGGTGGATAAAAATCCCCTAATCACTACTCACACATAATAGAAATTAAACTAATCAAAGCAATAAAGCAAGACACGATTAAAGGAATGAAATACCAACTAAGATTAAGGGAAGAGAAATAGTTACCAACCAAATCTGTATTAATGGAAATAATTAAGAACAAGAGTTGAGAGAAAAGTTAAGAGAGAGAAAAATCCTAAGTAGAGAGAGAAAGTCTTAGAAAAGAAGGTAATCAAAAATTACGTACAAATCTCGTACTTAAACATTCCCTAAAACAAAAATTAAAATTAACTAATCAAGTCTGAGAAAACACGCCCCTGATCGGGTGAAGGGCCGCCCGATCGGGCCCACCTTCTTCTTCACGATCCATTTGGGAAGCCGCGCCCAATCGAGGTAACGCTCTCTTATGCGCGCCCGCCCGATCGGGCGCAAGCTTGCCCGATCGGGCCCGATCTTCTTCTTCGAGGCTCGAATTTCGATTGGGCTAAATTCCTCGGCCCAATCTATGTTTCCTCATCGGGTCTTGATTAAACGATCCAATAACCTCGGTGTCTCATACCGAGCCCTTAATCATCGGCTTTCACCGATCCTGGGCTTCAAAAGTGGTCGTGTCCTTCTAGCGTCCATAGTTGATCCATAAAGCCCGGGAAAATGCTCCAAAAGTGCAATTTCCTGTAAAATATAACTAAAACTACGAAAAAACTAGAAAACACAAATTAGTAATAAAAGTGGCTCGAAAGAGCCAAAAACACTACTAATTATGACCAAGGGACGGGGGTAAATTACTATATAAAATGGACATATCATAAACTTGATCAAAGATCAAAGGAAATGGAGAAATCTTCAATCAACAACAATCCACCATGAAATTCTCTCTCTAAAAATCTAGAGTTTCTCTCTCTAAAAATCTAAAACTAACTCTAATTCTATCCTAATTTTGCTTCCCTCAAAATAGAAGGAAAAACTATCCATATAGGAAAGATACAAAAGAAAAGTTAGTTAGATCGTCCCAAAACAAACCCCGGAAGGCGCGGTCGCAACAGAGGAGAGGCGCGGCCGCAGGAAAAAGGGTACGGAACAGGGGCCCTTGTAGGCGCGCCCGCGCCCGCACTAGGCGCGCCCGCGCCCGCGCCCGCACTAGGCGCGCCCGCGCCCGCACTAGGCGCGCCCGCGCCCGCACTAGGCGCGCCTGCACCACCTAGGTGCGCGGCCGCACCACCGTCGTGCGCGCCCGCGCCTGGCAGCAGGGAAGCCCCCCTCTTCTTCGTCCAAGCTCATCCTCGTGGGCTCGACTTTATGATGATGATGAAAACCAAGGTGGGCAGTCTTGAGAGGGCCATTTTGGTGGGTTCATGGAAGATGACGCCCCCACCGCATACGTGCACCGATCTCTTGACTTGCTCTTGTGTTCCTTTAAACTTGAAGTTCCAAAAGGCGGACATGAGGCATCAAAGTTGATGAGAAATATAAGAGGAAGGCTCGGGACTCCTTGGAAACACAATCATAACCTAAAAACAAACGAAAACAAACAAATAAAAGGGAAAAAGAACAAATAAACAAAGAAATGTACAAAACAAGGAAACTAACTACGCAAAGCACAAACTAACAAAATAAAGAACAAAATTATGGAAAAGCTAAGGAAAAGGGCTATAAAATAGCCTAAATATCATCCTAAAAGAGGCCAAATGAGTGCCATAAATGACACTGATCAAATTCTTCTAAGCTAAACTTTTGCTCATCCTCGAGCAAAACAAAGCAAGAAAGAATAAGGATGAAAAACGTATTCAAAAAGTAAAATAAAGGCTCAAGATGAGAATATACACTAAGACTCACTGTCATAGGAATCACGGTTGTTTTTAGTTACAACAAGCCCTTTAAACCCCAAAGTTGTCTATGAGGACGAGTGAGGTCTCGTTAAGGTTTTCTAAGAGCTTAACTATAACTCTCATAAAGAGAACATGAGGTAAAAGAAAGAGGCAAAATCAAAAGAAAAGAAAAGAAAAAGATAGAAAACTCTACGAGTTGGGCTTTTTCATCATGACTACGATTCAAATGAATGAAAAACTTTCTCAAATAAATAGAGGTGTGCACATTTCAAGTATCCAAGGTTGATAAAAGAATAAATCATGTTATGCATAGAGAACTAAGTATCACACTACACTTTCATCCCGTTCAATCTTACCGCGTTCTCCCTACTAGCTTCATATCAACCTCTAGTGAGCATCACAATGATTCCTCGAAGGAACCGGAAAAAGAAAAAATTTAAGCTACTCGGCATCTTGACTTTGCATCCCCTCTCCTTAGGCTAAAAATCACATTCCTCTCCTCTGAAGAATGACTCAACCACTTAGGTCAAAAGGGCTTTCCCAAAGGTTGTAATGGAAGGGCGAGAAAGGGTGTAGGTAGGCTAAAAATTTGAATTTAGTGGTTTTCCTAATCAATGAAGCAAAAGAATGGCCAATTCTTAGGATCACAATCAAGTAGTCACCAAACAAAACAAAAATACATACACCTTATAACCCCAAGCTTATTGAAAGCTACATTCACAAACATATACACAAAAGGCGTAAACGCTCCTCCCCCAAGCTAAAAGGAAGCATTGTCCTCAATGCATAGAAGGAGAAAAGAAAACAACAAAAATATTTTTGGATTTTCATATCAAAAATATTTTTTTTTTATGCTTTGTCCTTGCCTCTTCTAACTTTGGATGGCTTTTGAACTTAGCACTTCCTTTGTCCTTGCCTTTTTATATTGGACGGCTCTTTCATTTATTCGCTTGCCATTATTCACAAAATGTACACAAAACACGAACTTGCTTTCATCGTCGAACCAATAACCAAATTTATACACCACAATCTCCAAAATATGACCATTTGCTTCACAAAAACCAAAAATGGAACAAAAAGAAACAAAAGGCTCAAGAATCTAAAGATGTGGCTTGAAAAGAAGGGAAAAGGCTCAAATGGTTAGCAAAAAGGCATATGTAAACCCAAAAGGACAAAATTGAAAAGAAAAATTCCTAGAAAAACAAAATATACCACCCCGAAAAGATTCCTTTGTCCTCCCTAAATGGTTCGGTCTCGGATTCAAGAACTATGAGTCAAGTTTCAAGATTAGGTTTACAAAAGTCAAGGATCCATGCCGCTCATGCAAATATATGTAGAAGGCTTGAAAAACAATGAACCTCACACAAATGTAGCAAAAACTCACTATTAGCATCAAATCAACCATAGGGAGAAACTACCAACAAGCCACAAACAAGTAGAATCCGGCTTCATGATCCTCTTAGTTCTAACCAACTACCTTAGCATGAATTATTTCTTAAATCAACCGAACATAATCTCAAAATGTGCAAACCTCTATTATTTAGGAAGTGAATCATTCAAAGGCAAAAGTAAAGTGATATGGAGTACAAACCATAAAAGAGAATAAAAGAAAAAGCCTCAAAACTATAAACAAAGCAAGAGGAAGATAAAGAAAAGAAAAATAAAGGAAAAGGGAAGAACAAAGAAATAAGAGAAGCGAGAAATGAAGAAAAGAACAAGAATGCACATGTAACACATAAATCCCAATCGTAATACAAGTGATCTAAAGGCAACAACACCAAAAGATCCCAAACACGCAAGGTGTTAAACACATACATCCTCGAACCATTCATCTCCCCTATACTAATCCTAATCTAAGCAACCAAGAAAATAAAATAAATAAAAAGGAAAGATCTCACCGGATAATCCATGCTTAGCCGAGAATAAAGAGTGAGATCTCACCGGATAATCCATGCTTAGCCGAGAATAAAGAGTGAATATAAGAGTCACCGAATAAAACTCCAAAATAGAAGCAGGACAATCATAGCCGGAAGAGAGAAAAAGAAATAAAGAAAACTATATACAAAGAAAATTGTTAGTAACTTCCAAACAAAACCAAAAGATAAGATAAGAAAAGAAATCAAAATAAAGGCGAAGAATCAGAGATAGAGAAACATCATCACCAAAACATCATAAAATCAACGATAAGACAAACAGATATCACACATCATCGGCAGAATCACAACAGAAATCGTCAGAAAATCATCAGAAGAAGAATATCATCATCAATAGATAGCAGCATAAAGGAAGTCCGAATACAAAGCCATAGAGAACCATCAAAGAAAGGGGGAATCATGTAAAGCACAAACAAGTATAAAAAGCACCCCCAAGATTACTATGAGCTACCCCCCCCCCCCCAAGCTAAACCAACACTAAAGCATGAAAAAGCAGGACTGGAGAAAATCAAGCAATAAAGGGGGTAGCTAAGTCGGTCTCACTCGGCACTATAGTAAGGGGTAGACTGAGAGCTCCCCTCACCATTATCAGAAACAACACGGCGAACCACATCGTCCGTAGCTAAAGCACTATTTCCTTTGGTCCTAAACCTATTCCTAAGAAAATCTAAAGCATAGAAATGCGACCAATCATCCAAAACAGTTGGACTCGAGAGTCCCCACCTCCCATCGGTCTCAAGCGAAGGAAAAGGATTAGGGTTGCCTGGATCGTAAGCAAAATCACACCCCCCTGGCCTCTTATAATCATAGTCCCCTCGGGTAGTCCCGCGGATAGCACTAGGTGCTACATGGGCCCCTCCCAATAGGGGTAACAAAGGCGAGGTCCTATGGTCTCATCGTACGGTTCCCATTGAGGAATTGGTCCCTCTTAGACCGGAAGGTAGGGATAGTTCAAATATGGTTCAATCTCTCCTTTAGAAACATAAAAATCATAGATTCTCCTAGCATGGTAATCATAATCCCCGTCAAAATCATTACCCAAAGAAGGGGAAGACAAGGAAAGGGAAATAGCATCAATCTTATCATGCAAGCTAGAAAAATCAATAGAAGGAGAGAAAAAAGAAGGAGAAGAGTTAGAAGTACCTCCCCCAGAACTTGGGGGAACACGACGCTTGAGACGAAGGTTAGGCAAAGGAACCTTACGAATAGAACGATCAATAACCATCTTGATTGGCCGCCAAGGCAATTTTGATTTCAAATCACGGACCATAGCTTTGGGATGAGGAATGAGACACCAATCCGTGGTTTGACACACTTTCCAAACAAAAAAATCCTTTTTAGTAGTGCATTCCAAAAAACTTTGATTGATCAAGGCATAAATGCTTAGAAGATGGGAAGGGGTCTTCTCCCTCTTGTCATGAATGGTCTCAAGGGATTTAAGCATATGCCCATATTTCTTGTCAAGTGAAAGCACTAAGATGGTGATCATGCCACCTATTTGAATGCTACCCGAGAGGAAAATCCCATCACGAATATCGGTAAACCGATCAAGCAAATGAGAGGCAAAATCTATGACTTCCCATCCTTCTTCCCATGGCTTATCCCCAAGCCAAAGCCAACTTAACTCTTCTCGGGATATGGCACCGAGGGACTTATTATAGAAGAAAGCATAGGTGAGGGTACGACTGAAATACCTCATAGCCGCGTGAATAATCGAGGTCGACTTTGAGTATTGCGGTCGATAAGCTTCTTCATCAGCTATGTGATTCCACCAAGCATCTTCACAATACTTATGATCTTTTTGCAAGGTTTCGAAGGCCGGATATATATACGATGTCCCATCAAATGGCTTTGGAAAATGAAATGCCTCATTGAGAAAAGAAAGAGGAATTGAGTGATCATTGTTAAAGACTTGGAAGGATAGGGTTGGAAGCGAAACACCATGCTCATCCTCATGAACCTCAAGAGAAGCGAGGAACTCAAATGTAATGCAGGCAAATGTTGGTGCATTAAGATCAATGAAAGCCTCAAGCCCTAAGTTACGAGCCAACATCCTAACGTCCTCATCAATTCCAAGCAAAGTTGTTGTCTCCCTATCATAGAATCTTGTGGAAAAGAGTTGTCGAGGTGACAAGTTGTAGAAGTTGTCCCAATGCTCTCGCTTGGTGAACTCGATGCCATATGTCTCCTTGATGTAAGATGGAGGAGAAACCACTTTCCTAGAGTAGAGCATTTCGCCCTTTTAGCGCGACGAAAGGACGACATCTACACACCAGAAGCAAAATAAAGGTTTAATAACAAGGGAAAATTGTATGCAAAGACAATGTATGATAATGGCAAATCCCATAAGGACCACAATAATCAAAGGAATAGGCAAGAATTCACAATCAAGTGAGAAATGCACTTAGAAAACCACAATTATAAACCATAATCATGCATAGTGAGCAACAACATTTCATATCACCATCCAAACCCTTATGGACATCATCATCACCAAATCAACAACACCAAATAATGAATCCAACAATGGTAGTGCCAATATTTTCTTAAACTCAAACAAAATCAACAACACCAAATCATATATTTATCAACAATTCATCATCAACACAATCAAATGAAGCAAGTAGTAAACAATATGGGTATGCTAATAACGGTAGTACCAAACCAAATCAAATTTCCATGAACAATAAAGGTAGAAAATTTATCATGAGAATAAAGAAATCATACCTTCAATTGATGAGAAATCACAAAGAAATGGAAGAAGGAGCACTATTACACACTAGCAACCCCAAATTGCAAACCTCAAAACTTCAATCAAAGAGTACCAAAAATCTCAATTTAGGAGAGAGAAAATCACCATGAAAGTGAAAAAGTTGAGACTAAGAGCAATAATAAACTAGATGATTATGAATTTTGATGAAATTTTAATGACTATATGATGATGGAGGTGAAAATGATGCTTGATCAAAGACCAAAGAAAACATGAGTGAGAAATAAGGTAAGAGAGAGAGAGAAGGAAAAAGAATCGGTGGGATTTAAGGGGGGAAGACGAGTAGGGGTGCGGCCGCACCTGGCTCGTGCGCGCCCGCACCTCCCTACGTATTAAACCTTACCATTCTCTTTTCCTTTTTAAATGCGCACAACGGTGGGCACACAATTTATGATGATGATAAACACCAACATAGGCAGTAACAAAACTCCATTTTAGTGAGTTTAAAACTAGAATTTCATGAACCCACAATAAGAACCCACCAATCTCCATACTTACCCATTTTCCAACTCATGAATTTGGACATTTCTACCTCAAAATTGGCACCAAGATTGTTGGATATCAAATCAAAATCACCTACAACACAAAAAAAAAAACAAGATTAAAAAAAGAATAAAGGCATCAAAGGAAAATCAAAGAAAAATGAGAAAAGGGTTAAGAACTCAGGTTGCCTCCCGGTAAGCGCTTGTTTAACGTCATTAGCTTGACGTTCTCCACCCTTCAAGGTGGATCATAGAGAGTCATATCAAGAATGACCCCGAAAAAAACTCCCTCATAGTAACACTTAAGCCTATGACCATTGACCTTGAAAGTTCTTGAGAGGTCAAAAGGCGAAATTTCAATAGCACCATTTGGGAAGAGCTCTTGAACAACAAATGGACCGGTCCAACGGGACATCAAATTTCCGGGAAAAAGTCTCATTCTTGAATTGTAAAGGAGCACCTTATCTCCGGGATTAAACTCCTTCTTCTCAATTAGCTTATCATGCACCTCTTTGGCCCTAGCTTTATATAAACTAGCACAATCATAAGCATCCAAACAAAGCTCTTCCAACTCATGGAGATCTAACCAACGTTGCTCACTCGCACTTGCCAAATCAAAATTGATTTTCGTTATAGCCCAATGAGTACGATGCTCAAGCTCAACCGGGAAATGGAAAAATTTAACATAAACCAAATGGTAAGGGGTGGTACCAATAGGAGTTTTAAAGGCCGTTCTATATGCCCACAAGGCATCATCAAGCTTATTCGACCAATCCTTTCTATTTCTTGCAACCGTCTTCTCAAGTATCAACTTGATTTGACGATTGGACACCTCAACTTGCCAGTTAGTTTGAGGATGGTAAGGGAGCCCAAAACGTTGGTTTACCCCATGTTTCTTCAACATTTTCCGGAAAGCACAATGCACAAAATGAGACCCGTTGTCGCTTATAACCCGCCTTGGGAATGCCAAACCTTGGGAAGATTATATTTTTAAACAACTTCATTACCACCTTATGGTCATTTGTTGGAGAAGCAATGGCTTCAACCCATTTTGACACATAATCGACGGCAACAAGAATGAATTGATTCCCATATTGAAGTTCAAGAACCCAGCGAATTAACCTTGGCTTAGATTCCTTTTTCCTAAAGAGATATTTCAAAGCCGCATGATCGGTGAACACAATAGTCTTGGACCCCAACAAGTAACAACGAAATTTTTCGAAGGAATGAACAATTTCTAAGAACTCCTTTTCCGTTGTTGTGTAATTCCTTTGAGCATCATTAAGGGTCTTCGACATGTAATAGATGATATGGAGCTTCTTATCAACCCTTTGACCCAACACTGCCCCAATAGCCGTATCACTAGCATCACACATAAGCTGAAAAGAAAATCCCACCTAGGGGCTTGGACAATGGGAGTGGAAGTCAAAGCTTTCTTCAATTTGTTGAACGCCTCCAAACAATTATCATCAAACACAAAATCAACATCTTTTTGGAGAAGGTCATTGAGGGGCTTGGCAATGAGTGAGAAATCCTTGATGAATCTCTTATAGAACCCCGCATGCCCCAAAAATGATTTCACTCCCTTTACATTCACCGGGGGAGGAAGCTTTTCAATAACCTCGATCTTGGCCTTATCCACTTCTATTCCTTTATAAGAGATTTTGTGTCCAAGCACTATTCCTTCCTCCACCATAAAGTGGCATTTTCCCAATTCAACACTAAGTTCACTTTCTCACACCTTGCTAAGCATTTTCGAAGATTCTCAAGGCAATCCTCAAACGAAACCCCCCTTACGGAGAAATCATCCATAAAAACCTCCATTTCTTCCTCCAACATATCTCCAAAAATGGTCATCATATATCTTTGGAAAGTTGTGTGAGCATTGCAAAGACCAAACGGCATTCTCCTATAGGCGAAGGTTCCATAAGGGCATGTGAACGTTGTCTTCTCTTGATCATCGGGGTGAATCGGGATTTGAAAGAATCCCGAGCAACCATCAAGGAAACAATAAAACTTGTGCCTTGTTAGTCTCTCAAGCATTTGATCGTTCAACCGGTGACCGTTGACCGGTTGCCCCAATGGGAGGGAAAAGTGATCCTTCTAGGTGGGTGTGTTTAGACGTCTATAGTCTATACACATACGTCAACCGGTGACCGTTCTAGTCGAAATGAGCTCACCTTTCTCATTCTTGACTACGGTCATACCCCCCTTCTTTGGAACGGCATGAACGGGAGAGACCCACCTAGAGCTTGAGATGGGGAATATAATTCCCGCATCCAAAAGCTTGGTGATCTCCTTTTTTTACTACCTCCCCCATTTGGGGATGTAGCTTACGTTGTCGTTCAATAGAGGGAAGGGTGCCTTCCTCAAGCGTTATATGATGCGTACACAAAGCGGGGCTTATACCTTTGAGATCATCAATGGTATATCCCAAAGCACCTTAATGCTTTCTCAAAACATCACATAGCGCTTGAGCTTGGCTCTCACTCAAGGATGCACTAACAGTTACGGGATAAGTAGAATTTAGGCCTAGGAATTCATACCTAAGGTGTGATGGTAGAGGTTTGAGCTCTACCATAGGCACACCTTTACCTTCTTTGGTCGAGGCTACTTGTAAAGCATCTTGATTTGAGATCCCCATGCAAATTTGTTCATCGCTTCCTTCAATGCTTCCATCAAGCAAATCTTCATACAATTTTACTTCCTTTCTAGGAGCACCTATCTTTTCGTTGTTCAACAAAACACACTCAAGAGGATCATTAGATGTGAGAAATTGCTCATGCATGGATTGCACAATATTATCAATAACTTCAACACTCATGCAATTTTCAAAGGAAGAAGAGGGATATTTCATACCTTCATTCAAATCAAACTCAACTACCTCCTCTCCTATCTTAAGAGTTATCTTAGCACTCTTGACGTCAATCATAGCCCCCCGATGTAGCAAGGAACAGTCTACCTAAGACGATAGGAATAGTAGCATCTTCATCCATATCCAACACAACAAAATCTACCGGAATGACAAATTTCCCCACTCTCAAGGGAACATCTTCTATCTTACCTTTTGTGATCTTGATCGACCTATCGGCTAATTGCAATGTAATCTTGGAAGGTAAAAGTTCCCTAGCTCTAGTCTTTGATAGACCGAATATGGCATAAGGCTAACACTAGCTCCTAAGTCACATAAGGCATTATCAAATTGCATCTTATTAATAGCACAAGGGATAGAGAAATTTCCGGGATCCTTCAACTTAGGTGGTGATTAGGGGATTTTTCCCCACCAATCACCATCTGACAAGTGGACCAATCAGGTTCCGCCATGTGTCCGTCACATGGGCCAATAGGAGCCTGCCACGTGTCAAGCAATGATCCGTCCACTATGGACCAATTACGACACGACACGTGTCCTTCCCATGACACCTGGGATAACCGGTCACCTAGGCCCAACTTCCGAGGGAAGCCCAATCAGCCCAAGGTTAACCTAAACCTAGATTGGCACGTTTCCCGAGGTTATAAATACCTCCCTTAATCCTCATTAAGGGAGATTACGCAAAAAACGCAGATTACACACATTAAACTCTCTCACCTAGAGAGACCCAATCACTTTAATTTCCGCATTAATTACTCCTTAATCAAGTACTAACTTGACCGTCGGAGGCGGATCTCCAATCATCCGGAGCATCCGTTTGTTTTACAGGTACAGGCGTCCGGTTCCAGTCTCGGAATTGTAACTCTCCCACAGGACATCAGAAAACCCCGAAACATTTTGGCGCCGTCTGTGGGGAGAGTACTTCTGAGATGGCATCCACGTTTGTACCGGCTCCTGAAGAGAGACGTCCCCTGGACGACCCTCTAGTTCAGTCGGACCACGATACTGAGAATGAATTTGAAGTAGAAGCTCACACAGCTTCAGACGGGACCCTAAGGGCCCGACGTACCCGTCATACTGAAAGGAGGGAACGGGAACATCTTCAAACTGGAAGCGAGCCAGCAGGCGCACCGCCTGTTCGGCAGCAGCCGACTGATGGGTCTGCTCCCATCACAAGGAACGAACTCATGACCTTCATGAGGGACTTCAAGGGAGAAATTCAAGAGTTGATCAACAAGAAGCCGCCTGCTCTGGACAAGGAGCAGTCGGCTAAGAAACCCTCCACTTCACGGAAGAGGAAGCCAGTTCAAGGGCGAGAGGCGACCCCTCATCCTAAATCTAGGAAGTGGGAGCCCCCTGCCCTTAATTTCACAAAATACCGTTTTCCTACTCCAGGAAATAGGAAACCTGTTCATCATATTCAGGCGGACGGGTCGAGGAAAACATACACAGACGCTCGGCTACTGCTAGAACAGAAGAAGAGTGACCGATTGTCAGAGTCGGCCTCTACTTCAAACTTCCAAGACAGTCTGCGAAATACCTTGTTGAGGCATACTCAGTCGTATCATGAGAGTCAGTCAGGCGGCACCTCCCGTCAGTCCGGCTTTCATAGCGACCAGGCGGTACCAAACTTACCGTTTGTACCGCAACAATAGTATTTTTTACAGCCACCTCCGTTTGGTGGACATGCAGCAAAAAATGTCCAACCTATGGACTGGCAGCTACGGTTGCTTAGACTTGGTGAACAGCCGTCGACCTTCTCCAAGGAAATTACTGAAGCCGCTCAGCCGACCAAAGTGAAAAATGTATTAGTAGGCGCCTATGACGGCACTACTAACCCAGAAGACCATCTGATGGCATTCACCAACCTGATGTACCTTCAAGGGTTGGATGATCCCACTTGGTGCAAGTGTTTCCCAGCGACTCTCAAAGGAATCGCACAACAATGGTTCGGCAACCTGCCGACTGGTTGTGTAAATAACTTCAAGACGCTTGCTTACTTATTCACCTCCAAATTCGCCATGAACATCCCTGCGAAGAAGACGACCCTTGATTTAGGAACAATTCAGCAGGGCGAGAAGGAGGGGCTTCGTTCTTACATCAGGCGGTTTAACCTGATGAGAATACAGATTCAAGGGTTACCGGATGAAGTAAGCTATACTGACTTTTTCAGAGGTCTCAAAGACGGGTCGACCTTCAAATTTGATTTGGTCCGAAAGAGGGTGGCGACTCTTCAAGAGGCCTTGATTGAAGCGGAAGCCTATGTACAGGCGACTGATCTTTGTAGTACGGTAAAACAGTCAGACGGGAAAAGGTCCGACAAAAGAGAAGGACGACAGAAGCAGTCGTCAAACAAAGACGAGAAGAGAAAAGAGGTCTGGGCAACTGATTCCTCTAAACAGCCGTCCCAGAAGAAGAAAAAAGAATTCAAACCATACTCCCCAAAATATGTGTTTAACAAGGATAGCCAATTTATCCTAAAGGAAATCAAGGGACGGATCTCAATTGAGAAGCCGGTCCCCATGAAGGGTTCTGCAAACAATCGAAACCAAGAAAAATTCTGTGATTATCATGAAGATGTTGGTCATCACACCAATGAATGCATCAGTCTCATGCGGTATCTGGACCGCCTGGCTGAGCAAGGTGATCTTGACACTTATGTCAAGAAATCTACGGGGAACACTTCCTCGAAAAAGCAGTCGACCAAAAAGAATCAACAGGCCGACAACTCCGATACAGATGATGCAGTCGTCTACACCATTGCAGGCGACTTCTCAGGAGGCGGCCCCACTATTAGGGGCAACAAAGACAATATCAGACGGTTAGATGTAAATTCCGTTCACCAAGAACGACCCTCCAAATATTCATTTCCTGAGATTGTCATCACTGAAGAAGATCTAGGAGGGGTAAGAGGGCCGCATGACAACCCTATCGTTATTGAATGTAAAGTGGCCAACTAGAGAGTTGGTCGAATCCTCATAGATACCGGAAGCTCCTCAGATCTCATCAGTAGCAAATGTCTGTCGAAACTAAAATATCAGACTGATTGCATACATCCGGCATCCCACCCTTTAGTAGGGTTTGGAGGAGGAGTCGTCCACCCAGTGGGACGAGTGGATTTACCCATCCGCTTGGGCAAAAAAGGGGAAGGACGACACATAGTAGTCCGGTTCCTGGTAGTAGAAGAACTCTCGGCCTACAACATGATTCTGGGACGACCAACCCTGAATAATTCCAAGGCTGTTATAATCCCATCTCTTATGTTGCTCAAGTTTGAGAGGGATAATGGAACAGTCGGGTCCCTAAGGGGAGATCAGAGGATGGCCCGAGAGTGCTATCTCTCGGATGTCAAGCCCACTGTTATGGCCACTGGGTTGAGCGGTGGAAAAATAGACCTTGACAATGTCAAGGAGAGTGCGCCTGTTCATGAAGCAGGCGACAAGAAGAGAAAGGCATCCCAGACAGGGGCCGCAAGAAAAGACAGAAAATAGCAATCATTGGAAGAGGAGCGGTCGGATGAATTCCGCCCTCAGCCAGCTGGTGAGCATACGGACCTGATATTAGATGATTCGCGTCCTGACAGAACAATCAAGGTTGGGACGACTGCACTAAGGGACCTGGGTGACGACTTTCACAAACTATTGAAAGAATACAAGGACATCTTTGCATTCGAAGTCCATGAAATGCCAGGCATTAGTCATGATCTGGCGGTACATAAACTGGCCGTGGATCCGAAAAAGAAGCCGGTACGGCAGAAGAAGCGGAACCATGGCGAAGAAAGAAGTCAGGCGGCAGCCGCCGAAGTTAAAAAATTACTTGATGCAGGGTTCATTCGGCAATGTTACTTCCCAGACTGGGTTGCAAATGTGGTGCTTGTTAAAAAGCCGAATGGCACCTGGCGAATGTGTGTAGACTACACAGACTTAAACAAGGCGTGCCCAAAGGACAGCTACCCTCTGCCTAAAATTGATAACCTGGTCGACTCAACAGTCGGCCATGCTTTGATGAGCTTTATGGACGCCTACTCTGGTTTCCATCAAATTCCTTTATGGGAGAAAGATCAGGAGAAGACGGCCTTCGTCACTGATCAGGGGTTATACTGTTACACGGTCATGCCGTTTGGCGGCACCATGTCATGCTCAATCCCAAGAAATGTGTCTTTGGAGTTGAGTCTGGGAAATTTCTCGGATTCCTTATCAATCAGAGAGGAATAGAGGCGAACCCTGAGAAGGTGCAGGCGGTCATCGACATGCAGTCGCCTCGTACCATCCGAGAGGTTCAGAAGTTAACAGGTTGTCTGGCGGCCTTGGGAAGATTTCTAAGCCGATCAGGCGACAAATGCCTATACTTTTTCCAGGCAATTAAGAAAAAGGCAAGGTTTGAATGGGGGCCGGATGCTGAGGCGGCCTTCCAAAAATTGAAAGTTCACTTGCATTCCTTGCCGATGCTGGTCAGCCCTTTGCCCAAAGAAGTACTCTACATGTACCTGGCCGTCTTTGATCATGCGTTAAGCGCTGTTCTCCTTGCTGAAAGAGACGGTTGTCAGCTCCCGGTCTACTTTGTCAGTCATGTACTGAAAAATGCCGAGTTGAGGTATCCCTTAGTGGAGAAATTTGGTCTTGCACTCTTCATGGCTGTTAAAAAATTGAAACCCTACTTTTTGGCACATGCAGTCGTCGTGTATACAGACCAACCTATCAAGCGGCCACTGACCATCATGGAGTCGTCAGGTCGAATGATCAAATGGGCCATAGAAATACAGAGCCTCGAAGTTACTTTCGAGCCTAGAAAAGCAGTGAAGGGGAAAGCCTTTGCTGACTTTATTGTTGAGATGACTCGTCCTCCTGACTCTCAAGTTACAGACCAAGTCTGGAAGGTATATGTGGATGGAAGCTCTACTTCAAATGGTTGTGGAGCAGGAGTCATATGTCAGTCGCCAGAGGGCGACAGGTACGAGCATGCTTTACGCTTCAGTTTTCAGGCCTCAAACAATGAGGCAGAATATGAAGCTTTACTAGCCGGAATCCGCATGTGCAAGGCGGCAGGAGCAAGAAAAATAGACGCCTGTTCCGATTCACAATTGATAGTGAGTCAGTACAATGGCGAATACGAAGCAACCCATGCGGCCATGATCAAGTATTTACAGGCGGTCTGACAACCAGGCGGATGCACTTTCAAAATTAGCATCATCCGCCTCCTGTGATACTCCTCGAACTGTTTTTTGGGAAGTAATGGAGAGGAGAAGCATTGAGGAAGACCCTATTGGAATCTTAGACAGAAGCTCAACCTGGATGGATTTAATCAGGGCATATCTGACAAATGGTACCCTGCCGGATGATCATCAACAGGCGGCAGCGCTGAAAAAACGGGCAGCCAGTTTTGAAATAATAAAGGGAGAACTTCACAAAAGAGGGTACCTTCAACCCTACTTAAAGTGTGTTACTCCAGAAAAGGGACGAGAGATACTAAGCGATCTTCACTCTGGTTACTGCGCTTCCCATATAGGCGGTAGGTCGCTTGCTCAACGAACAAGGCGGCAGGGCTACTTTTGGCCTACTTTAGAAGCAGATGCAATGGAGATGGTGAAAAAATGTGACAAGTGCCAAAGGTTTGGCAAACTAATTCACCGTCCGGCTACTGACCTCACTACCATTCATAGCCCACTACCGTTTGCTAAGTGGGGCATGGATATTCTGGGTCCCTATACGCCTGCTACAGGAGGAAGGAGGTACATACTTGTTTCAGTCGACTACTTCACTAAATGGGTGGAGGCGGAGGCTGTAAAGGGAATCAAGACGAAGGATGTAATTTCATCCATTTGGAAAAATGTCATCACTCGGTTTGGGGTTCCCATGTCTATGGTTTTTGATAATGGTCCCCAATTTGAGACGCCTGTTCTCAAAAGCTGGTTGGGTGACCAAGGAATTGCACACTACTTTGCATCTGTCGGCCGTCCACAAGCAAACGGCCAGGTAGAAGCCTTTAATAAAATCATCTCAGACGGTCTCAAGAAATAGATTGAACGAGCAGGCGGCCTATGGGCGGATTAATTACCACATGTTCTCTGGGCCATTAGGACGACTGAAAAAGGGGCGACTGGAGAAACTCCATTCCTCCTACTTTATGGTGCGGAAGCTGTTCTTCCAATAGAACACTACGAGCCGACTCTTCGAGTAATGCTATATGACGAAGAGGCAAACTGGGAAGCCATGCGCCTGGCATTAGACTCACTTCCTGAAAGGAGGGGCAATGCTGTCTTGCGCCATGAAATTTACCGCCTGAGAATGACTAGATCATACAACAAAAAAGTACACAGGCGTCCCCTCAAAGTGGGGGACTTTGTACTTAGAAAAATGGAAGCAGTTGGATGGGCTAATGAGTCTTGCAAACTAACTCCCAATTGGGAAGGACCCTACCGAATCTGTGAAGAGGTCAGGGACGGTACCTACCGTCTGGAAACACCATACGGACAACCGTTGCCTCGAACTTGGAATGCAATTAATCTTAAGAAATATTTCTTTTGAATGATATAAATAGTCAAGGGCTACTTAATAAAAGTTTGCATACTTAATATTCAATTTTGTACTAAGAGGGGCACGCCTACTAACAAACAGTCGCCTACTCTCCATACTCAGATTTCATTTTTACTTAAGAGGGGCATGCCTACTGACAAACAGTCGGCTACTCTCCATGTTTAATTTAAATTCTTACTTAAGAGGGGCATGCCTACTGACAAGCAGTCGGCTACTCTCCATAGTTTTCATTTTTACTTAAGAGGGGCATGCCTACTGACAAACAGTCGGCTACTCTCCATGTTTAATTTTTATTCTTACTTAAGAGGGGCATGCCGTCTGTACCTTTACAGTCGGCTACTCTCCATTGAGTATTTTTCTCTATCTTCAGAGGGGCATGCCGCCTGTACCTTTACAGTCGGCTACTCTCCATTGAATATTTTACTCTATCACCATAGGGGCATGACGTCTGGAAATAAAGTCGGCTACTCTCCATAGAAGAGGTCCGACTGGTTCCAAAGCACACAGCCACCCCCCTTATACTTAGCTAAAAATGATCAGGGCCTGGCCGACCCTGTGCCTAAACAGGCGGCTACCCTCCTCTTACTTAGCACCTACGTTCACCAAGAACTAACCAAGGCCACAAGCCGAATGATCAGTCCAGGCGCCAAGCCAACTGATCCAATCTTTAAACTAATATGACCTGTCCCAACATCATAGCAGGCGTCCGACGGCATCCCTCCGGATGAAATTCGTCGCAGAGAGCAGCTCCCTTTTGGGTGGAACATTGCTCTATAAACTAATTACACGAAACCTATACGACTGTCCCCAAGGGCAACCACGTAGCCGTTTTTGAGACAAGGATAACTCTATCACTAACCAAACCAGTGGTAGCAGTTGACATCTGAGTCAGATGACCGCCTGTATTACTTGGGATAAATGCAGGGGGTACCTCTTGAGTTAATAGCCAACAAACATTAGCGAATCAAAAGGTTCAGCCGGCCTCCGCCGCCTGGTACCTTTACTACTCAAGCAGGAGTGACGGCGACTGAGTAACACCAAAGTTAACTCATAGTCACTCTCTCAAACTTAGTATGGAGCCTAAAAGGTATGAGTCGTCCGCCTGTTTTTAGCAAACAGGGGCTCTCAACCACTACTCCTGCTAGGTTAACAACCTATGAGTTAAAAGCCAACAAACATTGGTGAATAAAGGGGAACAACCGGTACCCACCGCTTGATACCTCTACTACTCAGTTACTTGGTCACACTAGATTAAATATGACGGGGAACAGTCGGCCTAGACGGCCTAAAGTCTCTAGCCTAAAAGAATGACAAGTGGGAAACCACTTTCCTACTTGGTTAATTTTACAAATGACAGGACCGCCTGCCTAAAGGGGATTCAGTCTTTAAAATGTTTCGAATACCGATTGGATAAATGGCCGACTGATCGTCTAGCCTGGAAACAGACAACCAGTCGTCCAGGGGCATAGGCGGCGTGACTAACTGTCCGTACCTGTCTGCAACTATTGGCCATGTAAAACAGTCGGTATAGTGTACAATTGGATATCAGAATATTCAATACTTAAACAAATTTGAAGCAAAACAAAAAAATATTCATTAAAAAGAAGCCGGTCATTAAAGACCGGCAAAATATTCAGAGCCCCGGCCCCCTGGCCGGGTAAATACAAACAAACGGCACGCAGGCCGTGGAAAGAAGACATAAAGCTTAAGAAGGGGGAAGATCTTCAATATTAGCAGCTGCCGCCTGGTCAGCACTCTTCTTGCTAGACTCGGCTTCAGCTGCATCCTTCTTTGATGCATTACCCCCAAGCGGCACAAGCGCCACTACCGGCTGCTCCTCCTCCTCCAACGCCTCTTCCTCAGCAGCCGCCAGGATCTCTTGATTATAACTATCAGAACACTGGCGGTACGTTTTATCCCATAAGGCAAAGTCAGCATTGGGGAAGAGGCGGCCCCAAGTCATGCGCTGGATTTGAGAAAAGTCTTCCATCATCTCCCGGACCAGCTCTTTCTTTTCTTGCTCGGCCTTTTCGAGAGCTCCTGAGTAAGACTCTTCTCCTGGGTCACCGGGCGTACCTTTACGCTCGCCAAGTATTTCTCCAAGGTTTCGTATGAGGACATCTTTTGGCGAAGAGGTCTCAGCTCGGCCTTGAGGTTGTTGATGATCAACAGCTTGCTATTCCTCTTCTGGGCCGCCTCTAACTGAGCCCGGATAGCGGCGGTAGCCTGCACCTGATAATAAAGAATATCAATGGTCAGAACTTCATTTTGGGCAATTTGAAACATTGCCTTATCACAGTTAGAGGCGGCCATAGCTTTGGCAGCCTTTACCTCTTTGTTCTTCCGGTCAAGCGGCTTGCGAAGGTCGTTCACTCGGAGCAGGGCCTAAGTAAAAAGGGGAACAGGCGTCAGTTTCCAAACAAAAAAGAAAACAGGCGTCCTGGAATTCAAATACTCAAAAATATGCAAAGTATACCTCAGCAAGGACCCCTGCAATCCCGTCTAGGTCAAGGGTGCCGACACCCCTGACCGCCTCCCTTTCAGCTGGAGGAACGACTTTGATCATAGACTTGGCCACTTCGACCAAGTCAGGCTCCTGAGGGCCGACTGCATCAAGCATAAACAAACGGATTAGACCTAGTAAAGGAGGGAGCAAGTCTAAAATTTACAAGGACAATTTCATACTTCTAGGTGGCCCAGCTGGAGTTTTAGAAGAAGTGGCCGGCTGTTTCTCAGCCGCCGCATGTTTCCTGGCAGAACCAGGAGAGCTCGCAACAGTCGTCCTCCGGGCCTTGGGGTCCGGCTGTTGGGAAGAAGAAGCTCTTGGAGCGCCCGTCTAAAAAAAAGAAGAAAAGAGTTAGTATATGCATAAACACAACTCCAAAAAGAGGGTGAAAGTTTCGAAGCCCACCAAGGGTGCCCCCTTGTTGGGGGAGTCGGTTGAAGACTGTTGCATGATGGAGGCCCGCAACATGGCCGCCGCAGTCTTGGAGGCGGTAATTTTGCTCATGGCGTCCGCTGCAAAAACAAATAGCAAAGTTAATAAAAGTCATAACAAGAAATGCATGGAACAACAGAGTATTCGACAGGCCGGCTACCTCTTGAGCACCGACTGCTGAGGCCACAGGCGGCCAAAAAGTACTCGTCGTAGAGCCATTTGAAGCTCGGGACGCAGTGCAGGGGTACTTGCTCTCGTACCCCTGAAGTAGAGTTCACCTTCGACTCTACTTTGAAGAGTCCTTTATCTAGGATCTCTTTCTTAGCCTTGGAGGGAACAGGCGGCATGCTGCGGCCGCCTGCAAGAAGGGGCGGATTCCTGTTCCACCTGTTGAAGCGCTTGTTCAGCTCTGTGTCTGAACTCTCAATGATAAGGAAGGTGCTCCGCCAGTCCTTCCATTTGTTTGCTTTACCTCTCGTCATGAGGTAGCCCGTGTGGCTCGTCAATTGATACCAGCCGGTACCGCCTGCCTTAGGGGTCCGGCTGAGGTAGTTCATATGGGCGAAAGCCTCGAAGTTCGGCTCCACCCCATGCAGTTTGCACCCGGCCACATAGCCGAGTACGTTGACCTAGGAGTTCGGGGCTAACTTCCATAACCCCAACTCATACCCATCCAAGATCCGCTGAACAGCCGGATGTAGTGGGAAGCGCAGCCCAGCCTTGATGGCCGCCTCGTAGCAGCCAAAGCAGGCGCCATCATAACTGGTACCAGCCGGCCAGACGACTGTGTCTTCTGGATCCGGCACGAACACTAAAAAGCCGGGGCCCATTGTGTGGTTTGCGATAAAGCTCTCCACTTTCTCTTGCATGGCTGTGATCCGGCCCCGAGGTACCGTGCAGTAGTAGGGGGTATTTTGCTCTCGGTGAGAGGCGGATGGCTCCGCCCAATCATCCCCCTTCTCAACTGCGTGAGAAAGCCTCGCCTCTTGTAGGCGACTGTTTTTCTCTTCTATGTCCAGAGAAGCATGGCCAGAAGAGCTAGACTCGGAATCGTTCTCTGACGAGTCCGAAGAGGACGACTCCTCCCCTCTCCCGGAGGGGCCCGCCTCCTCTCCTTTAAAAGGAGCAGGAGAGAATGTAGAATTGTCAACTGTAAAATGGGAAGGGGTCACTTTGACTCCTCCCTCAGAACTGCCGGCTTTCAAGCCGCTTTGTTTCACTTCCACATCAGGCGCCTGGTCAGATGTTTCACTAATCGGCACCCTGTGGGAGGAGCTGTCTGAGTTTGAGATCCTGTCAGTCTTTTTTGTTTTGGCCATTATGCTCTGCATAGATACAGATACAGTCGGACTTTGTATAAAGGGCAAAGATGGGTCCAGAAAAGGGCAGGCGGCACTCCTAGTCCTAGATTCAGCCGTCCCCGGTGACCGGCTGATCACTAACCTAGGTCGTGTCATGTGCTTCCGTGGTGCCATTTCAAAAAAGAATAAAGTAAAGAGAAAATTAAGAGTAAGAGAACCGACGGTTACCTGAACGAGTGACGATTGATGAAGTTCTGAAAATCCTTTGCAGTCGGCTTGTCAGAGCAGGCGGTAGGCAGAAAGGGTCCAAAATGTTAGAGCAAGTTCAGGGGTCCGAATGTTCTCTCACAAAGTTTTCAAGTGTGAAAATGACCGAAGTCAACACTCCTTTATATAGGCGAAGTGAGAAGGCGAAGGGTCACTTCCAAAATTCGAAATTTTGGCGGGAGAATCTCTCGGCCTCTCGCCGAGTGACACCTGTAGCAGGCCGTCGCCTGTTACAGGGCGATACCTGTCACAGGTAACACGTGACCAGTCACGTGCCACCTGTGAGGGGCAAATGATTAGGGGATTTTTCCCCATCAATCACCATTTGACAAGTGGACCAATCAGGTTCCGCCATGTGTCCGTCACATGGGCCAATAGGAGCCTGCCACGTGTCAAGCAATGATCCGTCCACGATGGACCAATTACGACACGACGCGTGTCCTTCCCATGACACCTGGGATAACCGGTCACCTAGGCCCAACTTCCGAGGGAAGCCCAATCAGCCCAAGGTTAAACTAAACCTAGATTGGCACGTTTCCCGAGGTTATAAATACCTCCCTTAATCCTCATTAAGGGAGATTACGCAAAAAACGCAGATTACACACATTAAACTCTCTCACCTAGAGAGACCCAATCACTTTAATTTCCGCATTAATTACTCCTTAATCAAGTACTAACTTGACCGTCGGAGGCAGATCTCCAATCATCCGGAGCATTCGTTTGTTTTGCAGGTAGAGGCGTCCGGTTTCAGTCTCGGAATTGTAACTCTCCCGCAGGACATCAGAAAACCCTGAAACAGGTGGCATCTTATTCATTAGGATTGCACTACAATTCTCGGTTAGGGTAACCATCTCCGCCATATCACATGTCCTCTTTCCGCTCAAAATTTCTTTCAGGATCTTAGCATAGTTTGGCATTTTTTCTACCACATTGGTGAAAGGAAGAGTAAGATGAAGTTGCTTTAGCATCTCTATGAATTTTCCAAATTGCTCATCCAATTTGTTCCTATTATACCTTTGGGGATAAGGGAGTTTGGGCTTGTAAAGTTCTTTCTCTTTCTCTTTCACTCTTTCTACTTGTTCCTCCTCAATTTTCTCAATTATGGGACCCTCATCTCCCTCAATCTCAATAGGGCTCTTGCTAGTACTCTCTCTAGCATCACCCTTCTTAGGTACTCCACTCTCAAGGACCCTACCACTCCTAGTGACAATTGCATCCATAGGGTTCATAGAATCTAAGTTCAATGAAGTCAAAGAAGAAGAAGAATTCTTAAATTCCTTAAAGTCACTAGCCAATTGAGAAAGTCGGTTTCCTAACTCCTTATTTTGAATCAACATATCATTAAACTTCTCATCATTCACGGCCATGTAAGATTCTAGAAAATTGGCTTGTTTCTAAAAAAACCTCTTCCAAGAAACTCCTAGAAGAAAATGGTTGATCATGGAAATTATCACTTGGGCCTTGAGTATTTGGAACGAATCTAAGTGGGGTCCTTCTTTGAACATTAGGTTGAAAATTTCCCCTAATTTGATTATTCCAATTACCCCTAGCTTGATTTTGGCCATGATGTTGACTATGGTTACCATAACCTCGGTTACGATCCTCATGCCCTCGGCCGCGACTTTGACCATTATAACCATGATTGTCATAGCCACCACGAATCTCTTGGACTACATGATTTCTAAAACAACCACTTTGATTATAATTAACATAGTTTGCTTGGTTCTGATAATTCCTATTTCCAACATTTCTTTGAACTTCAAATCTAGGTTCAAAATTATGATTACCAACATAATTCACATGCTCATTTTCAATTCCATCACATTCTTCACAAGGAACATTGGGGCACATAAAAGCATCATGATCATTCGTTCCAAATAAATCACAAGGCCAACATTCTCTAATCATGCAACAAGAAGAAGGAAAAGTGTTAGAATAAGAAGGTGTACCTCTCCCCTTATTTTGGGAGGGAAGAATAGGAGCTTGCGAAGGAGGACTCTCAAGCTTGGCCTTGAAGGATACAACTTCTTTCCCTAAATCTGAAATTAGAGTGGTTAAATCGTTGATGGAATTGAATTGTTCGATTGAGCACCCCTTGCTAGTTGGCTCCTTTTCCACCTCTTGCCAATTCATATAATGTCTCACCACTTCATCTATTGCATCCACCACTTCTTCTTCCATTTTGTTCATTATCGGGCCTCCTGGTCCGGCATCTAAGCTTGCTCTTCCTTGAGAACTCAACCCACCATTGAAGATTTGTATAATTTGGTAGGTAGGAATTCCATGATGTGGACACTCGTTGATAATCCTTATATCTCTCCCATGCTTCATAGATACTCTCATTAGGCCCTTGCTTGAAATTTTGGATCAAAGCCCTAGATTCTGCCGTTTTCTTTTGTGGGAAAAAGCGAGATAGGAAAGACATGGTAACTTCATCCCATGTCCTTAGGGACCTTGGTTTGACCTCCTTGTCCAACCACTCTAAAGCTCTTCCAATAAGAGAAAAGGGAAACAACTTGAGCCTAATATACTCTTGAGCAACTCCGGCTACCACAATTGCATTACAATACTTCTCAAAATCTTTGAGATGATTGAGAGGATTTTCACTTTTTACACCACCGAATTGATTCCTCTCGATCAAGGTAATCATAGCCGGTTTGATTTCAAAATCGTTACCCGGAACCAAAAATGGAACAATCCCACTCTCATACTTGTAAGCACCCGGAGTGCCTAACTCCTTCAATGTCACTCTATGAGCTTCTTCCATGTTCACTTCACACACAATCTCAAACAAAATTATTAGTAACACGACTACAAATTTAGCCTAAAAGAAAGAAGAAAAATATTTTTGTATTTTTGAATAAGATGGAACAGACTCAACAACAATACAAAATCACAACGCCATTCCCCGGCAACGACGCCATTTTGACGAGGGTTGAAGCTAGGTCGTTGAAACTAACCCCTACCTAAGGCCAAATAAAATTTGTAATCTCTCAACACACCCTTATACAAGAATAATGGTAAGTCGAGGGTCGAACCACTAACGAATGGAGAGTGATCTTATATTTCCAAGTCAAGCTATTCCGGAAAGGTTAAGTAAGAGTGTGAATGCTAAACAACTAGTCAAGCTAAATTTGGACAAATGTAATGAACACTAGGGCTCGGATCCACATATACTTGTAACGGTTTCCGCTAATGGGGAAAGAATTAACTAAGTTGAGTGATGCGAGGGAAAACCAATCATGCAACCAAAAGAGCATATCATGCTATTTTCCTAGAGGTCTAACGAGCGTCAACTACGATAAACTCTAGCTAGGAACGTCACAAGACACCTCAATCGTTAAATGTAAGCCACAAATCAATGGTCCGTATCAATGTCAACCTACAATGCAATCTAGTGTGAATAACTAGGGTGATCAAGCCTTAATCAAACACACACATGCACATAATCAATTAACCAATTCAATCACATCATCAACTCCATCAATTTCCCCAAATTAACATCAATCCATTACTTATACATGTGTCACCATTACCCTAGCAAGCAAACTACTCACTAGCCATTGAAATCAAGATCAAAGCAAGGCTAAACAACAAATTCATCATGATCAAATTAAACAAGCTAAAATCAAATCACAAATCAATCAAACTTCAATCAAACTTGAACTTTCAACAAAACAATTGAAATTAAACTAAAGATCAAACTAAAGATTGAATTAAAGAAAAGGAATCCTTACAAACTTGATCAAAGATCAAAGGAAATGGAGAAATCTTCAATCAACAATAATCCACCAAGAAATTCTCTCTCTAAAAATCTAGATCGTCCCAAAACAAACCCCGGAAGGCGCGGTCGCAACAGAGGAGAGGCGCGGCCGCGGGGAAATGGGTACGAAACAGGGGCCCTTGCATGCGCGCCCGCGCCACCCTTGTGCGCGGCCGCACCACCCTTGTGCGTGGCCGCACCATCCTTGTGTGCGCCCGCGCCTGGCAGCAGGGGAACCCCCCTCTTCTTCGTCCAAGATCATCCTCGTGGGCTGGAATTTATAATGATGAGGAACACCAAGGTGGGCAGTCTTGAGAGGGACATTTTGGTGGGTTCATGGCAAAGATGACGCCCCCACCGCATACGTGCACCGATCTCTTGACTTGCTCTTGCATTCCTTTAAACTTGAAGTTCCAAAAGGCGGACATGAGGCATCAAAGTTAATGAGAAATAGAAGAGGAAGGCTCGGGATTCCTTGAAAACACAATCATAACCTAAAAACAAACGAAAACAAACAAATAAAAGGGAAAAAGAACAAATAAACAAAGAAATGCACAAAACAATGAAACTAACTACGGAAAGCACAAACTAACAAAATAAAGAACAAAATCAAGGAAAAGCTAAGGAAAAGGGCTATAAAATATCATGAATATCATCCAAAAAGAGGCCAAATGAGTGCCAAAAATGACACGCATCAGATATGTGGTGTCGGTGCTTCTCGGCTACATTGAAGGGCATTACCCAACAATGATTTGGCAACCTGCAAGCCGGATACATCGACAGCTTCAGGAATCTTTACCTCCAACTTTTCGATGAACATCCCTGTGAAAAAGACAAGTCTGGACTTGAGCACCATCCAATAGGGAGATAGAGAAGGACTTCGCCCCTATGTCAGGCGGTTCAACCTGGTGAGAATTCAAATCCAGGAGCTGCCTGACGAGGTAGCTTATACAAATTTCTTTTAGGGTCTAAAAGACGGGTCGACCTTTAAGTTCGACCTGTCCGTAAGAGGGTATTTGTTTTAGGTAAAATTACCGTGTCCATGTGGACCAATTAGAGAGGGCCACGTGTCAAGCCCAGGCTGGTCCAAGTGGACGAATTGCCATTTGACACATGTCACCCTTAGATATCTCCTGAAATGGTGGCCTTCAAGGACCCAATCTCCAAGAGCGCCGATGTAGATACCCATTTGTATCCCCAAAACCAAACCCGATGATGAGTACCTTTCGCGTCGAATCATAATCGAATGAAGTGAAAGTGTGGAAAGCCTAATGTTGCGGTTAGTTTTTATTAAAAATCTTTCTTTCTGTTTTCGAAAACCTACTCTATCTTATGAAAATAGCAAATCCAGTGTAGTTTGGTCCATGACAAGGGTCCAATAATGGTGTAGTTGTATTAGGCTCGAAAAGATCTTTCCAACGATATATTATAAGACCAATTATGATGAATAAAGAGGAAGTTATGGCCAAAATACTAAACTGGGCCCGGTTTGGTTTTTGTATGTGGCCCAATGAGGGAGGGCCTATTATGAATTATCATTCCTAATGTAATTAGGATTGATTATAGTCTTCTAGAATCTTCTAGAAGGTTTTTTTGAATACTAATGGGATTAGGATTGATAATTATGTTTTATGAGTCTTATTTGGAATAAAAGAAGTATTTTAAATGAAATTACGATTTTACCCTTCCTACAGACTTTATCACTGGATTTTATCAAAAAGTTAATTCCACGTTGAAAACGAGTGGAAAACCTTCTGCATCGCCAAACGATAGGTCTTGTCGTTGGCGATAGAGGCGTGTTTTATTCCTTTTCGAACTCGGATTCGTTCTATCAATCCCGGATTATTTTATTATAAATAGGGTCCCTGGACATCCGTTTTTCACAACCAGAATTCTTTAATTCGTCTCTCTCTCTCTCTAAGCTAAAGCTTATCCTCTCTCTCCCTCTTTCTAGCCTAATCTTTTACAAACAAAATTCCTTATACATTAGCACTAGATACATCTAGTCAAGTTCGAAGTTGCCTTCACCCTAGACGTGAAAGAAAAAGGTACGAGGCATCAAAGTAAGTGCTTTAATTGTTTAATTGATATTATGATATAAAAATCATGTTTAGGTTGTTAATTTGATTCCTAGTATCATGTTAGGATGATTTTCCTAGTATCATGATAGGATGCCTTTCTTAGTATGATGTTTAGGGTAAAGAATAAGTTCCTTATATCAATTATGATTTCTATGATGTTTCTAATTGTTTTCTTTCTTAATAGCATGTTAGTATCATGTTAGGGCTAAAGCTTTGATTTTTATTGTTTAGTGACATGCTAGGGTTTGCTATTAATCTTGTTAGTATCATGCCTAGGATCTTGCTATTATTATTCTTTAACATGATTATTTTAATTATTATTATTATGTTTATGATTATTATTATTTTATTCATGATGATTATTATGTTACTTGATATTATATTTATTGTTATTGTTTGATCACGCCTTTTATGCATGTTTAAAGGGAATTTGTACTTGTAATCACGCTTAATAAGATAATTAATAATCTTGTTTAGGGTTAATATGATTATAATTCAAGTGATCGCCAAAGTTTTATTTGTGCATTAATATTCAACCAACATAGTTAAACAAGTTTAGGGTTAATCATATTGATTGCATGTTAGTCAGAAAGCGCACATGAATACGATCAGAATAAAGTAGAGGTGTAATACCCGAATATTTTATGATTTTATATTATATTTTATAATATATATATATATATATATATATATATATATATATATATATATATATATATATATATATATGGTTTATTTTTATTTATTAAATAACTTTCCTAATCTCATATTTTTATTTTAACGTTCGCAAAGGTTTAAAACCCTATTTTAATAGGACTCTTATTTAATCTATATTGACTATTTTAAACCCTAACTATTATAAATGTTATATTGCTTCATTTTTTTTCACCTCTTTTGTCGTTTTGTTCCTCTTCGTTGGAACAAGCAAACCTTAAGCCCCATTATCAAGTAAGCAATATAATTCTCTTAATAATTCTTTTAGGCCTTCTAATATTATCATGATCCTCCATCAAACTTTTATTATGTAAGCCTTCGTATCTATTTTTTTATGCCGCCATGATGTTCGGTCAATGATCTGTTAATGATCAAAATCAACTAGCTAGTTTTGTGAGTGAATTGCTAAATGTGAAGGTGGAGTGTCTTGTCTAATTTTGCCTAAGGTAATCACACAGGTTTATTTTAGAATTGTTTGTATAATTATTACTTTATATTATTATTGTATAATGGGATATTCATATGTTTGAGTGTATGTATATATGATTGACGTATATAATTTTATGATATGATCTGATTTAATTGTCTTGCTATTATTGTTATATTGATTGATTGTGTTATTTTTCTAGGGTTTTTAATGTTATTGCTATAGGGAGTATTGTTCTTGAGGTTTTAGGATTATTATTGCAGAGTATTACTTTGGGTTTATAATTAATTAATTTTGGGTACTAGTATTAGCCTAATAAGAGTTGAGATATTTATAAACCAAATATGTCGTGATATATGAATTGGGAACCTGTGCCAATATTGAGATATTATTTATTATCATGTGAATGATTATTTGATCAAGTGTGAGATCAAAAGGTTGAGAAATTATTATTTTATTCTTGGTTTGAGGCTCGGCGTTATAGACTTTAGTCCTTGACATGTTGGTAAGAGGATGATAATCATGAGTTAAGAATGATGTACAATCTTTATAATTTATTTTTCTATGGTCCCCTACAGTGGGTATTGGCCCATATGTGGTCTGGTTCAAGGTGTTTTCTAGTTATTGGGAGTATTAAAGTTTTTTACTTGTTGGTTTTATTCGAATTACCCATGTCCAAGGCTAAGTATAAAACAAAGAGCATGGCACACTTATTGGTTATGAGTTAATTGAGTAAAAGTTCGTATTATTATTCGAGGTTGAGTTGTTAAAGCTTATTTTCAGAGTACAATGTGTAATGTCATTTCGGACTACATTGTTTAATTGATCTAGTAATGTTAATTATTATATTATACTCTATATTCTAATATGTGGTGATTCCTCATCTTTTGCTGACGTGTGTGTCATTTCGTTTTGCTACTTGTGTTTGTGGCCATGTCTTTTTCTTATGGTGGCCCTGCAACGATCTGTTTTGGAATTTGTCCTTAATGGTGAGCAGTCAAGATTGTTTAAGCAGGTTGATCAAGTAATCGTAGCTAAAGGAGCTCAAGTGATCGATTAATGTTTTTATATCAAGTTTGTAAAGTTGTATAAATAGCTCACTTAGTTTATTGGGTTGTAATTATTGGGATTTTGTAAGCCTTAACACTTGACAGGTTGTTGAGTGTGGCGGTAATACCCCCGTTTTAGGAGTAAGCTTCCGCAATTTTATTTAAAGGTTGTTTATTTTTCCTTTAATTATTGTTTATTTTTAGTTAGTAAATCGGGGGTGTTACAAAATGGTATCTAGAGCCTAACCGTTTCTGGAGTTTACGCAGGGATCATCATATCCCAGCGAGCTTTGGTTTAGGAATAAACCTGTTAATTAAAAGTTAGGATTAAAATTGACATAGGCTAAGCCGTTTCAGTTGTGTTTCTCAGTTTGTGTTTGCTATATGTTTCTTTTTATGTGACTAACTTTGAGTTCGGGGATGAACTCCTTTTGTTTCGGGTGTTTTTGTCCCTTGGGAGAGTTACAACACTGAAACTGGGTTCAACAATGGACGCCTGTACCTGCAAAGCAAACGGACCGCCGAATGGTCGGTGGTCCGCCTCCGAAGATTAAGTTAGTAAACGTTCGGTGATAAAACGTGCGGAAGTAAAGTTATCTGCTTGGATTCCAAGCTCAGGTAAAGTGATGTCTGTTCTTTGAAAATGACAATTCTGTAGTAAGTGACGTATTGTTTCGTAGTGCGTGAATATTCTCTCTCTTTTTCTCTGTCTTGTCATAAATGTAAGAATGTCCCTATTTATAAGATCCTTTTGGAAAGTGTGCCCTCCCTAGGATCTGGTGACCTAGGGATTAGGGCACGCCGTTGTTTAAGGGCCCCTTGGGATTTGGGCCTTGAAAGCCGCCATTCCCAGGGGGCAATATCTGCTCGACACGTGTCACCATCTGGAAGGTCCAAGTAGGTTCCCTTTCCAGTGACATGTGCCATGCTCTAATTGGGCCACTTGGCAGGGTATAAAATACCCAAATCATTTGCCCTTCACAGGAGTCACGTGTATTGCACGTGGCACTTGTGACAGGTGTCTTCATCTGACTGGCTGGATTTTCAAATTGTATTTTGGGGGGAAAAGTTAGGGTTTCCCCTTTCTATAAATAGGAAGGTTTGACTTCATATTTGTTTTCACACCTTTGCGAATCTTAGAGAATCTCTGGACTTTTGACTCTCAAAGACTCTTAAAGACCCTGACTTTTGTCAAGTATCCGACACTCGGCCTTTCTTACCGACTGCTTCAGCCAACCAGGCGTCTCAAATACCTTCTTCTAAGGTAACCACATGCTCTTTTATTTTATTTATTTTTTTTGTGTTTTTTGTTTATTCAAATGGTTTCCCAAACGTACACGGCACGACCTAGGTTAGCGATCAGCCGCTCACCGGGGACGGCTGGATCTAGAACTAGGAGTACCGAATGCTCGTTCGAGAACTTTCCTTTAAGTGCATCTCCAAATCCGACAGTGTCTTTGCATCTGCAGGACACGATGGCTCGAATAAAGCAGACAACAAGGAGATATAGGCCGGATGGTTCATTTTACCATTCGGACAGTGAGACTCCAAATTCAGGCGGCTCCATTAGGGTGCCAGTTAGCGAAATTTCTGAGCACCCCCCAAACCCCTCTTCTGACCTTCCCCTAACTCCAACTTATTACTCTCCCTCTTCTTCAAGCGGCACCCCCAGTGATACTATACTACGGGAAGCCGACAGTCAGTACCAGGCCGAGCCTTCAGATCAGGCGCCTGAGGAGAGTCTAGGGGAGGACCCTGCTGGCCCTAGCCGGCAGTCCCTTGGCTCTGGGGAAAGTTCTGATGACGATTCGGCCTCATCATCTTCTGATAGCGCTTCTGTTGAGTCAGAGGAGGTCCGAGCAAAAATAGATACTGCAAGGCAGTCCTTGTCAGTAGAAAAGGGGGAAGGCTGGGCGAAGCCGAGTGCTTCCAGGCGCTTGGAGCGCGCCCCCTATTTTCACCATGTCCTGCAGAGCAAGCGGGCCTCCATGGCATCCGGTCTTGCCAATTACAGGTGCAAGGTCGTAATGGGACATGGCTTCTCCTTGTTCGTCCCGAACAAGGAGGATACTATAACCTGGCCCTCCCTTGCCAGTTATAAGGATAAAGCCTTCGGCTGCTACAAGGCGGTCCTTCAGGCTGGCTTACGCTTCCCTCTCCATTCGGCCGTGGAGAGGATACTGGATGGATACCAACTGGGTATCTGGCAACTTGTCTCGAATTCATGGATAAATATCATCGGGTACGTTGCCGCATGTGAAATGCTGGAGGTGGATCCCAGCTTTGAGGCATTCGCCCACATGCACTATCTCAGGCGAGCGCCTGCCAAGGGCGACGAAGGCTGGTACACCTTGACCACCTGCAAGGGGTACATGATGGCAGTCGACAAAGAGATCAAATGGAAGGACTGGAGAACTAAATTCTACATTGTCCATTCCCGTGAAAGCCGACTGAACCAAAAATACAATCGGTGGAACAAGGATCCGCCCCTTCTGGCTGGCAAGAGTGCCTTGCCCCCTCTCCCTAGGCGGGCCAGGAGGAAATTTTTGACCGCAGTCTGTTTACAGTGTCCGTTCGGACAAACAAGCATGGGGAGAAAATAGTCGTCCCCCCAGAGCTACATTCCCCTTTACAAGTGGCTAGAAGATGGGGTGTACTTGGCTGCTTGTGGGCTAAGTTCTGAGATGCCGAGAGGTAGTCGGCCGTCTGATCTTGTGCAAACTTAAAGTTGTTTTTTAATGTTTGTTTATAAAACCTAACTCTTTCTTTTGGTGTAGAAAAAGCGATGGAAAAGCTCTCTGCAGCAAAGTACCGCACCAACGTCCTTAACAGGGCGAATGACGAGCAGAAAGCAGCCGTAACTCCCAAGGTAGCTGTTTATGATACTTGGAATATTTTTCAACAAAGGTTAAATTTTGTCCGCCTGATTTTCTGACGGCTTTCTTTTCGTCCAAACAGAGTGGTTCCGTCAGGCCTTCTCCCTCCAAACAATCCCAACCCAAAATTCAAAAAACTAAGGCGGGTGATGTGAGTGCATCCGGCAAAAACCGGAAACACATTGCTCAAAAGTCCAAGAGAGGGGACGGCTCTACTCTCGAAGCTGGCAGGGAGGTCAGCAAACCGAATGCTACTCAGGCATCAAAGGGTGGCTTAAAGCAACCTAGCACTGTTGTCGGCTCAGCAGGAGAGAAGAGACGTCAGGGGAAGGAGAAGGAGGAGGAGGCCCAGCCGGACGGTATGGGCCGCATCTTTATTAAACTTCAATGCTTAATGTTGCTTCTTGGAACTTGACTAACTTATAATTTTTCAGCCCCCCCCCCCCCCACAAAGGCCGACCGTCGTCCAGATGGCCAAGGAGATGCTACAGTCGCTTGATCCTAAGGACAAGGCGTCCGTAAGAGGAGTCGGCACCCTTAACTTGGATGCCATCTTGGGGAACCTCTGCGAGGTAAAAGAGTTGGCTAAATTTTCCTTAACATTTAACACATATCCGACTGGTTTTGACCATTCGGTCTTTTCTTATTTCCAGGCCATGCTGCGCGTCCAAGGGCTCAGACGGCCAATCTAGGAAAAATCAAAAGAGGTAACAACCGCTAAAGCTCGAGCTGAGTCCGCCTTAGACCGAGCTCAATTTGAAATTGCTCAGAATGAGCTTCTGACCCTTGATATGATGTATTCCCAGGCGGACGCCAACCTGCAGGTGAAGAAGGACCTGGATTCGACCCACTCCAAAATCAATGAACTTAAGGCCGAAGTTAAAGGCGTTAAGGAAAAACTTGAGCCTCTTCAAGAGGCCAAGAAAGAGGCCGAGAGGGCCAAGGAGCGGGTTAGCCTCCTGGAGGGGCGCCTGGCGAACCAGGAGCAGCAGCTGAAGGCCAAGTTCGAGTCCCGGGCTGAGGAGGAAAAACAGGCCCTTGTCAAACAAATGATGGAAGACTATGAATCCATCATGCGGGCGACATGGGAGGCGGTACAGCCGAGTGCTGATTTTGGCATCTGGAAATCCAAGTTTGATCAGGAAAACGAGGATTACAATGCTGAACTCCTTCGCCGGGCTGAAGAGGAGGATGCTGATGGTGATGAGGCCAACTTCCCTCCAGGCTCCTCCGGGGATGAAGACGGGGAAGAGGATGGTGATGACAATGAAGAGCAGTCGGCAATTGATGATGCGACTGCCAATGCTGACAATCCCTCTGCCCCCTTAAAGCTTTTTAGTAGTTATTTCTGCGGCTGAATGGCCATTCATTTCATCTTCCGGCCTGCGTGCCGAGTATCCATGTATCTTTACCGACCGAGGGGTCTGGTGATTTGACAATTCCTCTGGCTTTGCCAGCTAACAATCTTACCCAATCGTCTGATGGCGATTGGGCCTTTTTAATTCAAAATCATTCGGCCATTGGCTGAAGATATTCATATTTCTGTTCTTTAAATTTTTTCATTGCATGTTTTTTGGCTAAGCATTATAACCTGTATAGCATGCGAATGTTCTTGCCCCTGGACGGATGTCGAGTGGTTTCGGTTGAGTGGATTGATTGACTTAGAAATTATTGATACTTAGAAGAGTATACATGGTTTCTAAGTCAATCAATCACTATGGTGATTGCCCGAAACCACGCGACAGACGGCCATCAGGAGCGAATGAATAATTATTTTCATTCAGCCATTGGCTCAAGCGAAATACAATATTTTTGACTTGGCAAATTTTGCTAAAAAGAAATCCCTCGCCTGTTTTGTTCCAAGAACTAAAAATAGGCGCATTCGGCCTTAGGCCTCGACGAGATAAGGTGCTAAGTTTTAACTTAGTTTTGATTTTTCTTTAGAATAATCCGCCTGTCTTTCCCCAAGAGCAAAGGACAGGCGCATTCGGCCCACAAGTCTCTTTTTTAATCTGCTAAGTGTTTTAGCTCGTTTTCTCGTAAGTAATAGTCCACCTATTCTGCGTTCGGACAGAAACAGGCGTATCTGGCCAAGGGCCTCATTAGGTGACATGTAGATCAGTAAAAGTTTTCCGCTTGTCTTACCTTAGAGCAAAAACAGGCGCATCCGGCCTAATGCCTCAATAGTTTCTACTTGTGAAATAGTGACCCTTTTCCGACTGTGCTAGAACAGTTAGAAAATTCTTGGCCTCTTGGATTTCACTTTCGATTAAACCAAACAACTGCCAATGCTGCCTTAGCATTCGGTAGGGCCGCTTGTTGTATTTGTAGAGCAATGTGCCACCCAAATGGGAGATGCTTCTCCTCGACAAATTCGCCCGAATGGGCGTCGCCGGTTATCATACTCATGTTAGAGCAGACGGTCATACTCATATTAGAGCAGACTGTGACCATTCGGCCTATATGCATTTTTCTTAATATCTGGCCATTGGCCTCAAAATGATTTAAGCAAATATTCGTTAAGTGTTTAACATAATGCAGTAAGAATTTCGTAGGAACGACTGCTCTAGAGTAGTCGGTTCCTTCATAAAGGTTGGGGGGCGTCTGTTATTGGGACAGACTTTACCCAAATACATTGGCCGTCTGTATTTTGTACAGGCGATATTTAAAATAAAAAGACAATTTGATAAATGAAGGCATGTTCTCATTAGCAAAGTTTGAAGTGACAAAATTTGAGGTATTTACATTTGTACTTAGAAATGGTACTTTTTCAAGTTTTCCACATTCCAAGTTCTAGGCAGCTGCCTGCCGTCTGGTTCTTCTAGGCGGTAGGTGCCGTCTCTTACTTCCTCATATATTCGGTAGGGACCTTCTCAATTTGGGGTCAACTTTCCCTGCTCATTCGCCCTACTGATTGCCTCCATTTTCCGTAGCACAAAGTCCCCCACTTTGAGAGGATGCTTGTGTACTCTTTTGTTGTAAGCCCGTGTCATTCCCAGACGGTAAATCTCATGGCGCAAGGTGGCATTGCCCCTTCGCTCTGGAAGTGAGTCGAATGCTAGCCGCATGGCCTCCCAGTTAGCTTCTTCGTCATATAACATGACTCGAAGAGTCGGCTCATAGTGTTCAATGGGCAGGACATCTTCTGCACCATACACCATGAGGAACGGGGTTTCTTCAGTCGTCCCTTTAGCAGTCGTTCTGATGGACCAGCGGACGTGTGGTAGTTCATCCGCCCAAAGGCCACCAGCCCATTCAACTTTCTTTTTAATCCCGTCTGAGATTAGCTTATTGAAGGCTTCAACCTGGTCTTTTTCTTGAGGGCGGCCGACTGATACAAAGAGGCTTGAGACCCCTTGTTCTCCCAGCCAAGTCTTGAGTTGAGGCGTCTCAAATTGAGGACCATTGTCAAAAACCATAGACATGGGCACCCCGAAACAAGTGATAATATTCCTCCAGATGAAGGAAATGACATCTTTTGTCTTAATGTTTTTGACCGCCTCCGCCTCTACCCACTTGGTAAAGTAATCCACAGCTACCAATATGTAGCGCTTGCCGCCTGGGGCCGCGGTGTAAGGCCCAAGTATGTCCATGCCACATTTGGCAAAGGGAATTGGGCTGTAGATGGCCGTTAGGTCCGTGGCCGGACGATGGATGAGCTTGCCAAACTTTTGAAATTTGTCACATTTTTTTACCATTTCCATAGCGTCCAACTCTAGAGTTTGCCAAAAATAGAGCCGCCTGGCCTTGGCAGCTAAAGACCTGCCGCCTATGTGGAAGGCGCAGAAACCAGCATGCAAATTTTCGAGGACCTCTCTACCCTTTTCTGGGGTAACTGATCTGTGCCATTTATGGCACCTTTAGCCTATGTTTTCTTTATATTTCTATGCTCCTTTGTATTCGTTTATGTCGTGTTTTTAGAGAATAATGCTCGATTCGCGTGTTTTTGTGTTTGTTTAGAGAAATGCATGCTTTTAATGGCTTTCTTATCATTTTATTCATTTCTCGGCTATTTCTCTTGCTTCTCCGTTTCTTTGTCTTGTTTTGTAGGTACGTCGCAGTCTATATCCATGGGAATTGAAAATAGCACCCACTAGGATCAATATGCACTTTTCGGAATTGAATTTGAGTTTGAAACAAAGGAAAACGAAGGATTGCAAAGTATCAAATAGGACCTTTGTGCATTGTTTTAGTCTTATCTCAAGTTCTACAGATTGGATTAGGTTGATTCAAGTTGGGTTGGAAACTAGACTTGAAGTTATTTCCAATGATAGGTCGCACGCCTTCATACGATTGTTAGATCGGAAGTTACAACCTTCTGAAGTTGGCTCTTGAAAACTGCCGCGGGCGCGGGCTGCAGTTCCCGCGGGCGCGGGCTGCAGTACCCGCGGGCGCGGGGTTGCTGCAGCTCCAAAACTACCGTATTTGGGCAGTAAGCACCCGCGGTTGTCCCGAGGGCGCAGGCTTGGGCCGCGGGCGCGGCTATCGGGGTGTCCGTTCCCCTCCGCGGGCGCGGGTTATTGGGTCTTTTACGATTTTAAGCTTCTTTTCTCCTTTTGTTTGTATAGTTTTTGGTTTCCTTTATTCTTCATTCGTGTAATTCTTTAGTTTTAGAATAGTTTTCTCTCTCTTAGGTTGAGAGCTTCTCTCTCTAGATTAGGCTAGATTAGGAGTAGTTTTAGAGAGAGAAAGTGAGGAATTTCAATGGTGATTGAGAGATTGAAGATGCAAGTGTGACAATTGTGTTGGAGATCTTCTAAATTATCAATGAGAATTTCTAAACTCTATCTCATTCAATTGCTTTGTTTAATTTGATGTTTGTTTGGTTTGATTTTGATATTTGATGTTTGATTAGAGTAATTGTTCTTGATATTTTGTTGATTCTTGTTCTCTATAGTTGATAGTTGATTTGATGATGTTGTTTGAGTAGTTGTTGGCTAGGAATTGGGTGAAACTTGTATGATTGATTAATTGTGATTAATTTTGGAATTGTGTTGATTAATTGTTGAGATTAAAGTGATTAATGAAGGTTTGCATGTGTGTAATTCAATTAGGCCTTGAGAATTATGCTAGATAGCATTGTAATTGCTAATGACATGAACAATTGATTTAGGAATTGCAATTATCAATTGGTTTTGATTGTGATTCTCTTAGTTCGTTATTCATAGTGAACCCTAGCTTAACAGTTAGGAGATAGCTCTTTGATTCCTATTGATTGCTCTTATCATTTAGTCCTCACAACCATTGATTGGCATGCTCTTCCCAAGTTGTTGCAATTGACATGATTACTTGTTGATCCCCGTTCCTAGTGTTTTATTTCCTTGGTTACTTGTTTTGCTAGTTGTTAGTATTCTCTCTTACCTTCGTCTTCGACCTAACTTAGGCGCATAATTGAAAGTGCTTGAACATTACCGTTCCTTTGGGTTCGACCCTTGACTTGCCTCTATACTCGTATTTAGGTTTGTTAAGTGTTTATAAATTTAGTTTGACCGAGGGAAGATTAGATAACGACCTAGTTTTCCCTTCGTCAAAATGGCGCCGTTGCCGGGGAACGTTGTCTATGTTTGAGTGTTTTTGATTGCTTGAGTCTAGGTCTTTGTCTATACTTTTCTTTTATTTGATTTTTGTTTGTTTTGTATAAAAATGGCATGTCTATCATTTCCTCAATTTGACAATGAGCCTTTTTGTGAATATTTCAATAGACTTGAGGGATTTTTGGACTATAATTGTTGTAGTCTTTTGGAGGCTTGTGAGATTTGTTATTTTGGTTTGAATGAGCAAACTAGAAATGAAGTTGAATGCATACATAATGGTGAATTTAGAGCATTGTCAATTGATGATGCTTGGGATTTTTATGTTTGGTTTGCTAGGGATGTTTATGATAGGGGTAATCATGATTCTAATATTGATTTGCAATGTGTTGATTATTCTAATATTAGCATGGATTCCCAAGATTTGTCACATGAGCCCTTAAGTGAACCTAGAACATATGATTTCAACTTTATTTCTCCATTTGGTCATGATGATGAAGTACATGCTCAAGTTGATGCTAATGGTGTGTTTCAATATTCTTCATTGTTTACCATGCCTTCTTGTGATGTGCTTCGTTCCCTTGATGATGAATCTCATGTCCTTGATTGTGCCCCCGCTCTCCAATGTGATGTATATGCTCATGATCTTAATGTTGATTCTTCCAATCTTGGTTGTACTTCTTCTTCCCTTGTTGAGCCTCAACCTTCTACATCTTTTGAATCTCTTGTTGATATATTTGAGTCTCAAATTAGGCACATTGAGCTTGATGATGATCTTGGGACTAGTAAGGAGATGATTCTTCAATCTATGAGAGGTCAATTAGAGATAATGAAAAAGAATGAGGAGCGTCTTGAGGAGGGAAAGAGAAGAAAAGATGAGTTAGAAAGCCAATTGTCATCCTTGATGCTTGTTTGTGAAAAATCTCAATTTGATGTGTGTGTTGAGGATGATGATGATGATCATTTTGAACAACCAAGAGTGTGTGAGGATCCTATTTTTGAGCATAGGAGTGAAGGAAAGGGAGTTGAGAGTGATGATTATTATGATGTTTTTGTGAATCTAAACTCCTCTTCCTTGGTTGGTTATGATGAGTCTCAAGTGTATGAATGTGACTCTTCTATCCATGAGTGTTTGGACTTGTTTGAGGTTATGTCCAATGTGTTTATTGAGAGTCAAATGAAAACCCATAGCCTTCTAGGTGAATTCATTGATGATGCTTCATGGGAGAGAGATGATTTTGAGTTATATTTGCATCCATTCATGCACGGTTTTGAGGACTTAGGTTTTGAGTTTGTGGAAGGAAAGGTTGTTTATTGTGGTGCAAAGAAGGATGAGGTTGATTCCTTTGGAGTTTTTAAGCTTGAGCGAGATGTCGATTGTGAGAGAACTTCATTTGAGGACTCTATGATTGATTTTCATGCCCTCATTGGCGATGTGAGACCTTGTGTTGAGGGAGTCGCGAACCCTTTGCCTATTTCTCATACCCCTTTTTCTCAAAGGTTTGACCACATCCCGTATTGCCCTATTTTTCTCCCTTCCTTTGTTGATAAGCCTATTGGGGACTCCCTTGTCTATGATGATCTTAATTTCCCTCATTCGTCTATTATTGAGGAAAAGGGTGATGTTGCCACCCAAAAATATTTTAGTGAGGAGGATTTTCCTTTTTCTTTTTCTTTCCATTCTTTTATTCCCCCTTCTTCTTCTTATTTTCTTGTTTTTCCTTTTGATCCCTCTTCTTCTTTCTTTTGGCATCTCCCTTCTCACTTGTGTGCAACGATCTTGTTGCACGTTCTTATCCCGTCATTTGCCTACCTTCTATCATATGAAATGTGTAGTAGTGCATTTGACAAGCTCTTGCGCGCGTTGAATTATTATTTTCTAGAGCGGTCAAGCTTGGACCTTAAGCAAGCCTTTCTCGGGAAGTAACCCGTGTTTTATTGCTTTCATTTTCTTTTCTTTTTAGAATAGATTTTCTCTCATGGAAATATTTGTGTTCCTTTTGCTAGGTACATGACTTGATATACTTTGGTGTTTCGATTTGGATCAAGAATCAAGGAAGCTTGACACCTATTTTTGCTAGCATATGGAAACAAGGTTCAATTCTTGAGAATTTAGCTTTGAAAGGTCTAATTGGGTCATTTGCGGGTATTTACACCCACCTAAAATCCGGTAATATTTTTCCTTGCTCTTTCTCTAATGGTTGATGCCATGTTGGACATATGTTGGTTGGTTGGATTGATCTCCTTGTTTTCCCCTCCCATGGATTATTTGATTTATGTTTGAGTGTATAGTCTCATTCAAGCTTGGGGGAGGGTATTCTATCATGTTTGATGGGATGTTGATTCATATATGTTATGCACCTTTGTATATGCTTTTCCATGTTCTTATATTTTGAAAAACTCAAAAAAGATTTTTGTTTCTATCAAGGCAAATTTGCAATGTGTTTTGTTTTGTTCTTGCTTTGGACATAATAACATTTGGACTTGTATAATTGAATGCTTTTCTTCCTAATGGTAGTGGTGTGCACGGTTTGAGATTACGTTTGGTTGATTCAAGGATAAAGCATGCTAAGGTAGTTGTCTAGAACTAGGGGGATCATGAAGCCGGATTCTACTTGTTTGTGGCATGTTTGGTAGTTTCTCCCTATCTTCGATTTGACAACCTTAGTAAGTTTTTTCTACAACCATGTGAGATTTATATTTGTTCAAGCTTTCATCATATTCTTGCATGAGCGGCATGGGGTCCTTGACTTTGCAAGCCTAATCTATAAAGCTTGATGTATGATTCTTAAACCCGAGACCGAGCTATCTAAGGAGGACAAAGACACCTTTTTCGGGGTGGTATTTTTCATTTTTAGGTTAGTTTGATTCATATTTGTGTCTGGGTTTCCATTTGCCTTCTTGCAACCATTTGAGCCTTATACCTTCTTTTCAAGCCACATCTTTAGTTCTTTGGCCTTTTGTTTCATTTTCTTTCTATTCTTGGTTTTTTGTGAAGCAAATTGATCACGTATGATGGAGTTTGTGGTGGATAAGTTGGAAATTTGGTTTTTATGAGTGCTAGTTTGTGATTAAGTCTTCTTTGTGAATAATGGCAAGTGTTTGAGTAAAAGTCGTCCTTAATCATAAAAGGCATGGACTAATAAATTTCATTATAGAAAAAGCCGTCCGAATTTAGCAAAAGGCGAGGACATTGCAAGTTTAAGTAAAAAAAAAAAATTTGAAAAAAGTGAAAATTCAAAAATATTTTGATGTATTCTTTTCTCCTTCTAAGCATTGAGGACAATGCTTCATTTAAGCTTGGGGGAGAAGCGTTTACGCTTTTTGTATATATTTCTTGTGAGTATAGCTTCAAATAAGCTTGGGGTTGTTGCTTTTGCTTGGTGATTTCTTGATCGTGTTGTTAAGGATTGATCACCCTTTTGCTTCACTTTTTAGGAAAACCTCCAAATTTTAAATTTTAGCCTACCTTCACCCTTTATGCCTTATGTTACAACCTTGGGGAAAGACCTTTCGACCTAGAAAGTTGAGTCACTATTTGGGGATGGGAATCATGGGTCATTGCCTAAGGAAAGGGGATGCGAAGTCAAGATGTCGAGTAGCCCAAAAATTTGATCTTTTTCCGGTTCCTTCGCGGAATCTATGAGATGCTCACTATGGGGAGATATGAGATTATTAGGGGGAACGCGGTAAGACCGTTTGGGATGAAAGTGGAGTGTGATAACTAGTTCCTATGCTTAGCATTTTTATGTTTCAATCAACCTTAGGTATCTTATAGCGTGCACTCCCTTACTTGTTTAGAAAGATTTGCATTCATTGTGCTTGTACATTTGCAAAAGTCCTTTCATGAACATTTTTTTGCTTTTCTTGTATTTTGTTTTCTTTTTCATGCTTTGCCTTGTTTGTATTATTATGAGAGTTATGGGTAAACTCTTAGGATACCCTTACGAGAGCATCACTTGTCCTCTAGGGCGATCTAGGGGTTTAAATGACTTGTCTTTAGTTGCTAAAATTGACCGTGATTCCTACGAAAGTGAGTTAGTGTATATTCCCATCTTCTCTAGTTTTCTCATTTCTTTCTTTGCTTGAATAATGTCATCATTTTTCCCTTGGGTTGGATTTTGTTTTGCTCGAGGACGAGCAAAAGTTTAGCTTGGGGGAATGAGATATAGTTTAGCCTGTGTTTTCTTTATATTTCTATGCTCCTTTGTAGTCGTTTATGTCGTGTTTTTAGAGAATAATTCTCGATTCGCGTGTTTTTGTGTTTGTTTAGAGAAATGCATGCTTTTAATGGCTTTCTTATCATTTTATTCATTTCTCAGCTATTTATCTTGCTTCTCCATTTCTTTGTCTTGTTTTGTAGGTACGTCGTGGTCTATATCCATGGGAATTGAAAATAGCACCCACTAGTATCAATATGCACTTTTCGGAATTGAATTTGAGTTTGAAACAAAGGAAAAGGAAGGATTGCAGAGTATCAAATAGGACCTTTGTGCATTGTTTTAGTCTTATCTCAAGTTCTACATATCGGATTAGGGTGATTCAAGTTGGGTTGGAAACTAGAGTTGAAGAGCTTTCCAATGATAGGTCGCACGCCTTCATACAATTGTTAGATCGGAAGTTACAGCCTTCTGAAGTTGGCCCTGGAAAACTGCCGCGGGCGCGGGCTACAGTACCCGTGGGCGCGGGGTTGCTGCAGCTCCAAAACTGCCATATTTGGGCAGTAAGCACCCGCGGTTGTCCCGAGGGCTCCCCGAGGGCGCGGGCTTGGGCCGCGGGCGCTGCTATCGGGGTGTCCGTTCCCCTCCGCGGGCGCGGGTTATTGGGTCTTTTACGATTTTAAGCTTCTTTTCTCCTTTTGTTTATATAGTTTTTGGTTTCCTTTATTCTTCATTCATGTAATTATTTAGTTGTAGAATAGTTTTCTCTCTCTTAGGTTGAGATTTTCTCTCTCTAGATTAGGCTAGATTAGGAGTAGTTTTAGAGAGAGAAAGTGAGGAATTTCAATGGTGATTGAGAGATTGAAGATGCAAGTGTGACAATTGTGTTGGAGATCTTCTAAATTATCAATGAGAATTTCTAAACTCTATCTCATTCAATTGCTTTGTTTAATTTGATGTTTGTTTGGTTTGATTTTGATATTTGATGTTTGATTAGAGTAATTGTTCTTGATATTTTGTTGATTCTTGTTCTCTATAGTTGATAGTTGATTTGATGATGTTGTTTGAGTAGTTGTTGGCTAGGAATTGGGTGAAACTTGTATGATTGATTAATTGTGATTAATTTTGGAATTGTGTTGATTAATTGTTGAGATTAAAGTGATTAATGAAGGTTTGCATGTGTGTAATTCAATTAGGCCTTGAGAATTATGCTAGATAGCATTGTAATTGCTAATGACATGAACAATTGATTTAGGAATTGCAATTATCAATTGGTTTTGATTGTGATTCTCTTAGTTCGTTATTCATAGTGAACCCTAGCTTAACAATTAGGAGATAGCTCTTTGATTCCTATTGATTGCTCTTATCATTTAGTCCTCACAACCATTGATTGGCATGCTCTTCCCAAGTTGTTGCAATTGACATGATTACTTGTTGATCCCCGTTCCTAGTGTTTTATTTCCTTGGTTACTTGTTTTGCTAGTTGTTAGTATTCTCTCTTACCTTCGTCTTCGACCTAACTTAGGCGCATAATTGAAAGTGCTTGAACATTACCGTTCCTTTGGGTTCGACCCTTGACTTGCCTCTATACTCGTATTTAGGTTTGTTAAGTGTTTATAAATTTAGTTTGACCGAGGGAAGATTAGATAACGGCCTAGTTTTCCCCTCGTTAGTAACACACTTTAATAGGGGTTTCAAGAAACCAACTTTGAAAAGTTCTCCTTGTCTCAGCTCGAAGTTTGTCGCTTTTTTTTTTTTAGAACAGCCGCCTCCTGAGGTGAATCAAGGAGCGTGTCGTCTGCAAGATAATCCCGGATGTTGTCCATCTAGGTAGAGCTTCGATCGAGAATTCCAACGGGGTCTTCATTAGATATACTTCTTTTTTCCATGACCCCCCAGAAGACCGACCGAGGCGTTTCACAAGAGGCTGACAGAGCATCTGCCTGATTATTTGAAGATCTGGGCACTTGAGTTAGATGGAATTCTTCAAGTGTCCCAACTTCACTCTTGACCGCCTACAAATATCTTATCATGGCCGGATGAGTGGCCTCGTACGTCCCATTAACCTGGAGTAGGACTAATTGAGAATTAGAGCAGGCGGCTATCTCCTTGCCCCTGCCGCCTTGCAGTACCGAATGCCGGCAAGCAGGGCCTCATATTCGACCTCATTGTTAGAGACCTGGAACTTGAAACGTAGTGCATATTCGTACTTCTCTCCCTCAGGAGATTGACAGATTATCCCTGCACCACAGCCGTTCACAGTGGAGCTCCCATCCACAAACACTTTCTAAACCTGGTCTGTATTCTCCGGTACAACCGGCCTTGTCATTTCGACAATAAAGTTGGTAAATTCTTGCCCCTTTATTGCCTTCCTTGGTTCGAAAGTGATTTCTAATCCTTGCATTTCAATAGCCCATTTAAGCATTCGTCCAGAAGACTCCATGGTTGTGAGTGGCCGTTTGATCGGTTGGTCAGTATAGACTTCTACCGCATGTGCCAAGAAGTAGGGTTTTAGCTTCTTGATGGCCATGTATAGGGCAAGGCCAAATTTCTCAACCATGGGGTACCAAAGCTCTGCGTTCCTCAGAACATGGTTAATGAAATACACCGGGAGCTGAGTGTCGTCTCTTTCAGCTAAGAGAACGGCACTGTGGGCATGGTCAGAGACGGCCAAGTACATGAAGAGCTCCTCGTTGGGCCAGGGGATGACAAGCCTTGGCAAAGAGTGCAAATGAGTTTTCAGCTTTTGAAAGGCCGCCTCTACATCATCCCCCCATTCAAAGTTGGTCTTCTTTTTGATTGCCTGGAAGAAGTAGAGACACTTGTCGCCTGACCGACTGAGGAATCTCCCCAAGGCCGCCAGACAACCTGTTAGCTTTTGCACTTCCTTCACATTACGGGGCAACTGTATGTCAATTACCGCCTGTATTTTCTCAGGGTTGGCCTCTATTCCCCTTTGGTTAATAAAAAATCCGAGAAACTTCCCAGACTCAACACCAAAGACACACTTTTTTGGGTTTAGCATGACCTTGTGCCGCCTGAGTGTGGCGAATGTTTCTCGGAGATCAGCAAGATGATCCGCCTTTTGTTTGGATTTGACTATCATGTCATCAATGTACGCCTCTACATTCCTTCCGATTTGATTAATGATGACCGTATTAATCATTCGTTGGAAAGTAGCAGGCGCATTCTTCAAACCAAACGGCATCACCGTATAACAGAACAACCCCTGATCAGTGACGAATGCCGTCTTTTCTTGATCTTTTTTCCACAGGGGGATCTGATGGAAACCTGAATAGGCATCCATAAAGCTCATCAAGGCATGTCCGGCTGTTGAGTCGACCACACTGTCAATCTTGGGCAATGGATAACTATCCTTTGGACACGCCTTGTTGAGGTCTGTGTAGTCAACACACATCCACTAAGTTCCATTCGGCTTTTTTACGAACACAACGTTAGCTACCCATTGAGGGAAATTGCACGGTCGAATGAACTTGGCATCCAACAGCTTTTTTACTTCGGCAGCAGCCGCCTGACTTCTTTCTTCGCCGTGGTTTCTTTTCTTTTGCCGGATGGGCTTCTTTTTAGGATCCACGGCGAGTTTGTGGACAAAAAGATCCGGGCTGATGCCTGGCATCTCCTCCACTTCAAAGGCAAAGATGTCTTTGAATTCTCTCAGCAGCTGATGAAGGCTTTCACCCAGCTCTGCAAGTGCAACCGTCCCCACCTTAACCGTCCGCTCTAGGAGGCTGTCGTCCAGAGGGATATTGATGTGCTCACCAACAGGCTGGGACGAAGATCATCCAACCGTTCCCTGGTCAGTGATTGCTATTGTTTTTTTTTTACCACCACCAGCGGATCAGTCTTTCTTTTCTTTCAGGCTGGTGGGGCCGACTGTTCTTCCTCGACATCGTCAAGGTCGATCGTTTTCTTGCCCCGACCAGATGCTACGGCCGCGGGCTTGACGTCCGAGAGGTAACACTCTCGAGTCGTCTTTTGGTCCCCATTAAGGGAACCGACTGTTTCATCATCCTTCTCATACTTGAGTAGCATGAGTGCAGGGATGATGACGACCTTACACTCGTTAAGAGTGGGACGGCCAAAGATGAGGTTGTAAGCTGTGAGCTCTTTAACCACGAGGAAACAGATGGTCATGTGCCGACCGTCTCCTCTGCTTCCCAGGCGGACATGTAAGTCAATGCGTCCAACTGGGTGCACAAGTCCTCCCCCAAACCTAACAAGGGTTTGGGAGACCTCCATCATGCTATCCGGTTTGTACTTGATATTGGATAAGCATTTGAGGCTGATGAGGTCAGAGGAGCTTCCCGTGTCAATCAGAATTCGGCCAACCAGCTGGTTGGCGACCTTGCATTCAATGACAACGGGATCATCATGCGGCCGACGGACTTTGCCTCTGTCCTGTTCGGTGATGACAACTTTAGGGAAGGCGGATGTGCCTGCCGCATCCCCTTCCTCAACAGAGTTGACCATCTTCCTTAGATGGTCCTTGGTGCCCCGAATGGTTGTGCCACCACCGGCAAAGCCGCCTGCTATGGTGTATACCGGTTCTTCATCAGTTTCGGCACTCACAGCAGGCCTTGATTTTCCATTGAAGTCACTTTGGACTTCACATAGGACTTCAGTTGTCCTTTGTCGGCCAGACGGTCGAGCTCCCGCTTGAGACTGAAGCAGTCGTTCGTTTCATGGCTGACATCCTCATGGAAATGGCAATGCTTGTTCTTGTTCCGATTTTCAGCGGAACCTTTTATGGGAGTCGGCTTCTCAAGAGTCAGCCGATCCTTAATTTCCAACAGGATGGAGCAGCAGTCCTTTTGGAACTCGTACCTTGGGACATACGGTTTCCACTCTTTTTTCTTCTTCTGGGCCGATTGATCAGAGTTATCAATGGCCCAGACTTGTTTTTCTTTTTGCTTTCTTTTGGCTTAGGAGCCGGCTGAGCAGGCCGACTCTCTTTCTGTCGGTCGGACTTCTTATGGTCCAACTGCTTATTGGAGGAACTGAGTTTGGTCGCCTGTATATAGGCTTCTGCCTCTCGCAAGGCTCCTTGCAGAGTAAAGATCTGTTTGCGGACGAGTTCATACTTAAAAGTAGACCCATCCTTCAGACCCTTAAAGAGTCTGTGAAAGCGACGTCATCAGACAGCCCATGAATCTGGATTCGGACCAGATTGAACCGCCTGACATAAGAACGCAAGCCTTCTCTATCTCCCTGCTGTACATTGCCCAAGTAAAGACTTGTCTTTTTGGCAGGGATGTTCATAGAGAAGTTTGAAGCAAACAAGAACGCAAGCGTCTTGAAGTTATTCATGCAACCAGCCGGCAGATTGCCAAACCACTGCTGGGCTATGCCCTTCAGAGTGGCTGGAAAGCAACGACACCATGCGGCATCATCCAACCCCTGTAGATACATGAGGTGGGTATATGCTAACAGGTGGTCTTCCGGTTGGAGGTCCCGTCATAGGCTCCACCCAGAACGTTTTTAACTTTAGCCGGCTATACGACCTCAGTTATTTCCCTGGAGAAAGCAGAGGGTTGATCTCCAAGGTGTTGCAGCCTAAGCTTCCAGTCCATCGGCTGATAGCCGTATGCCGCATGTCCTCCAAAGAGGGCAGGTTGCATGTAAGGTAAAACTAGCGCCTGGTACAATGGTTGTGCCATGTACCGGGCCGACTGAATCATATGAGGACCAGACTGAACCTGTGGGCTGCTTGCTGGAGTCTCATGTACAGACTGGGAACACCTCACAGAGGTATTCCGAAAGCTATCATGATAAGTCGACGTTGAAGCCGACTATGATAGTTGGGTCCTCTTCTACTCAATGTATTGCCGAGCTTCAGAGAATGTTTTCTTGCTACCATCCGGCTGTATGTGCCGGTTGGCTTTTCTTGCGCCCGATCTGGGAAACGGAGCCGAGTAAGGTCAAATTGGGGCCGGGCCTTCTCTGTAGGGGCAGGATGAGGAGTCGGCTGACGGTCCTTGACCGACTTCTGTTTGCCAGCTTGGGCTGGCTTCTTGGTCGACTGCTCCTTTCTAGGAGTAGGCGACTTCTTTGAGGCGAGTTGTTTGATTTCTCCCCTGAGGCTGCTCAGGAGTGTCATTAGTTCATCTCAAGTGACGGGAGTTGATCCTGCCGCCTGGGAAGGATCAACCGGCCGCCCCGAGGGCTTCTTTGGCTGACCAGCAGTTTTGTTTGGCCCTGCTTGGTCATGGTGACGCTCCCGCCTCTCCTTACTGCGGATGCGTTTACAGATGTGGGATGCATTTGGATCCACATAGGTTTCGACGTCAGCGTCGTCACCTGAGTCATGGTCCGTTTGGACCACTATGTCTTTTGGAGGCCGATTGGCCTCTGGGTTCGGTACAGGTACTTGTGAAGCCATTTCAGAGGTACTCTCCCCACAGACGGCGCCAAATGTTTCAGGTGTTTTTGTCCCTTGGGAGAGTTACAACACTGAAACTGGGTTCAACAATGGACGCCTGCACCTGCAAAGCAAACGGACAGCCGAATGGTCGGCGGTCCGCCTCCGAAGATTAAGTTAGTAAACGTTCGGTAATAAAACGTGCGGAAGTAAAGTTATCTGCTTGGATTCCAAGCTCAGGTAAAGTGCTGTCTGTTCTTTGAAAATGACAACTCTGTAGTAAGTGATGTATTGTCTCGTAGTGCGTGAATATTCTCTCTCTTTTTCTCTGTCTTGTCATAAATGTAAGAATGTCCCTATTTACAGGGTCCTTTTGGAAAGTGTGCCCTCCCTAGGATCTGGTGACCTAGGGATTAGGGCACGCCGTTTTTAAGGGCCCCTTGGGATTTGGGCCTTGAAAGCCACCATTCCCAGGGGGCAATATCTGCTCGACACATGTCACCATCTGGAAGGTCCAAGTAGGTGCCCTTTCCAGTGACATGTGTCATGCTCTGATAGGGCCACTTGGTAGGGTATAAAATACCCAAATCACCTTTCTAAGGGGGATAGTATGTAATACCCCTTATATTTTATTACTCTACTTGTATATTTTATTAAGATATTTTTGGTTCTTTTAAATCTACAAGTAAGTTTTTTTTTTTTCTGCTCTAAGTTTCGAGGACGAAACCTGTTTTAAGGAGGGTGGATTGTAATACCCTAAATTTTTCTTTTTTTTATGTTTCGGGGACGAAACTTTTTTTAAGGAGTGTAGATTGTAATACCCGAATATTTTATGATTTTATATTATATTTTATAAGAAAATATATATATATAGCTTATTTTTATTTATTAAATAACTTTCCTAATCTCATATTTTTATTTTAGAGTTCGCAAAGGTTTAAAACCCTATTTTAATAGGACTCTTATTTAATCTATATTAACTATTTTAAACCCTAACTATTATAATTGTTATATTGCTTCATTTTTTTTCCACCCCTTTTGTCGTTTTGTTCCTCTGCATTGGAACAAGCAAACCTTAAGCCCCATTATCAAGTAAGCAATATAATTCTCTTAATAATTCTTTTAGGCCTTCTACTATTATCATGATCCTCCATCAAACTTTTATTATGTAAGCCTTCGTATCTATTTTTTTTATGCCGCTATGACGTTCGGTCAATGATCTGTTAATGATCAAAATCAACAGCTAGTTTTGTGCGTGAATTGCTGAATGTGAAGGTGGAGTGTCTTGCCTAATTTTGCCTAAGGTAATCACACAGGTTTTTTTTAGAATTGTTTGTATAATTATTACTTTATATTATTATTGTATAATTGGATATTCATATGCTTGAGTGTATGTATATATGATTGACGTATATAATTTTATGATATGATATGATTTAATTGTCTTGCTATTATTGTTATATTGATTGATTGTGTTATTTTTCTAGGGTTTTTAATGTTATTGCTATAGGGAGTATTGTTCTTGAGGTTTTAGGATTATTAATGTAGAGTATTATTTTGGGTTGATAATTAATTAATTTTGGGTACTAGTATTAGCCTAATAAGAGTTGAGATATTTATAAACCAAATATGTCGTCATATATGAATTGGGAACTTGTGCCAATATTGAGATATTATTTATTATCATGTGAATGATTATTTGATCAAGTGTGAGATCAAAAGGTTGAGAAATTGTTATTTTATTCTTGGTTCGAGGTTGAGTTGTTAAAGCTTATTTTTAGAGTACAATGTGTAATGTAGTTTCGGACTACATTGTTTAATTGATCTAGTAATGTTAATTATTATATTATACTCTATGTTCTAATATGTGGTGATTACTCAGCTTTTGCTGACGTGTGTGTTATTTCGTTTTGCTACTTGTGTTTGGGCCATGTCTTTTTCTTATGGTGGCCCTGCAACGATCTATTTTGGAATTTGTCCTTAATGGTGAGCAGTCAAGATTGTTTAAGCAGGTTGATCAAGTAATCGTAGCTAAAGGAGCTCAAGTGATTGATTAGTGTTTTTATATCAAGTTAGTAAAGTTGTATAAATAGCTCACTTAGTTTATTGGGTTGTAATTATTGGGATTTTGTAAGCCTTAACACTTGACAAGTTGTTGAGTGTGGCGGTAATACCTCCGTTTTAGGAGTATGCTTCCGCAATTTTATTTAAAGGTAGTTTATTTTTCCTTTAATTATTGTTTATTTTTAGTTAGTAAATCGAGGGTGTTACAAGAGGCCTATTATCAGGGCAGGTTCAATCTCTTTTAGGTTGAATTTGTATCTTCATCCCCGAACTACCAATCATGGTTCTAGACCTATTGGAGTTAACGATCTTCTGGTTCGTTAAGGGGTGTAACCTTCACCTCGTGAACGGTTTACAAGTTCCTAAAACTTGTTAGCGACTTTTTTGCTCTATCTTCCTATCCTTTGGACGCCACCATGGTTAAGTGTATGATCATAGTGGGGTTCAAGTTTGGGGTAATGCTTGAAATATTCCCTACAACCGAAAAACGGCGCAACCCACCAAATCTAGGTCTAATGATCTAGATAGGGGTACACCCTCCAATGACCCTATAAATAGGGAGATATTCCCCAAATTTTGGGACACATTAAATCATTTATTACATCCATTTTCTCTCACATCAGAGAAACACTTGATCTCGAAATCTGAGAAGATCTCAATTTATTTTCCTCACTTTCTCCCACCCATATTCAATTACTAACTTGACCGTCGGAGGCGAAGCTCCAAATACCCGGAGTCTCCGTTGTTTTGTAGGTACAGGCGCAGTCGGATCAGTCCCCAAGTCGTAACTCTCCCGAGGGACAAAAAAAACCAAAACATTTGGCGCCGTCTGTGGCGAGAGTACCTCAAGGATGGTTTAGGAGTCTGTACCACCTCCAGACCATCCGGTTAACCAGCCAGAGGTCTTTACTGACCATGAGGATGATGATCCTCAGGTCGAAACGTACATAGACAAAGATGGCTCTCTAATTACCAAGCGCATCCGTCCTAGAGACACTCTGGAACGGAGTGCAAGCCACGCGGGTACAAGCCAACCCCCTGGTCAGCCGGAAGGGGAAACACATACGGCAGGCGAATCCGCTCTAGTCACCCGAGACGAACTCATGAAATTCATGACTAGTTTTAAGGGTGAAATCAAGGATCTGATCACCAAGAGCGGGGCTGGCCCAAGCAAGGGTCAGTCGGCGAGAAAGACTCCTCGAGAGAGGAGAAAGCCGGTCAGGGACATGCAACCAACTCCTCATTCGAAGGACAAGTTAGCTAGTATCCTTGACTGGTCCAAGATTCTTCTACCCCAGAAGAACATAAGAAACCCCCGTCGGAGTGAATAGCTGGTGGGAAACAAAAAATGTACCCCTGATGCTCGGAAAAATCATCACCTGCAGGAGAAGTCAAAAACTGTCTGAGTCAGCCTCTACTTCGAGATTTTAAGACAGCTTCAAGAATACATCCGCAGGAAATGTTTTAATCCTTGCATGAGAGCCACACAGGCGGTTGTAGACACCTAAATATGTCTCCCCAAAACCAAGCCCGATGATGAACAACCTTTCACCGCCATTATTGGTCGGGTTGAGTATTTAATCTTGGAGTGCTTAAATCCATATTTCCATTTAATAAATCAGCCCATTTCCTAGCCCATTTCCCAAAAAAATAACTTATTTTCCTCTTTTTGTGCCTTTAAACCCAAAATAATTAATTTTATGTCCTTCAAAATCATTCATTTCGTGTCATTTTTATAAAAACGTTTAATCCAGTTTATTTTGGTCCATAATCTGGGTCCAATGATTTAATAATTGGATGGAGTTTGAAAATAGATTTCCAACGATATATTATAAGCCCAAATCCGAGTTATAACGAATAAGTTATGGCCAAATTATTAAACTAAGCCCAAACCGAACCTAAGCCCACCTTACCTACGACCCAATGATCATGTGGAGGGTCCAAATTATTTGATCCCATTCCTTAACCAATTAGGATTAATTTGAAGATTCTATAAGTTTCTAAAAGATCTTAATTATCATTTTTGAAAAGATAAGATTAAAGAGTTTGAAATTGAATAAAACTTTTCTTTTTGAAAGTCCTAATTTTATCTAAATTGAAAGACATTCAAAGATAGTCATATAAAAGTTTTGTGCCTCATACTTTTTATCCAAATTTTATATGGTTGGATAGCCCTTGAAATTATCTTTCCAATTATATATTATAATATCAATTCCTAGCTATAACGGAAAAGATATGAATGAAATGTCAAACTCTATCCAAAACTGACACCGTCTCACTATTTCGGCCATATCTTTTATTCAACAAAATATTTTAATCCTATTCAAATTATGTTAGAAAGTAGACTTCAAGAGAAATCCAAAAATATCTTATTTATCTTATTCCGATTTTTGGATCAAAAGATATGATAAAAACAAAAACCGAAAAAACTGCAGTCTATCGAGTTTTATTCCGATTTAATTCGGATCTTATCTTGTTTTTTCGACCCTTCTTTTTTCTCTATAAATAGAGGTCATTTCTCCCTTTTTCAATCATCAACAATCTTGATCACAAAATAATTCTCTTCTCCCTCTTTAACCTAAACACTAGCCTCTCTATTCTTTCATTCCTTCCTTAAGCACTCCAAGGAGTTCATACAATACCCAAAGTTCTAAACTTTAACCAAGGCGTGAAAGGTAGAATTAACTGAGGGTTTGGACCAAATCAACTCTACCTTTGATTTAATTTAATCGTTTCAATTTGATTTATATTTTTATTAAAGTTACTTACAGTTTATTAAAGATGTAGCAATTCAAGGAAACGCGGAAAGTGAGTAATTAGTCACTTAATTACTCTTATTTTTATTCTTATTTCTAGTTCATGATTAGGATTTATTTATTATTTAATTTGACTAACAATTTATTGTTAAATTGCTTCCAATATTAATATTTATTCTATTATTATTTATTGATCACCATATTGCATGTTAAAGGGAATATGTAATTGAAAATCACGCCTAATAAGATAATTTGGACAACCGGTTTAGGTTCCTTTTTAATCTTTTTATTTAATTCAAGTGATCACAAGTACTTTAGAATTATGTGTTGCATTAATATTCAACCAATTTAGCTTAACAATAGTTTGGAGCAAATTGAATTTTTGTTTGTATGCCTTTGAGATCGCAGGAATCACTTTTCACTATAAGAATCGAGTAGAGGCCAATACGGGCGAATGTGACTCCATGACTCACTTCGTACCATCATCCCAGATCCTCCTTTCGTGGTTCTGAACCATATGGAGTTAGTAATATCATGGATTATGAATGGGGTGTAACCTTCACGGGTCAATCGTTGTTGCCTATCGTTGTCCCTTTTCGTGGTTGCCTTCAATGATCTGTGAACGGTTTACAAGTTCCTTAAAAACTTGTTGGCGGCTCCCTACTTTCCTTGTCCCTAATTGTATTATGTCAATTCCCACTTTGTATGAGTGTCAAGCATATTCACCACATGCTTTAACGTAGGCGCACTTCGAACGATGCCTACAGCGGTAATGCCGTCCACTCTGGCCCTTAGATGATTGGGAATGCACTGTATGTACCCCCTATGGTCTACGGCCCATATTCCCCTCATTTCATGCAACCGGCACTCTTTGGCGGTCAGGCAGTATACAATGTCCAACCTTTGGACTGGCAGCTCCGTCTGCTCAAACTTGGTGAACAAACTTCTTCGTTCACCAAGGAGATAAACAAAGCTGCACAGCTGTAGGGAATATTTCGAGCAATACCCCTAGTTTGAACTCCACTATGATCATACACTTAAGCATGGTGGCGTCCAAAGGGAAGGAAGCTAGAGCAAAAGAGTCGCCAACAAGTTTTAGGAACTTGTAAACCGTTCACAGGGTGAAGGTTACACCCCTTAACGATCCAGGAGATCGTTAACTCCAATAGGTCTGGAACCAAGACTGGCAGTTCGGGGATGAAGGTACAAATCCAACCTAAAAGAAATTGAACCTGCCCTAATAATAGGCCTCTACTTTATTCTGATCGTATTCATGTGCGCTTTCTGACTAACATGCAATCAATAGGTTTACCCTAAACCTATTTATCTATGTTGGTTGAATATTAATGCACAAATAAAACTATTATTGGCGATCACTTGAATTATAATCAAATTAACCCTAAACAAGATTAAAAATTATCTTATTAAGCGTGATTACAAGTACAAATTCCCTTTAAACATGCATAAAAGGTGTGATCAAGCAATAACAATAAATAAGCATAAAGAAACATAATAAATAATCATAAAAATTATAATAATAATAATTAAAATATTCATAATTATCATAATCATGTTAAAGTATAATCATAGAAAGATCATAGGCATGATACTAACAAGATTAATAACAAACCCTAGCATGTCACTAAACAATAAAAATAAAAGCTTTAGCCCTAACATGATACTAACATGAATATTAGGAAAGAAAATATGAAGAATCGTAGGAATCATAATAAGCATATTTGATATTATAACCTTTTCTCTAAACATAATACTTGGAATCATTGTTGTCATTCAAAACATCAAGCATCCTAACATGATACTAGGAATCATAATAACAACCTAAACATGATTTCTATATCATAATATCAATTAAACAATTTAAGTACTTACTTGGATGCCTCGTATCTCTTTCTAATAACAAAATACACGCGTTAGTAACTTCAAGGAAAATAATAATAAAAAAAATTAATAAAATAATTGAAATAGATATTTGGGACCAAACCCTAAGAAATTAAAACCTTTCACGTCTAGGGCGAAGGCAACTTCGAATTTGGCTAGGTGTGTCTAGTGCTAATGTATGAGGAATTGTGTTTGTAAAAGGGTTGGCTAGAAAGAGAGAGAGAATCAAGAAATTCTTGATGAGAGTTGGTGATTATTGATGAGAATTGATGATTGAAAAAGGGGAGATATGACCTCTATTTTTAGAGAAAAAAGAGGGTCGAAGAATAAGAAAAGAATCCGAATTCGAACCGAAATAAAACTCGATAGACAACATTTTTTGCGGATTTTGTTTTTATCATATCTTTTGATCTAGAAGCCAAATAAGGCATATGATATGTCGTTAGAAATATATTGAAGTATAATTTCAAACCCAATTAAAATCAGATTAAAATCTTTTGTAGATCAAAAGATATGGCCGAAATAGTAGGACAATGTCAGTTTTGGATAGGGTTTCATATCTCATTCATATCTTTTTCGTCATAGCTCGGATTTAATATTATAATATATCATTGGAAATATAATTTCAAGATCTATCCAACCATATAAGATTTAGATAAATATTATGAGGCAAAAAATTAATATCTGATTGTCTTTGAACAACTTTAAATTCGAATAGAATTAGGATTTAAGAAAAGGAAAGTTTTAAAAAAGGAAAGTTTTTATTTAACTCAAATTCTTTAATCTTATCTTTTCAAAAAGGATAATTAAGATCTTTTAAAAACTTATAGAATCTTCTAATTAATCCTAATTATCTTAGGAATAGGATTAAACCTTTGGACCCTCCACATGATCATTGGGTCGTAGGTAAAAATCGGTTTGGGCCCAGTTTAGTATTTTGGCCATAACCTCCTCATTATTCATCGGAATTGTGCTTATAATATATCGTTGGAAAGGTCTTTTCAATCCCTATCCAACTAAATCATTATTGGACCCATATCATGGACCAAACTAAACTGGAATGCATGTTTTTCATAAATAGAGTAAGAAAAGAAATATTTTCAAAAACAGAAAGAAGAGATATTTTAATAAAAACATCCTCGTCACTAGACTTTTCACACTTTCGCTTCATTCGATAATAAAATGACATGAAAGGTATCTATCACTAGGTTTGGTTTTGGGGAGACACATTTGGGTGTCTACAACAGTCGGCAGAGGTTAAGAACTTGTTGCTGGGTGCTTATGATGGCACCACCAACCCGGAGGACCACCTCATGGCCTACTCCAACCTCATGCACATTCAGGGGCTGAAGGTTGCTATGTGTTGCTGGTGCTTCCTGACTACATTAAAGGGCATTGCCCCACAGTGGTTTGGCATCCTTCCAGGCAGGTGCATCAATAGCTTCAGGAAGCTCGCCTTCCTGTTTGCCTCTAACTTCGTGATGAACATCCCTTCCAAAAAGACAAGTCTCGACTTGAGCACCATCCGACAGGGAGATAGAGAAGGGCTCCGCTCATATTTCAGGCGGTTCAACTTGGTGAGAATTCAAATCTAGGGGTTGTTTGACGAGGTCTGAAGGACGGGTCGACCTTTAATTTTGACCTTGTCCATAAGAGGGTTTTGAAAGGAATAGTGTCCTTTGAACAAGTGTATCATTCTGATAGTGGGTTCAGAATTATTAGAAAGCTAATATATTCAATAAGGTCTAGTGATTGAAATGCCTGGGTGGAGGCCACTTCCGACAAGTAATATTAATGCATAATTAATATTACAGCTTAATCTTGATTGAACCCTTTGGGTCAAACCCAAGCAACCAACGAGTCGAAGCGACAAATTAATTCGAAAGGAATTAATGAGTCGACCGAGTAATTTATATTTAGACGTTGGAAATTCGAGCTTGGATTTTCGAAATCGAGCGTCGGAGAATCTCAAATGTCGAGAAAAAATTTAGGAATTGGCGAGACGGGAAAATGCTTCAAGTAACAAGCAAAAACCTTAGCCACGCAAAAACAAGGGAAGCGCCCCAAATAGGAGCGTGCCACGTGGCAGCACACATGGCAGCACACCAAGTGGCAGCACACGCGGCAGCCACGTTAGCAGCCACAAAGTGGCAGTGTGCCATGTGGCAGCGTGCCACGTTGGAAACGCCCCATGGTGGCAGTGCATGTGGCAAGGGGGCCGTGGACCCGTGGTTACGGGTCATGGACATGGGCCAAAAGAAAGTGGCCCATTTGAACCCAACTTGGGGCTCAAGGTTGGGGGACACATGGTTAGCTCAATATCCATGTGAGTTGCCTTGGGGACCAAATGAGAAAGTGGTCCTCACCTAACTATGTGATACTTGTTACTTATTCCTTGGTTTATTTAACTAAGGGTTGAATTCATCAATCTTTCCATGTGGGATATTTTTGTGAAAAGTCCCACATTGAAAGATGAGTGGAATTCACAAGGAAGCTTTCCTTATGAATCACAAGGGCATGGCTTGGGATTACTTGCTTGAGTAAGAGTTGTAAAGGGCATCACTAGTAAGTGAAAACCCTTGAACTCAAGATTTGGAAAAGGTATCACATTTAGTGAAAGCCTTTGAACTCAATTACTCGGGTTTTCGAAGCTAGCTTTCAAGTAAGAGCCTATTCGGTCGGGCGAAGCACGCTCCAAAAGGTAATCATTTTATCTTAATCTTGTGAGTAATTTAATTATGTTTATGGTTTTATTTATTGTGAGTGCGGTCTTGTTTTTAGGTTTGTTTCCGTGGTGAGTCGGTCTCAGCAAACCCCAACAGTGATATCGGAGCCTCGCTCGTTTATTTTTAAAATCATAATATTTTTCAAGGTATTTTATGGCTTAATTTTTCTGGTTTTAAGTTGCTATTTAAATTTGTAGCTCGTTTTATCCATTTTAACCTCGTATTAGAGCTGACTTCAGCTCCTGAACCCAGATTTCGACCCAAAAATAGTGAATTTAGGTGTAAAAGGCGTTCTGGAAATGGTTTTACCCTTTTAGGGCTCGGATTTTAGCCAAAACGACCAGAAATTCATTTTTCGAGCAGTTTTTCGTTTTACAAAAAAATTTAAGTCTTTCTAACCTTGAAAATTAATTGCATATTTATGGTGGTTATGTAATTGGTTCAATACATAGTTTATATGCAATTTTAAACCTCTTTAGGCATGATTACTTGGTGGTAATTTGTTTTTGAAAGCTTGGTTTTATTTTTCCACATAATTGCAAATTAATTGCATTAAGTGTGAAAGTGTTGGAGGTTTGACTTTCGTTGACTTTCTCTCTTCTCTCTCTTCTCCATGTTTCTTCGATTTTGATCGGTTTCTTCATCAATTTTGATCTTCGATGGCTAAGAAGAAGAAGCAGAACAATTCTACACCTCAATTAGTACAACATAGGAATTCTACTGATCAGTTTTAGATACAATTTTGCAGAATTTGCGAAACTCAGGTTCTACTTTTGTTCCAAGTCCGATTCAGGAGGTAGATGAGCTTGTCACTCCGGCGCCGGCACTGGTCAATCCATCTTGTGGTTCTATTCCTCGGAGTGATGCTGAAACTATTGCACTATTTGCTGAAGCCATTTCTAGACCAACATCTTTGATTTCCAATAAAACAGTACCTAGGGTTTTCTGGGTTTACTGTTCCATTGGATGCTGGAGCTGCTACTCATCGATCTGAACCAAATGTTCCTGATTCTCACTCTATACCTCCCCCGGAACAGAAATTACACAAGGATGGTGAAGATCGGACTAGTTCATTCTCTGGGAAGTTGACTGCTAAGGGAGCTCCCCTGTCCTATGTTTCCCTAGTGGTTCAAAATGGGAAACAGGTAGCTCAGCTGCAGGATTATGAACTTATGGAAGGTAATAAGAAATGGTCTAATGCTTTAGTTTTCTATGTTGTTGGTCATTATCCTACTATTGCTGTTGTTCATCGTTTTATAGCTCAACAATGGAATGATGTGAAAAAACCAGATATATTTTTGCATGATGATGGGTATTTTATCATTAATTGTTGCTCAGTTAGTGATAAGGATACTATTCTTTGCTCTGGTCCACATATGTTCATGGGGAAACCAGCAATCATTAAGACTTGGAGTTCTAAATTTGATTTTGGTGCTGAGATTTTGAGAACTGTTCCATTAAGGGTTAAGTTCCCAAACTTACCTTTAAATTGTTGGGGTCCTGAAACTCTTAGTCGAATTGGTAGCTTGCTTGGTATACCAATTTGTTCTGATGAATGTACTACAAGACAACTAAGAGTTTCCTTTGCTAGAGTTCTAATAGAAATTGATGTTACCAAACCATTGCTTAAATCTGTATTTGTGGAAAGCCCCTCGAAGGAAACTCTAGAACTTAAGGTAGTCTATGAATGGACTCCACCCTTTTGCTCTAAATGCAATAAAGTGGGCCATGACTGTTTTGTCAAAGCTCCAACAGTTCCTAAGAAATCAGTTACTGCAGCTCCTAAGAAGTCAGTGACTACAACTCCTCAGCAACAAGTTTGGGTTGCTAAGCCTAGTCAGGCTCCTGCTCCTATTGATGATGTTGATGCTTCTGTTCATGGGCATTCTGTTATCACTCCACAGGTTCATACTTCTCATAAATCAGATGAGGGGTGGAGAATAGTTGGAAGGAAGGCAAAAAGTCAGCAAACTAGAGTTAATCAACCTGCTTCTACTCTAATGCTTTTGTTGCTCTATTTGCAAATGAAATGGATGGTGCAGGTGGTTTCACTATAAATCCATGAAGGGGTGAGGTTAATCCCCCTTTGTGTCATGATTTACTCTATCTGGAATGTCAGGGGCCGGAATGACCCTGGCAAAGTTGCCTTTGTAAAGAGGTTGCTTCATTCTCATTCAGTTGATGTTTTTAGCCTACTTGAAACAAAAGTCAAATCAAAAAATGTTTTCAATTACCAAAAGAAGTTTGGCTCTTCTTGGCTTTGGGTGTGAAATTATGATCATTCTCCTAAAGGGAGGATTTGGCTTGGTCGGAATGCAGATAGAGTAACTGTCAATGTCTTAAAGATTCATGAGCAGTTTATTCATTATAGTGTCCTTTTTAAGGATCTTTCTATTCAAATTCTTCTCACTGTTATCTATGGGCTTCATTCTATTCATGATAGGCTTCCCATGTTGGAAGGGATTCAGAACATCTCTATTCAACATTCTCCATGGCTCTGTGCTGGTAACTTTAACTATGTTCTTAATACTTCAGACAGGCTTCATGGTACTGATGTTACTGATTATGAGACTAGAGATTTCTAGAGTTTGGTTGATGATTTGGACCTCTCTGAGGTCAAGAGCAAAGGAGCTTTCTACTCTTGGTTAAATAAGGCTCACACTGGTCCTATAAATCTTTCTAGGATTGATAGAATCTTTGGTAACCAAGCTTGGTTAGATTCTCATGGTCAAGTTGAAATTGTCTATCTTCCCCCTTCTTTATTTGATCACAGTCCAATTCTTTTGGATATTTGTCCTGCTCCTGCTGGGAAAGGTAGACCTTTCAGATTTCTAAACTGTATTGCTGATCATCCTGATTTCCTTGATAGTGTTTCTCAGGCTTGGTGTTCTGGTAGATCTGTCTGGAAGAAGCTTAATTTTGTGAAGTCTAGTATCAAGTCTCTTAATAGCAAGCAGTTTGGCAATATTGCTGAGAATATTGATCAAGCTAATGTTGAGCTTGCTGGAATTCAGAACTTAATGGCTCAAAATCATGATGATTTGGATTTATATGCAAAAGAATCTGATGCTATTAAGGTTGTCAAACACTAGAATGCTATTAAGCTTGGAGATGGCAATTCTCATTATTTTTTCTCAGTGATGAAGAATAGACAAGCAAAAAACAGAATTGACTCCATCTTTTACTCTAACCAGGTTTTGCTTAAGGATTCAGATTCTATTTCTCATGAGATTATTTCTTTCTATAAGTATCTTTTAGGGACTAAGGCTCCTTGGCTTCTTTCTATTGATCTTATTACTATGAGGAGAGGTAAACAACTTAGCTTTGTTGCTCGGAGCTATCTCATTCAGCTTGTCTCTCATGCTGAAATTGATGCTGCTCTTAAGGGAATTGATAGCACTAAAGCTCCTGGTATTGATGGCTTTAACTCCTTTTTCTTCAAAAGAGCTTGGCATAATGTGAAAGATGATATTTATGCAAGTGTTATTGATTTCTTTACTAAAGGGACCTTGCCTAAGCAATGGAATTGCACAACTATCACTCTTGTTCCTAAAATCCCTAATGCTTCCCATGTTAAGGATTTTAGACCTACAGCTTGTTGCATTGTGGTTTATAAGCTTATTTCTAAGGTCATAACTGCTAGACTTGATGCTATCATTGGTGAGGTCATTGATGATGCTCAAGTAGGTTTTATTCCAGGCAAGCACATTGGTGACAATATCCTTCTTGCAACTGAGCTGATCAAAGGCTATGATCACAAATTTATTTCACCTAGATGCATGGTTATGGTGAATCTGAAGAAAGCCTAAGATTCAGTTGAGTGAGGATTCTTGATTACTGCTATGCAGGAGCTTGGTTTTCCTCAAAGGTTTATTAACTGGATCTGGACCTGTCTTACTTCTGTCTCTTATTCTATTCTTATCAATGGTTTCCCTGCCCCTCCCTTTGAAGCTAAGAAAGGTTTAAGGCAAGGTGATCCGATGTCTCCTTTTCTTTTTGCTATTGGTATGGAATACCTGTCAGATCCTTTGATGAGCTTAGGTTAACTCCTAATTTTAACTTTCATCCTAGATGTGAAAAGGTAAACCTAACTCATATGATGTTTGCTGATGATTTGTTGATGTTTTCTAGAGCTGATAGTGTTTCTGTCAAGCTTCTCTTCCAAGCTTTCTTGAAATTTTCTAGTGTTTCAGGTCTTTCTGCTAACCTTGATAAAAGTGAAGTGTACTTTGGAGGAGTTTCTATTGATGTTCAGACAGAATTTAAAGAGCTTCTTAGTGTTTCTCAAGGTTCTATTCCTTTTAGATATCTTGGGGTCCCTCTCTCTTCTAAGAAGCTTACAATTTCTCAGTGTAGGCCTTTGGTGGAGAAAGTGACTACTAGAATTCAAGGGTGGATGGCTAAACAGTTGTCCTATGCTGGGAGGCTCCAGTTGGTTAAGAATGTGTTGTTTAGTATTCAAACATATTGGGCTCAAATCTTTATCTTACCAAAGAAAATTCTGAAAAAGATTGAGGCTAGATTCAGATGCTTTCTTTGGACCGGCTCCTCTACTCCTGCTAAGAAATCTTTGGTTGCTTGGAACTATGTATGTCTTCCTAAAGTCTGTGGTGGCTGGAAATTGCTTTCTCTCCCTGAGTGGAATAAGGCAACTGTCACTAAGTTACTTTGGGATATTGCTCACAAGGCTGATAATCTTTGGGTTAAGTGGCTCCATATTTATTATTTCAAGCATAAAGATTGTTGGACCACTCCTATCCCTGCTAAATGCTCTTGGTTTTGGAAGAAAATTCTAAGTTGTAGAGATATTATGAATGATCAAGGGGGATGGGATGGTTTCATACAGGGCAATAAGATGAAAATCAAGAAGCTTTATGCTGCTATTAGGCCTCAAGTCCGTAAGGTTCCTTGGAAGAGGGTCATTTGTCATAACTTGGCAACTCCTACAAGTGTGTTTATCTTGTAGCTAGCTTTCTGGAATAGGCTTGTTACTAAGGATAGGTTGCTACAATGGAACATCTCTTGTGATCCATGGTGTTTCTTTTACTTGAATAGTAATGAAAGTGTTCAACACTTATTCTTTGATTGTGAGTACTCTAGACAGGTTTGGAACAAGGTTTTGAGTATTTTACATGTCTCCAAGCCTGTTCAGCAGTTTGATGATGAGATTGAATGGTTGAAGAAAATCTGCAGAAGTTCTAGAATGAAAAACAAAGTGATCCAAGTTGCCTTCACTGAAACAGTCTATTGTATTTGGATACAGAGGAATGCAGTTTTGTTTACTAGTTGTTGTAAGCTTGCTGATGTTCTAGTTAAGGATATTATCTTTCATTCAGCTTGTAAAATCCCAGTTGGAAGCAAGTACTTGATTGTGTAATTTTCTGCTTAGCTGGTTTTGACAAGGAGCTATAGTTTTGCTGCTGTCCTGCTCTGGTTTTGACAGGGAGCTGTTGTTTTGGTCTGCTGTTGTTGTTGCTAGTTTGATGCTGCTGCTGTTTTCTGGTCAGCATGTCTGTCAGCAAGTCTGCTGCAGCTTGGGTGCTGATTTTGTGTTTTTTGTTTTGGCAGCTGGTGGTTTGGTGTCTTTCTGTTTTTGTATTAGCTGCTTTAGCTTCTTTGTTGTTGGTATAGGCTTGTTTTAGTGCCTTCAGCTGTTGTTTTTGTTTTTTTTTTTTTGTGTTGTTTCTCTCTTAGGTGTTCTTGTCTGGTCCTGGCTCTCAGAACCCTTCCTAGAAGGTGGCTGTGAGCTTGAGTCCAGTAGTTGTCCTTGTTTCTCTCAAGCACCCTTCTTAGAAGGTGGTTTGGGTAGATTCTTGGACTGTTGGTGTTAGTTTGGCCTTTTTTGGTCTGTGGTGTTTGGTGTTGTTACGGCTTAGCTTCTTGTTAGTTTGTAACTTTCTTATTTTGGCAATAAAATTCTTATTTTCCAAAAAAAAAAGTGTGAAAGTGTTGGTTGTTAAGGCTTCGAAGTACTAAAGATTCAATCTTTAATTATGTTAAGTGATTGAAACTTTGAGTTACTAAATTCCATGATTTTTTGTTAAACTTTGCTGATTTAATCATTTTTTAGTTGATTGGAATCATAAAGTTTGAAACTTGTGATAGAAATTTGTTTATCTTCATATTGGAAGATATAACTTTTCAAGGATTCAGAAGTATTAAAGTTGGAATCTTTATTGAACTTATGTTCAATTTTTCCAACTCCCTTTTATTTTGTCAAAATCTCAAGATTAATTTAAATTGATTAAATTAATAGTGAGTAATTTCCCTCTTATTTTTGTTGCACCAAGTTAAACCAATTTTATTAAAGAATGGTTCTTGGAAATAATTTATTTAAATGAACTTGGATGAATTTATTTAAATTGGACTTCTTATATTTTCATTTTCCTCAAAATTAATTGATTCTAAAATTAATTTGGAATTGATTAAATATGTCACAAAAAATCGAGATTTTTTCCGAGGCATCAACACCAAATCGAGGCCTAAGAGCCCCATGAAAGGAATGGTGTCCTTCGAACAAGTGTACTATTCCGTTATTGGATTCGGAATTATTAGAAAGCTAATATATTTAGTAAGGTCAAGTGATCGGAATGCCTGGGTTGAGGCCGCTTCCAATCAGTAATATTAATGCACAATTAATATTACAGCTTAATCTTGACTGAACCCTTCGGGTCACACCCAAGCAACTAACGAACCGAAACGACGAATTAATTAGGAATTAATTAATAAGTCGACTGAGTAATTAATATTTAGACGTTGGAAATTCGAGCTTGGAGCGTCGAAAGTCGAGTCAAAAATAGTAAAAGACGAGACGTGAAAAATAATAATAAATCAACAATGACCAAAATACCCCTAGCATAGGTAAAACCGAGTGCTAGTAGGGGCGCGACAAAAAGCTAGCAACCCGCACCAAGTGTGCAAGGCAATGCTAGCATGTGGCAGCTAGCAGCCCGCACACTAAGTGCGTGGCTTGCTAGGCCGTGGCAGCTAGCAGCCCACGCTTTTGGGCGCAAGTGAGGTTGGCCGAAGCGTCACAACCTTCCTATGGCAGCCCACAAGGCAACCATGGGTGCCCAAGTGAGCTGCCACGTGGCACAACTCAAATGGAGGAAAAGAAAGGGAGGTGGCCGGTTATGGGAGCATGAGTAGGGGGCAAGTTTGGTCCCCTCCTCCTCCAAGTGGTCCTCACCTACACCTCCTTGTATGCTTGCCACTTGTTGATTTATTACTAGTTTGATTATTAATTTTATTTTAGATTTAAAATAAATGGGAAAATCAAATTCTTCCACATTGATGGGAGAGCTTTTCACACTCATGCATTTCCCTATAAATGCCCAAGTTGGGGTATTGGGAAAAGCACTTGAGTAAGAGTTGAAAAAGGCATTACCATTGTGAATACCTTTGAACTCATTAATTACTCGGGTTTTGGTCGGGCCTTTCTAACCCCAAGGCATTGGACCGTTTTTGGTGGTCGAGTTGTGGGTGGACTATTGTTGGAGGCCGTTGTAATTTCGAGGCTTGCTTTTGAAGTAAGATCCCCTTCCGGTTGGGCGAAGCACGCTCCAAAGGTAATCGTTTTATCTTAATCTTGTGTTTCATTTAATTATGTTTATGGTTTTATTAATTTCGAGTGCGGCCCTGCTTTTGGGTTTGTTTCCGCGGTGAGTCGGACTCACCAAACCCAAACAGCGGTATTGGAGCCTCGCTCGTTTACTTTTAAAATCATAATATTTTTCAAGGTGTTTTTATGGCTTAATTTTTCTGGTATTAAGTTTCTAATTTGATTAGTAGCTCGTTTTATCTATTTTAACCTCGTATTAGAGGTGTCTTCAGCTCTCGAACCCAGATTTCAACCCAAAAATAGTGAATTTTGGGTGGAAAAGGCGTTTGTAGACATCTACTTTTAGCCTCCTGTCCCGACAGGAAGTGCAATGACGATAAATAAAACCATCTTCGTGTTGGATCAAAGTAAAGAATGCTTATGGATAAATGGTTAAGCCACAAAACACAAAAGACTAGCCCAGATAAAAGAACAAAGGCCAACACAAGGTCCAAATTAACTAAACCCGATCATAATTAGGCTTAAGCCCATGCTTAAAACCCAATAACGATCGATTTAGGAGCGTCTAGGTTCATTAAAAAGCTGCCGCAGAAAATATCGCGCGCATCTCACAAAGTCGCGCTCAGCAGTCGCGCGCAACTTTCAGAGATGCGCTCGCGTAAGATTTAGAATATTAAAATATTGGAAAATTGAATCTTACCATAGAGCTACGCAAGACAAATAGTTGCGCGCGTATACCGCGCGCGACCTATTCACTTGCGCGCGACAGCCGCGCGCAACCTACTCAGTTGCGCGCGACACCTGCTGCGGCAGAATGCTCTAAACCCTAAACCTAATCATTCTCTATAAATAAGACCCTAATCCGAGGCTTCAACACACAGAAAATTAACCTAAACGCTGGCAGAATACTTGTGAACTTGTGCATCCAAACCCTCTTGTCCTAAACACTCACCCTTTTCGATATTTTGTTACTACGGTGGAGGTTCCCCAACAAGAAGGAGTCCATAAGTGTTCTAAACGGAGATCTAGCAAAGAGAAGTGGTAAATTCCCGAGCACTTAGTTAAATCACCATTATTTTTATTGTTTAACAGAACTTTAATTAATTAATTAGTCTTGTTTGATCGCCTTAAAATAATAAATTAATTGATTTCACATAGTATTATTTCATTAATCAAGATTAGAATTGAATAAAATAATTGTTGGTTGATCACTAAAGTCAAGGCGAATATTGTTTATTTTATTGTTCTTTTCACGAATTTGATTAAATAAGAATAACTATCTTACGATGTAATTCCTATGTGAATTAATGTGTGTAAATAAAATCAATTAACATAGTTTTTAGGTATCACGTTGCATATCTTGTTTGGAAATGAAATTGTGCAAAGGAAGAGCTAGTAGAGGCCGCATTAGGGCTAGGATCGCGATTCCCCTCTAAAGGTAACGTTATCTTAGTACCCTCACTCCCGAACTCATTTCTGGTTTTCTAGACCAATTTAGGCATGGGTAAACTTATGATTCATACTAAATATCCCTTGAACTCTACTTGGGAGAAAGGCATGAACGAGGTTTATGGGTTTTTCCTAAAACTCATTGGCGACTCCTACTTGTTTCTTACAATAAAGCCTATATGATAGAATCATCTCTAATTAAAAGGTCTCCCAAACAGTCAGGAATTCAAATCCTAATACACCCTAACAAGTGTAAAGTCCTAGGCTTTAAAGTGCCATGGGCATCTAAGGAGAAGGATCCCCTACGATGGGAACACCCTCCTTACAGTGGCGACTCCACTAAGGACTTAGAGGTTACATGATTAGTTCGTAGTTATGGTCCAAGGTATCCAACACCAGGTTACCTATGGGTTGTAACGAGAGCTAACTTGGATAATCTCTAGTTAGAGAGCGAGACTTGAACACATAATATCTTCCTTTTGCACAAAACTAAAAGTAAAACAAGCAACATTGCATCATGTATAAGTATAGCACACTTAAACCATGGGGATTGGCTCATTGACTAGGGGTTGCCAACACCAGGCTTCTATCCCAAAATCAATAACAATCATCCCACCCATATCACCAACAAAACGTTGGGAGAGCGATGTCATGAGTCAACTCGTTGAGTGATTGATTTGTGTGTCGTTTCTTAAGATATGGTACCTTGGACACCCAAGCCTTTTCAAACTTAGAATGGCAATATGTGGATTATAACTTGTGGCATGCTTATGTGATTACATGACTATATGTAACGTGTTAGGATAGATTTCTTTCTTCTTTTTAGATTGGTCTAGGTTCCCAATTACGAAGTCATCTCTATGTAATTTAGAGTCATATTCAACAGGTAACATAAAAAAAATATAAAAAAAACAAAAAAAAAGAACGATGTAAAAAAAAAGAGAAAGGAAAATAAAAAAAAGGTCGAACAAAAAAGGGTCATATGAGCAGGTGGCGCGCGCAACTCACAGAGTTGCGCGTCCATACCCAGCGCAAGAAAATTGGTTGCGCGAGACATCCGCGCACAAATCAATTACTTGCGCGCACCCACTGTACGAATCAGTTTTGATTTTGCAAAAAACAAGTTGATTCGTTAAAACGATATCTTTATTCAAGAATTGTTAGGGGCAATGTTATCCGTTCAAATATATCTTGCGTCGTTTTCTTTTCCTTCTTCCCCTTCTAAGCAAGCATATTGGTTTAATTATCCTTTCGTACTTCTTTAGGGCCGAGAAGAATCCCGGGCGCTCTCCATCTATGTTTACCACCTAAAGATCCAACCCTTTCAAACCATTCTCCTTCGACAACTAGTCCTAGTCCAATAATGATGTCTACCATTCAAGAACTTCAAGATGAGATTCTTCGTTTGAGAGAAGAAAAGGCTCAAGAAGCTGAGGAAAAGAGAAATAAGAAAATTGAAAAGGCTAGTAAGAAATTTTTTGAAGCTTTAGCCTTACAAGAAAAGATGGAACAATTATCCATCAAAGAAAAGTCGTTAGAGAAGCTAGTTCTTTGTTCTACAATGGGGAACAAGTACTTTTGCGCAGAAAAGTTTGCTCCTCCTGCAAGACTTGCTTTACCGGAAAAGTTCGTAGCTTCGGACTTACCAATATTCAAGGTGACCAATAATCCACAAAATCATTTAATGTGTTTTACTGGCACCATGGCACTAAAGGGGGTTGATCGTAAGCTTTACGCTATGACTTTCCCCTTGTCTCTAGACCCAACCGCAAGAGAGTGGTACTATGGGCTAGACCCAAAATTCAAAGCGACATGGGAAGATGTAGTTTCAGCTTTCATTACCCAATATGAGAGTAACGTAGAGTTCAAGTCCACTCTACGTGAACTCGAAATGCTTAAGCAAGGCGACGATGAAGGTTTCCTTGCTTTCTATGGTAGATGGCGAGAAAAGGCGGCCCACCTTACCCAAAGGCTGCCCGAACTCGAGCTAGTACAGAAGTTTATTGACAATTGTCATGAAAAGTACAACAAGCATCTACGTTACCTTGGTTTAGACACTTTCCAAAAGGTTTATTCCGTGGCTACTAGGATTGAAGATGATCTTGCTAAAGAAAAAGCAAATAAGTGTCATCATCATCAACCTAAAAATAACTACAAGAAGGGGAATGATGGCTCATCATCCTTTATTGATGTATTTGCGACCTCCACGCAATACCACAACACAAATCAATATAATGATCCTAGGAAAAGATGGACAAAAGAAAAAAAATTTACTCCATTTCCTGTAAGCTATAAAGAATTGTTAGAAAAATTAAATAAAAAAGGCTTACTTGAACCAACATGACCAACACCACCCACTCCACCAGAAAGAAGGTTTCCTAATTGGGATGGTAATGCTTATTGTGCTTATCATAGAGGCAATGGACACGACACTGAACGTTGCTTTGTCTTAAAACATAAAATACAGGATTTGGTAGACGAAGGGAGAATTTCCACGCCTAAACCAAACAATAATGCGTCCCCCTTGGGGGTGTTCCACATTGATGAGGACCATATGGGAAGCGATACGTTCAATCCATTGAACTACATCACACCTATAGGAGAAACTCTACCAACAATGTGGGCTATGGGACGACGACTTTAAAGACTTATATATCTCTAAGTATGTCGCCGTCCCACCTCCATCTTGTTTACAAAATGAAACAAATGGAGCGCTTGATTAGGATCATTTCTTGGGGAAGTCACAAGACTTATCAAATCTCTCCTTGGATGAACAATGGCATCAAGCTCAACTCATGGAACATCTTAAAATGGAGGCACGCTCAAAGCCTCTAGAAGAAAGTTGGTTCATAAGTCCTACAACTAATCCAAACGAGATAGATCATTTAACTCGTTCTGGACGAATTTACCAGGCACCACCACCAACTGGATATTCGACCACTGTAAGCGTCGTATGAAGTGCGCCTACGTTAAAGTATGTTGTGAATATGCTTGGCACTCATAGGAAGTGGGAATTGACATAATACGATTAGGGACAAATAAAGTAGGGAGCCGCCAAAAAGTTTTTAAGGAACTTGTAAACCGTTCACGGATCATAAAAGGCAACCACGAATAAGGGACAACGATAGGCAACAACGATAGACCCGTGAAGGTTACACCCCATTCATAATCCATGAGATTACTAACTCCATATGGTTCGGAACCACAAAAGGAGGATCGGGGATGATGGTACGAAGTGAGTTATGGAGTCACATTTGCCCGTATTGGCCTCAACTCGATTCTTATAGTGAAAAGTGATTCCTGTGATCTCAAAGGCATACAAACAAAATATTCAATTTGCTCCAAACTATTATTATGTTGAATTGGTTTAATATTAATGCACACATTATTCTAAAATATTGTGATCACTTCAATTAATAACAAGATTAAAAAGGATCCTAAACCGGTTGTCTAAATTATCTTATTAGGCGTGATTTTCAATTACATATTCCCTTTAACATGCAATCTGGTGATCATAATAATAAATAATAGAATAAACATTAATATTGGAAGCAATTCAACAATAATAGCGTTAGTCAAATTAAATATGAAATAACTTAATCATGATACTAGCAATAAGAAAATAAAATAAGAGTAATTAAATTAATTAATTACTCACATTCCGCGCGTTCCTTTAAATTGCTACATCACGAATAAACTTTAGTAATTTCAATAAAAAAAATATAAAGTAAATGGAAATTAAATTAAATAAATATTAGATTTGATTTGGTCCAAACCCTCAGTTATTTGTACCTTTCACGCCTTGGTTTAAGGACGGAACCTCGGGTTAAGTATAGACTCCTTAGAGTGCTTAGGGGAATTATTATGGAAGAATAAGGAGGCTAGAAATTAGGTTAAAGAGGGAGAAGAGAATGATTTTTGGTATAAGGTGAGAGAGAATGATTATTGGTGCCCCGTACATCAGAAATGAGGGGGTATTTATAAAGAAAATGTTCTGAGGGAGTACACGGAACCCTAAAATGATAAAAACCCTAAAAATGTATCCCGCGACACGGAAAAGTGTACCGTGACACGGGAAATCCCACCGTCAGACGGGAAACTATCCTGTGACACGGTACAAATTTGCGTGACAGGGGAAATATTTAGGTTACGGGAAGGAAAACGCGTTAAGGGTTTACGCGGAAAAGACACGGAATGTCCCGTGACACAACACAGGTACTGTGACACGGTACAGCACACCGTGTCACGGTATGGGAGACGCGGAAATTACACGGAAACAGCTCCGTGTCACGGGGAATCCCACCGTCAGACGGTGTAAATTCCCGTGACACGGTGGAAAATGTCAAGACGCGGGAGTTGTTTAGGTACGAAGAACGCAAATAGGACACAAAATAGCCCCGCGTCACATCAAGGGCACCGTGTCACGGGGATTCCCACCGTCAGACGGTGCAATTTCCCGTGACACGGTAGAATTGCACTGTGCGTGGTGATTCCAGGTTTTTACCTGTTTTTAAAACCATCATAACTTTTGATCCGTAACTTGGAATGAGGCATATAATATATCATTAAAAAGTTTATCAAGTCTAATTTCTAACCCAATTAGATTCAAGTCAAAATAATATGTAGATTTTAAGATATGGTCGTTTTAGTGGAAGGATGTTGGTTTTAGGCCGCGTTTGGTGTTTTGCTCATATCTTTTTCGTTGTAGCTCGAAATTGGGCTAATGATATATGGTTGGAAAGCTTATTTAAAAGCCTATCCAAAAAAATAATAATTGGATCAAAAAAGTATATCCATAAAATCAGTTTTTCTCAGTGGACACGAAAAGTGAAAAATAGGTTATGGTTTAGGGAAATGAGCTAGAAATTGGATTGGTTCATGAAATATATTGGATAGAACATGGATTTAAGCACTCCAAATATTAAATACTCAACTCGGCCAATAATGGCGGTGAAAGGTGTTCATCAACGGGTTTGGATTTTGGGAGACATTTTTAGGTGTCTACAGAAGCCCCCACTTTGACTGAGTTTGTAGAAACGTGAGTTTCGAAAACGATAGTCAAAGTAGCCGACAGGGATGGCGAATGATTTAAGACGTTCTGCGATCCTAAATCATTCTATATACGCCGATACCTGTAGAAAAATGTTAGTTCTACAGATAAAGAGTAAAGGGATAGAATGCTTATCTAACACCAGTGTATTGGTGGAAAATGAGCTTGGTAGCTTCCTATGCTTGAAGGAATCCACCGAATGACGTCTGTTGAAACGCTTTCCATGCCTGAGGAAATCCGACTGAGGAGTTTGGTAGTTTTCTAAGCCTGAAGAAACCTACCGGATAATACTTTCCATGCTTGAGGAAAGTCGACGTATGAATTTGGTGTCATTCTATGCTTGAAGAAATCCACCGATGATGCTTTCCATGCTTGAGGAAAGCCGACTTGGCGGTTTTCTATACTTGAAGAAAAATCCACCGATAACGCTTTCCAAGCTTAAGGAAAGCCGACTTGGCGGTTTTCTATACTTGAAGAAAAATCCACCGATAACGCTTTCCAAGCCTGAGGAAAGCCGACTGATGAATATGGTGTCATTCTATGCTTGAAGAATTCCACCGATAATGCCTTCCATGCTTGAGGAAAGCCGATTTGGCGGTTTTCTATACTTGAAGAAAAATCCACCGGATAATACTTTCCATGCTTGAGGAAAGTCGAAAGATGATGAGATTGCAAGTCTCTGTGTATCGAGAACCTTGCGTCATGAAATGATTGGGGTCCGCTTGTCCCCGGACGTGGGCTGTAGATGGTCCGCTTGTCCCCAGACGTGGGCTGTAGATGGTCCGCTTATCCCCGGACGTGGGCTGTACATGGTCCGTTTGTCCCTGGACGTGGGCTGTAGATAAGACCTACAAAAATAAATTTGCCAATGGACTCGTATATACTGTGATTGACTTGACCACTAACTTGACCAAGTTTGACTTGATGTGACATGACATGTGTATGACTTGTGAGTGTGTGTGTGTTTGTATATGTGTGTGTGAAGACACAAGCAAACAAAGATGCAAAAGCAAAAATTTTCCGTCAATTTTTGTCATGAGTGGATGGTACCAACTTTCTCCCGAAAAAGAAAGATGTGAAAACTGATCTTTTATTTTCGAACTTCCCTCGATGAGAAAATTTGGAAAAAGTTTTTTTTTAACTTCCCCAAAAGAAAAGACGCGAAAAAAGGAAAGAAGTTTTGAACTTCCTCGTTGAGCAAGACAAAATGAATCGCATGGATTGGATTGCTTTTCTTGAAAGTAATGTATGCATGATGCATGTTCTTAGGCCAGGAGGCTAAGGACAATTACATCATGTGACACGATAGATGAATGAACTTAAGTCATGGAGCTAAGCATCATATATGGTGTAAAGAAGCGATTTTGAACGTCACTTAGGTCTGGAAGTGATGGGCGTTAGAACGGTCGCACATTCCACACTCAATCAAATAAATTTACAAATCCTAAAACTAACCCCTAAACAAGTCTAGTGGTAAGTTCGGAGTCGAACCACAAGGAATGGTAATGCTAGATTGTTCTTAATCTAATGTCTAAGCTATGCCGAAGTCGATTTACGGATAAAGGACACTACAACTACACTAAAACACATATAAAGAACAAGGTACGATAAAGTCTACTAGGGGAAAAGATCCACTTTGAACAATTAATAAGCTGATGAGAATCCATTTGATAATCAATCATGCAAATAAAGAATTATAATGAGAATTAACTACACTCAAAAGTAATCTCTCAAATTCCTAGCCTAGATCCCTCATTGACTAGGTGCATAGAAGAAAATTACCCAAAATGCAATCAAATGTATCAATTCTAATTCACAATCCCTTGTCAAACTAAAACCAATATGCAATTAAGTGTGCTATCATGGGAGATCAATCCAATCTAAAACAAACAAAATGCCAACATCAATTCAATCAATTTAATCACACAATTATCATCAAATTTATCGCAAATAACTCAAATAATCATTACAAAGCCTCACTCAACACCTAGTAGAAGGGAAACTACTCAAGCATAATGAAAGCAACTAAATAAAGCAATAAGAGAAGAGAAAGTAAGAAATGCTCATTGATATAAAATGGAGATCTTCAAATTCCTCATTTGATTATCCAAAATCCATGAAAACCATTGTGCTCCTCACTTTCTCTCTCTAAAATTTTAAGAGTTTCTCTCTCTAAAACCTAAAACTAACCTAAAATCTATTCTAAACTGAAAAAATCTTTTTTTTAATGAGCAAAAAAAATCTATTTATACCCCTTACAAAATTGCTTAGGAAGCTCCGCAAAAAGTCAGCTGAAACGGGAAAAGGTCCGACCGAACTCTGGGTAGGTTCGGTCGGACTCAGGGTAGGTTCGGCCGAACTCAAGGTAGGTTAGGTCGAACCTCCCTGATCCTTGTTTGGTCGAACTTTCCTGGTTCGACCCCTCCTGTAAACATGCTGAAAACTTGGTTGAAACTGCCTTGGAGGTTCGGTCGAACTTTTCAAAAGTTTGACCACACCTTGGTTCGACCGAACCTCTTAGAGGTTCGGCCACACCTCCTCTTGAACTTCCTCTTCTTGCTTCCTCTCCTTCCCATTTTCTCCTCTTGTCTTTGTCCATGCCTCCATACTTGGCCAAGGGGCCTCCTACCGTGCTTAGGACCGCCATGGAACCTGCAAAAGATAGCAAAGATCACGAGAGCATGGGGATGATAAAATTATGCATAAAGATTATCAAAACAAGCGCAAATAAGCATACTTTTCATCCATAAAAAAAAGGAAGCTATAAGAGGAGAAAAGAGGTAGAAAAACAGGAGAAAAGAGATTAATACACTACCCCTAAGGGTAACATAAATGTCACTCATCAAACACCCCCAAGCTTAACTTTTGCTCATCCTCGAGCAAAACAAAACAAACACAACGGAAAACGATGTATGTTTTTTTTTTAAAAAAAACAATAAAATAAAATAAAACTAGAAGAGAAAGAATATACACTATCTCACTTTCGTAGGAATCACGAATGCATTTAGCGCATGCATCAAGCACTTTAAACCCCATAGATCGCTCTAGAGGACGAGTATGCTCTCGTAAGGGTATCCTAAGAGTTTAACCCATAACTCTTGACAAAAATCAAGGCAAAGCAATAAACAAATAGATAAAATAAATTGAAGTAAAAGAGAGATTACAAGCGTTCTTAAGTAGATTTTTACAATGGAACAAGCACTAAAGAATGTCAATCTTTCTAAAAAAAAATAAAGGTATGCACGTTCTAAGATGTCCAAGGTTGATTGAAACATAGCATATGCTAAGCATAGAGAACTAACGGAAACATATTCCACCTTTTGTTCCAACTAAACAAACCACAACCTCTCTACAAGTTTCAAATCCACTTTCAAGTTAGCTTCTCATGATTCCACGAAGGAACCGGAAAATAAGTAAGAAATTCAAAACATGAGAAGGTTACCCAACATCTTGGCTATGCAAACTCGCTCTATAGGCTTTATTCCTATTTCCTGCCACCACTAAATGACTTAACCCTCTAGGATCAAAAGGACTTTCAAGGTTGTAATACACAGGCTAGGAGAGTAAAGGTGTGGAAAACTTTTGAAATTGGTGGTAAACCTACATGTGAAGCTCGGGTGGAACTTTTTCCACAAGATCCAAACGAATCCAAAACAAAAGTACCAACTATGCTCATAAAATAAATTTCCCCCAAGCTTATTTAAAACAAACTAACAAAAATAGGGAAAAAAAAAAACAACTATAACAAAATCATTTTGTGCTTTTCATTCTTCTTTTACCTTTTTTTTTCGACATTTTTTTTTTCATTTAAAAGTCCTTGCCTCTTTAACTTTGGACGACTTTTTCTCAAAATGCATTTGCTTTTATGCACAAACTTATATACAACACATACTTGCTTTGCAAATAAACTCATAATTCTAAACTTGCACCATAAACAATAAAACAAGCTCGAAAACTAAATTGCTTCACAAATCTAAAGGTAGAAAGTGAAACCAAAGCTTCAAGGCTTGTATTGTGGCTAGAGAAAAGAAGGTATATGGCTCAAAAGGGCTAGCAAGAGGGGCAAATATAAACTAAACTCAAAAATAGAAAATCTATCCTATAAAAAGAGAAATTCCTTTGTCATCCCCTAAAGTGGCACGGTCGCGATCTTGGGAGCTAAAAGTCAAGTTCTAGATACGAGAATGCAATAGCCAAGGATCCAAATATGCCGCTCAACAAAGTATGATGAAGGCTTGAACAATTTACCTCACTAGGGATAGCAATAACTAACTCTTGATTTCATATCCACCATAGAGAGCAACTCCATCTTACCACAAGCAAGTGAACTAGGGCTTCATGGTCTCAAAGTTCTTAACAACTACCTTAGAATATCATATCCTAGAGTCAACCTAACACATTCTCAAACCGTGCATACCTTTATAATTTAGGAATAAAGACATTCAAGAATACAAGGCCAAGCGTAGTATGTCAAAAGTAAGAACAAAACAAAACACATTGCAAATTTGCCTTGATAGAAATAAAATCTTTTTGGAATTTTCAAAATAAAGAAAATGGAAATGCATATACAAATGTGCATGGAATATATGAATCAAAATTCCACCAAACATGATAGAATACCCTCCCCCAAGCTTGAATGAGGCAACATGCTCAAACTTTAAACCAAAGAATCCATGGGAGGAGAAAAGAAAGAAAGTCATCCAACCAACCAACATATGTCCAACAAGTCACAAATCATTAGAGGAAGAGCAAGGAAGGATATTACCGGATATTAGGTGGGTATAGTACCCGCAAATGACCTAATTAAACCTTCTTGAAGCCGACTACCTCTAAAATTGAATCTTGTTTTCCATGTGCTAGCAAAAGTGGAGTCAAACTTCCTTGATTCTTGATCCAAACCAATGCATAAGAGTATATTAAGTTATGTACCTAGCACCAAGCACACAAACATTTCCATGAGGCCAAAAACTATTCTAAAAATAAAAAAAAATGAAAGCAATAAACACGGGTTACTTCCCGAGAAAGGCTTGCTTAAGGTCTAAGCTTGACCGCTCTAGTAAATAATATTGCAAGTATCGTAAGAGCTTATCAAATGCACTACTACACATTTCATAAGAAAGAAGGTAGGAAAATGACGGGAAGATAACGTGCAACAAGGATAGTGCACGCAAATGAGGAGAGAGATGCCAAGAAAAAGAAGAAGAAGAATCAAAAGAAAATTCAACAAAAGAAGAAGAAGAAGAAGAAAAAGAAAAGGAAGGCAAACTCTCCTTAAAATGTTTTTTGGTGGCAAAATCACCCTTTTCCTCAATAATCGATGAGTGGGGAGCTTGAAGATCACAAATAGAAAGAGGGTCCCCAATAGGCTCTTTGAGAAAAGAAGGGAGTGACATGGGATAGGAGGGAACATGATCAAATTTTCTTGAAAATGGAATATGATGACGTGGGGGGGATAGGAGAAATGGTCTCACAAATGATCTCATTTTCACCACCTTGCCTCTCATCACTAATAAGGGAATGAAAATTAATCATTGAATTCTCAAAAGAAGAACACTCGTGATCTACATCTCCCTCAAACAACCAATCTCCAAGAGAAACATCCTCATTTTCCAATTCCCTATCACGACGATAAACAACATTTCCCTTAGAAATCTGAAAGCCTAAGATCTCAAAACCATGCATGAATGGATGCAAATTCATCTCTTTCCCATGAAGCATTCTCAATGAACTCACTCAAAATGTCATTATTTTTCATTTGAACCTCACAAAATAAATGGGACATAATCTCAAATGAGTCCAAATACTCATGAATAGAGGAATCACAAACATGCACTTGGTCAAAATAAGAAAGAGGGTTTTGATTCATAAAATCATCATTTAATTCACTCTCAACTCTCTTTCCTTCACTCAAAAGCTCATTGTTGTCTTCCTCACAATCTTTTGATTGCACAAAAACATCATCATCATCATCTTCAATACACACATGGGATTTGAAAGATTCAAGATCATGCAACAAAGATGACAATTGGCTTTCTAGCTCTTCCTTTCTCCTTATTACCTCCTCAATACGCTCTTCACTCCTATTCATCATCTCCAATTGACTTCTCATAGAAGTTAAAAACAACTCCTTACTTGGCCCAAAAGTAGAATCAAGCTCAACACACCTAATAAGGGATTCTAAATAATCAATCGGACACTCACAGGATGAAGAAAATTGAGGGTTAACAAGGGGAGAAGGATCACAACCAAGATTGTAAGCATCAACTTTAGAAGGATGAGTATAATCATCATCACGGGGAGAGGGGGCACAATCAATCATATAAGTTTCATTATTGGGAGAAAAAGGTACATCACAAGAAGGCATGCTAAATAATGAAGAATAATGAAACACACCATGCTCATCAACATTGGAATGCACCTCATCATCATGAACAATAGGGGAAATAGAGTTGAAATCATTTGTTCTAGGTTCACTAATGAGATCATGTGACAAATCATGGGAATGCATGCTAACATTAGAAGAATCAACACATTGCACATCAATATTAGAAACATGATTACCCTTATTGTAAACATCCCTAGCAAACCATACATAAAAATCCCAAGCATCATCAGTTGATAATGCTTTAAATTCACCATTATACATGCTTTCAACAATATCCCTAGTTTGCTTATTCAAACCAAAATAACAAATCTCAGAAGCCTCCCAAAGACTATAACAACTACGATCTACAAGTCCCTCAAGTCTATTGAAATAATCACAAAAAGGCTAATTATCATATTGAGGAAATGAGAAACATGCCATTTTTTAATTTTTTTTTAACAAAAACAATCAAACAAATAAAAAAAAGTATACACAAAGACCTAGACTCAAGCAATCAAAAACAATCAAGCATTGACATCGTTCCCCGGCAACGGCGCCATTTTGATGGGCGTTAGAACGGTCGCACATTCCACACTCAATCAAATAAATTTATAAATCCTAAAACTAACCCCTAAACAAGTCTAGTGGTAAGTTCGGAGTCGAACCACAAGGAACGGTAATGCTATATTGTTCTTAATCTAATGCCTAAGCTATGCCGAAGTCGATTTACGGATAAAGGACACTACAACTACACTAAAATACATATAAAGAACAAGGTATGATAAAGTCTACTAGGGGAAAAGATCCACTTAGAACAATTAATAAGCTGATGAGAATCCATTTGATAATCAATCATGCAAAGAATTATAATGAGAATTAACTACACTCAAAAGTAATCTCTCAAATTCCTAGCCTAGATCCCTCATTGACTAGGTGCATAGAAGAAAATTACCCAAAATGCAATCAAATATATCAATTCTAATTCACAATCCCTTGTCAAACTAAAACCAATATGCAATTAAGTGTGCTATCATGGGAGATCAATCCAATCTAAAACAAACAACATGCCAACATCAATTCAATCAATTTAATCACACAATTATCATCAAATTTATCTCAAATAACTCAAATAATCATTACAAAGCCTCACTCAACACCTAGTAGAAGGGAAACTACTCAAGCATAATGAAAGCAACTAAATAAAGCAATAAGAGAAGAGAAAGTAAGAAATGCTCATTGATATAAGATGGAGATCTTCAAATTCCTCATTTGATTATCCAAAATCCATGAAAACCATTGTGCTCCTCACTTTCTCTCTCTAAAATTTTAAGAGTTTCTCTCTCTAAAACCTAAAACTAACCTAAAATCTATTCTAAACTGAAAAAATCTTTTTTTAATGAGCAAAAAAATCTATTTATACCCCTACAAAATTGCTTAGGAAGCTCTGCAAAAAGTCAGCTGAAACGGGAAAAGGTCCGACCGAACTCTGGGTAGGTTCGGTCGGACTCAGGGTAGGTTCGGCCGAACTCAGGGTAGGTTCGGTCGAACCTCTCTGATCCTTGTTTGGTCGAACTTTCCTGGTTCAACCCCTCCTGTTAACATGCTGAAAACTTGGTTGAAACTGCCTTGGAGGTTCGGTCGAACTTTTCAAAAGTTTGACCACACCTTGGTTCGACCGAACCTCTTAGAGGTTCGGCCACACCTCCTCTTGAACTTCCTCTTCTTGCTTCCTGTCCTTCCCATTTGCTCCTCTTGTCTTTGTCCATGCCTCCATACTTGGCCAAGGGGCCTCCTACCGTGCTTAGGACCGCCATGGAACCTGCAAAAGATAGCAAAGATCACGAGAGCATGGGGATGATAAAATTATGCATAAAGATTATCAAAACAAGCGCAAATAAGCATACTTTTCATCCATAAAAAAAAGGAAGCTATAAGAGGAGAAAAGAGGTAGAAAAACCTAAGAAAAACAGGAGAAAAGAGACCAATACACTACCCCTAAGGGTAACATAAATGTCACTCATCAGGAAGCTAAGCACGTATAGTGATTACTGCATAACGAACGTTGCTTAGGTCAAGGAGCTAAGCACGATATGCTTTGTATGATTAAAAATCATTGATATATAAATGTTTCTCAGCACATTATGCAAAACAATGAGCATTGCTCAGGTCAGGAAGCTAAGCAAGTATACAATGTTTCTTCTAATGAATGTTGTCTTTAAATATGATGAAACATGCACAGTGTTGAAACAAGATTTCATAATAAAGGGCTCTTAAAGGGAAGGATGATTGATACGGATATGGATGTGTGAGTGAAGTGTGTTAATATTATACTAAGGTTGGCTGCAAGGGTTATGGCGATGGAAAGAGATGTGAGAAGAGTTAAAGATGATGACTCTTCAGGCTGGGTAAGCTAATGTGATTTGGGTTCAAGCCCCCAAGTCTAGCTCTAAATGGGTAGGGATATAGAGATAAGCATTGGATATTATTTGACTTGATCATGCATAGATATGAATATGAATGTGGTCGCACCTCAATGTGAGGTTGCCTACGTATCCGTTAGGAATCAGGCCAAACGTAGCTCTAATCGAACTTTGCACAAGTGTATGTATATCTCAAAGAGGTCTTTCAAGGGTTGTAATGTGGTTAATTTGATGGTTTAAGGGAGAAAGGGGTAAAAGGCTCAAGTCCCGAGAGAATCCCAAAGATGTGTAATTTTGAAAATTTTGAATTTTGCAAGTTTATTTTCAATATATATTTTTTTCTTTTCTTTTTTTTCATTCTTTTGAATCAATGTAGGCAATCCCAGATCATGCGGTCCATCACTCACTTAGAATTCATGTTTCTCAGGCACGGTACCAAGCACTCGACGAGAGACGCAATTTGAGACATGTTCATATCAAAGACATTGGAACATTTGCCTTTAGACATTGTTTTATTGTTGCTTTGCTGCTTTTTTTTTTACTTGCTTTTTGAATGTTATACAATTACACATCTTCCAATCCCAGGGTTAAGTGAATGTGGGCTGAAGAAATGAAGGTCAAACGTTAGACGAGGCTCAAAGTGGTTGATGAAGAAATGGAATGTGATTGAATGGTTAACAGGGAATGACAGGGTTGCAAAGGTGCCTCAAGTCATTGGTGTACCTTGTGTTTAGTTCGGTAATTGTTTTTTTTTTTCCGAATGAATGAATGAATGAAAAATTCTATGATCGAGTTGTAAAGGAAAATTGCTCATTTTATTAATGGAAAAGGTGAATGAAACACATGAAACATATAAAGTGGAAAACCTATGCTAGACATGAATGGGGGAATGGAGAAGAATGATAAAGAAAGAAATCATGAAACCTTGCACGAAGGATCTGTGTGCCTTGTATTCATTAATTCTTGCCGCCTGGAGGGATAGGAAGTTTGCTTGCATCCATCAAGTCTTGAATAACGTCCTTCAAATTCCAACATTGCTCCGTAGTGTGGCCCCTTCCTTGAAGGTACTTGCAATAGACATTGGGATTCCATTTGGCGCTCCTTTCTTCAGGTTTTGGCTCTAGAAATGGTCCAATAGGTGTGATCAAGCCTTGACCGTAAAGGCGATCAAAGGCCGCATCATAAGTCATTCCTAAATGAGTGTAAGTTCTTTTCTTCTTGGGCGATGGAGCATCAAGAGCTAACACTTCATTGATATCAACTTGGCTTATATTGTTGGTAGTATTTTTGTGCTTAGAAGACGAAGAAGAAGGATGGTCGTTCTTCTTGTTTTTCCAAGTGTTATTAGTGTTACTACCAGCAGTCTTTATTAGCTCATCCTCGATATTGATGCCGATGTCGTATACAGCTTCGAAAGTGTTCAGTGGAAGAAATTTGAGATGTTCCCTATACTTGTGAGTCAGATTTTGAATAAAGAGGCGAACCATCTCTCTTTCTTTGAGAGGATCTACCATGAGTGAAGCCGTTTCCCTCCACCTGTTCAGATAAGCGGTGAAGCCTTAATTCTCTTTTTGTTTGAGAATGGAGAGTTCACGTTCAGAAGTTTTAGTTTTAATGTTACACTTGTAACGATTCATGAAACTTTCGGTGACATCTTGCTAAGTCGCAGTACGCTTGGCATCTAGGGAATAGAACCATTGTTGGCAAGCATGTTCTAAGGAGAGAGGGAACACCGTAGGGAAGAGTGTTACGTCCAATCCCTTAAGAGCCATGGTTGCAGAGAACGCCTTCAAATGGAATATTGGATTGTCAGTAGGCTTGAACTTTGGAATATCAGCAGTGGAGAACTTTTCAGGGAGTCTGTCTTTCACATCCAAAGGAGTGGGAGGCCGTTCCACATAAGTGAAATCCTCAGAAATCTTACTCATTTGTTCTTTTAGTTTGTCAAGGGTGGAAACAGTGACCTTATTTTGTTCCATGGTAGTGACCCTAGTGGTAAGGGTTTGCATCATGGAAGACAGTGCCTCGATGGATTTGTTGATGTTCTCAATATCTTCTTTAGTGGCCATTGTAAGGTGATGAGTAATGGAGACGGCAAAGTTCTTTTTGAACGCCTATTAGATCTGAGAGATTGTTGCGGTAATGACTCGAACTGTATTAATCTATCCCTGTTCCTTGACCAAGTACTGTGAAATAAAATAATTCACTTAATTGTTTGACTCATTGCTCAAGATAGGAAGGAAAAAAAAAATAGACATTTAAAAACAGGTGAAAAAACTCCACTCATTTTTTTATTATGACGAAAAAAGGGTGCATGAACCTAATATACGATCATAAACGACCTGGTGCACGACTCGAGTCGGAACATAAAGAAAGTGTGTGGACTATATTTGACTCGTAAGTGACTAAGTGATGTTATAAGACTCGTGGTATGATCGTATGGCTAGACATGTGAACAATAACCAAAATAACTGACGCGATGACCAAATTAACACGGAAGACTGGACTGACGCGGGTTTTTTTGTTTTTTGGTGGAAAATCCACCGTGTCATGGTGGAAATTGCCGTGACATGGTGAACTTTCCCGTGCCACGGTAAACATTCCCGTGCCACGGTGGACTGTGTCGTGACACGGTGGACAGTCCCATGTCGCGGCAACCATTTTTTTTACTAATTACTAAGTGAGTACGGTCTATTGGCAATCGCTAGTCATAAAATAATCCACCATAGACAAAGAAAGATCGTTAAGGTTAGGATCAAAACGACCAAACATAAAACACATAGGCACAATGATGCAAATAATAGTTCGCAACCTAAGGTCAAGTTCTATGTTCGACTATGGTCAACTTTATTTGGGTGTCAAAGGGTACCATGGTTAATAGTTTGGACGCGTTAGCAAGGCAGCCTCCCTTGAGGGTGTAAGCCAACGGGCGCCTCCGCGAGTTCGTGATGAAATCGAACTCGACTTCATGGTTTGGGTGGTTAATAACTCGGATGAACCCTTATTGCCATGAGCGTTTTTGGGTTGATAGAGCTTAAATCCCCCAGGGCTAAGACGTATGTAGAACACATACGTTTTTTCAGAAAAATCAAAGGAAGTTGACTGTGAGAAGAGAAAATAAGCCACCGGACTGATTTTAGGACTACCGTGACACGACAAAGATTCCCGTGCCACGGTACGGCACACAGTCAGACGGTGCACTGTACCGTGACACGATAGATTTTGCCGTGGCATGGCAGTTAGAAAATCTGACTGGTGCCCTGTTTTCCTTCGTACAGAATCAAGTTATTCAATTTTTCCTACGGGACAGACCTAAATGCGACGTTAAAACGTCTATACATATGCAAAAATGCCAAATTAATCACATGAATATTTTTCAAGAATCTTTCAAGTCTCATCCACTCATCTTAATTAAATATCGATTATTCAAATCGATAAATAACCAAGAATCCTCCCCAGTGGAGTCGCCAAATTGTAGGCGTCGTTCGAAGTGTGCCTACGTTAAAGCATGTTGTGAATATGCTTGGCACTTATAGGAAGTGGGAATTGACATAATACGATTAGGGACAAATAAAATAGGGAGCCGCCAACAAGTTTTTAAGGAACTTGTAAACCGTTCACGGATCATAAATGGCAACCACGAATAAGGGATAACGATAGGCAACAACGATTGACCCGTGAAGGTTACACCCCATTCATAATCCATGAGATTACTAACTCCATATGGTTCGGAACCATGAAAGGAGGATCGGGGATGATGGTACAAAGTGAGTTATGGAGTCACATTCACCCGTATTGGCCTCTACTCGATTCTTACAGTGAAAAGTAATTCTTGTGATCTCAAAGGCATACAAACAAAATATTCAATTTGCTCCAAACTATTATTATGCTAAATTGGTTTAATATTAATGCACACATTATTTTAAAATATTGTGATCACTTCAATTAATAACAAGATTGAAAAGGATCCTAAACCGGTTGTCCAAATTATCTTATTAGGCGTGATTTTCAATTACATATTCCCTTTAACATGCAATATGGTGATCATAATAATAAATAATAGAATAAACATTAATATTTGAAGCAATTCAACAATAATAGTGTTAGTCAAATTAAATATGAAATAACCTAATCATGATACTAGAAATAAGAAAATAAAATAAGAGTAATTAAATTAATTAATTACTCACATTCCGCACGTTCCTTTAAATTGCTACATCACGAATAAACTGTTAGTCACTTCAATAAAAAAATATAAAGTAAATGGAAATTAAATGAAATAAATATTAGATTTGATTTGGTCATAACCCTCAGTTATTTGTACCTTTCACGCCTTGGTTTAAGGACGGAACCTCGGGTTAAGTATAGACTCCTTGGAGTGCTTAGGGGAATTATTATGGAAGAATAAGGAGGCTAGAAATTAGGTTAAAGAGGGAGAAGAGCATGATTTTTTGTATAAGGTGAGAGAGAATGATTATTGGTGCCCCGTACATCAGAAATGAGGGGGTATTTATAGAGAAAAATGTGCTGAGGGAGCACACGCAACCCTAAAATGATAAAAACCTTAAAAAAGTATCTCGCGACACGGAAAAGTGTACCGTGACACGAGAAATCCCAACGTCAGACGGGAAACTTTCACGTGACACGGTACAAATTTGCGTGACACGGGAAATATTTAGGTTACGGGAAGGAAAACACGTTAAGGGTTTACGCGGAAAAGACACGGAATGTCCTGTGACACGACACAGGTACAGTGACACGGTACAGTACACCGTGTCACGGTATGGGAGACGCGGAAATTACACGGAAACAGCTCCGTGTCACGGGGAATCCCACCGTCAGACGGTGTAAATTCCCGTGACACGGTGGAAAATGCCGTGTCGCGGGAGTTGTTTAGCTATGAAGAACGCAAATAGGACACAAAATACCCCTGCGTCACAGCAAGGGCACCGTGTCACGGGGATTCCCACCGTCAGACGGTGCAATTTCCCGTGACATGGTGGAATTGCACTGTGCGCGGTGATTCCAGGTTTTTACCTGTTTTTAAAACCATCATAACTTTTGATCCGGAACTTGGAATGAGACGTATAATATATCATTGGAAATCTTATCAAGTCTAATTTCCAACCCAATTAGAATAAAGTCAAAATAATTTGTAAATTTTAAGATATGTCCGTTTTAGTGGAAGGGTGTTGGTTTTAGGCCGAGTTTGGTGTTTTCTCATATCTTTTTCGTTATAATTCGGAATTGGGCTTATGATATATGGTTGGAAAGCTTATTTAAAGGACTATTTAACAAAATAATAATTGGATCAAAATTGTATATCCATAAAATCAGTTTCTCTCAGTGGACACGAAAAGTGGAAAATAGGTTAAGGTTTAGGGAAATGAGCTAGAAATTGGATTGGTTCATGAAATATATTGGATAGAACATGGATTTAAGCACTCCAAATATTAAATACTCAACTCGACCAATAATGGCGGTGAAAGGTGTTCATCAATGGGTTTGGCTTTGGGGAGACATTTTTAGGTGTCTACAACCACGCAAAATCAAGGTCAAGTACAAAATACAATATCACCTCTTCTTGAGGTGGAAGATTTATTGGTCAAACAACTTTGCCAATCCAAGGCGAATGTTAGCATTTGGGAACTCCTAAGTACTTCTAAAGAACATAGGAATTTCCTTATGAACGCTCTAACGGCTTTGTCTGTAAGCACGGACACAACCCCTCAAGATCTCGTTAGCTTGCTTACTAGCGAGAAATCTGACAAGTCAATCATTTTCACTAATGATGATTTGCCTTCAAAATACACTACCCACAACAATGCATTATACTTAACTGTGGGGTGCAAGGGATAAAACATCCCTCTAACTTTGGTAGACAATGGGTCAGTTGTAAACGTAAGCCCATTGCAAACTGCAAAATATTTAGGCCTTAATCCAGATAAAGATTTTCAATCAACAACACAAAGCATTAGGGCCTATGACAACTCGAGAAGATCAGTTTGTTGAACTGTTAAGCTACCAATTACCACAGGCCCAATATAAAAGATGGTTGAATTCCATGTTATGAACATAAAACCTACATTCAACCTTCTACTTGGACGTCCTTGGATACATGAGCTTGGTCCAATACCATCCTCACTTCATCACATGATTAGGTTGAACTATCAAGGGCTTCCTATGACTATACATGCTTCTCCACTAAAAATAGTAATAAACGATCAATCACTACTAGAAATAAACCATGACAATGATGAAGAGGACATGTGGGGATTCGCCGCGGAGCCAATCTGCACAATAGAAATGGAATAAGACTTGGAAGAACCTTTCAAGATTGATCCATATTCCACCAAGATAGTAAACAATATCTTATTTAAGAGTAGTTACTTTCCTGGGATGCCTTTAGGAATAGGAATGAAGAAATCTTTCTTACATTCTATCCCAAAGAAAAGCTTTTCCTTTGGATTGGGATACAAACCAACTAAAGAAGAATTGAAGTCTCACGATGCGAAAAGAAAGGCATGTAGAGATGACAACAACAAGGGGATAGTCACTTTACTCCCATCCTATCAACAAACCCTTAATGGACAATTCATTAGGGAGGGAGAAGACTACCCATGTTATGACTTTCCAAAACCATTGGTTTTGGAAAGAATTAAGAAGCCTGGATTCGAAATATTTCACGATTGCTACTTCTGAGATGACAATTTTAGTATCGTTAAATCAAAGTACCCAACTCCAGGGTGCTATGATAGGCAAGCATTCAACTTGCTATTTGGACTAGAGCAAAATCATGTCACTACAATGACCAATCAAAATGCCATCCAGGATGAAGCTTTTGACCCAACTTCATTGATCACCCCTTCTAATGAAACCATGGAGCATGGATGGAGGAAATCTTTCAAATAGACTAGTCACAAAGGCGATAGGCTGGAAACCGTAACAGGCGAAGGGAAGATGTTTGAAGAATCGGACGACGAATCTATTATAGACTCTAGGGAAGCTGAAAATTTAGGCCTTGTGGCTATTACTGAGTCTTTATTTTCTAGTTCTAAGGATGAAGATCCCAAAAAGGATTCTTCTCTTAATGTACTTTCTTTTGATTCTAATAATATGAGCTCTATTTCCGAGTATATGCCTTCTTTTGAATCTTTTGAATGCTATAATAATCAATCTAGTGAAGATGATAACATTAATAAATTGGTTGAACTAATGAATGAACGAGAACAAAAGAACCCTGTCATTGAAGAAACTGAAACAATCAATATAGGAACTAATGAAAACAAAAGAGAAGTCAAAATTGGCTTAACTCAAAATCTGGAAGAGCGATCGACCCTCATATCGACGCTCAAAGAATTCGAAGACGTGTTTCTTGGTCATAAAAGGACATGCCTGGAATAGATAGGGAAATCGCGGAACATACTATTCCCTTGAACCCTACCACTAAACCAGTAAAACAAAAACTTCGACGAATGAAACCTGACATCGCACTAAAAATAAAAGAAGAAGTACAAAAACAATTGGACGCAGGTTTCATTCGCGTATGTAATTACCCAGAATGGGTAGCGAACATCGTCCCAGTCCCTAAAAAGGATGGACGAGTTCGCATGTGTGTCGACTTTAGGGACCTTAATAAGGCTAGCCCTAAAGACGTTTTTCCTCTACCACATATTGATATATTGGTAGTTAACACGGCTGAATATGCGATGTTATCCTTTATGGATGGATACGCAGGTTACAACCAAATTTTAATGGAAAAATAAGACGAAGAAAAAACATGCTTTATTACCCCTTGGGGGACGTATTGCTATACAGTCATGCCATTTGGTTTAAAAAATGCAGGAGCTACGTACCAAAGAACGGCTACAACTCTCTTGCACGATATGATGCATAAAGAAATAGAAGTGTATGTGGATGATATGATCGTAAGTCCCAAGATAGAATAGGACATATAAAAGCTTTATGCAAATTTTTCACTCGTATAAAAAGATTATAACATGCGATTAAATCCACATATATGCGCCTTCGGGGTAACTTCTGGCAAGTTACTCGGATACGTAGTAAGCATTTGCGGTATTGAGATTGATCCCTATAAAATAAAGGCAATTGTTTACATGCCTCCCCATCAAACAGAAAAAGAAATTAGGGGTTTCCTTGGCAAATTGCAATACATTAGTCGATTTATTAACAAATTAATATTCAAAAAATTGAAAGAAGAAGAAAAACATGAATGGAACGATCAATGCCAAAAGGCCTTTGAGAAAAACAAAGATTATCTCAAAAGTCCACCAATTTTAGCACCACCAGTACCCAAACTACCTCTTAGGCTATACATAACAGTTACAGACACGGCCATAGGAGCCATGTTAGCACAAGAGGTAGAAAAAGTCGAGCGTGCAATATATTACATAAGTAAGAAATTCATCCAATATGAAACAAAATATAGCACTCTAGAAAAGACAAGTCTAGCATTAGTGTGGGAACTAAAAAATTACGACATTATATGCTACCACACACCACCCATGTGATTTCTCAACAAAATTCGATAAAGTATTTGTTTGAACAACCACCTATACAAGGAAAAATATCCAAATGGTTGGTGATGTTGGCCGAATTCGAGTTAAAATATATTACAGAAAAATCAATGAAAGGAAAAATAATTTCCGACTTTCTGGCTCAACATCCAATTCAAACAAGTCATGCAGAAACTACTCATCTTCTGGATGAAGAGATTCTCATGACACAAGATGACAAATGGGTAATGTAATTCGACGTGGCGTAGGAGTGTTACGCATAAGTCCAGAGGGAGCACATACTCCAATCTCTGTAAAATTAGACTTTGAGGTTACTAATAATGCCGCGGAATGTGAAGCGTGCATTATTGGATTAGAAGAAGCAGCTAGCATAGGTGTGTAAAAATTAGAGGTATATGGAGATTCCAATTTGATTATAAATCACATACTGAAAAAATGGAAAATAAAGAACTCCACAATGATATTATACCAAGAACACCTAGAGCAACTCATCGAGCATTTTGAACATATTGATTTCAAATATCTCCCTAGGGATGATAATCAATTTGCCGATGCGCTAGCAAAATTAGCCTCAATGATCAACATTCATGATCACTTAAATATGATGCCATTATGCGTTGATAGAAGAGAAGAACCATCATATTGCAACGCAATAGAGGAAATAAATGACATCGAAGGAAACAATCCTTGGTATGATCATATCCTCCAATATATTACTCATGGCACATATCCCTAAAATACTTCATCAAAAGACCAACGAGCCTTACGAAAACTTGCGGCTCAATACGGTCTACCACACGCCTTATGGAGTATACTCACAAAGGTGTTTGTGGACATCACATGAATGGTAAAATGCTCGCAAAAACAATTTCACGAAAAGGGTATTATTGGTCCACTATGGAACATGATTGCATTCAATATGTCAAGAAATGTCCAGAGTGCCAAATGTTTGCTAATTTACAACACCTTCCACCATCTGAACTATATAATCTCACTTCCCCTTAGCCCTTTTCAACTTGGGGAATTGATATAATTAGAAAGGTCTCTCCAACAGGAGCAGGAGGGCACGAGTATGTATTAGTAGTCATCAACTACTTTACTAAGTGGATTGAGGCTGCTTCTTACGTTAATATTACTTCTAAACATGTCGCAAAGTTTCTCGAACGAAACATTTTTTTTAGATATGGAGTTCCACACGAACTAATTAGTGATCATGGATCACAATTCAAAGCTGAAGTTGAGACCCTCTTAACTCGTTATAAAGTAAAACATCATCACTCATCCTTATACAGACCTCAAATGAATGGAGTTGTATAATCGGCAAATAAAAATATAACAGTCATCATTAAGAAAATGGCAGAAAATTACAAAGACTGGCCGAATAAACTACACTTTGCACTATGGGGTTATAGAACGTCTATACGAACATCAATAAGGGTAACTGCATACTCCTAAGTTTTCAGAATGGACACAGTTCAGCCAGTCGAACTGGAAATACCATCCCTACGCATCATACTCGAAAGTAATCTGTCGGAAGCTGAATGGGTAAGAGAGAGGTATGAAGAGCCCTTATTGCTCGATGAACGACAATTAAGAGCTTTGCATCATGTACAAGTCTACCAAAGGCGCATTGCGCGTCATTTTAATAAAAGGGTAAAACCTAGAAACATAAAAGAAAGTGACTTTGTACTAAAGGAGGTTAGGGGTCAACCTACTGATCCAAGAGGAAAATTTAAACCTAATTGGATCGGTCCCTACCGCGTGATTGAAATCCTATCAGGAAGAGCCGTCAGATTAATGGAAATTGGAGGAGATGAAATTCGCCAATTAATAAACATTGATCGACTTAAAAAATATTACATCTGAAATTCGGATTACTCGTTCATTCATACAACCAACTTTAAATTAGCATTCAACTAAAAGATTCTAAGTGTTATGCATTTTATCGAACAACACGATAAAATACATAACACTTGGGGGGTAATTCAAGAATAATAAACCATTCTAAGTGTTCAGATTTTCTTCGAACTTCACAAAAAAAAAATCTTCACACTTGGGGGGGGGGGGGTAAATAGCATAAAAATAAAAAAAAAATTCGAAACACTCGTAGTACAGGTGTCGCGCGCAACCAAAATAGTTGCGCGTGGAAACCACGCGCAACTGATCAAGTTGCGCGCGACATGCCCGCGCAACCTCACATGTTGCGCGCGCCACCTGACTGTCAAACTGCGAACCCGAATTTTTTTGTTTGAACGAAGTTGTAACTTCTACTTACAATGAAAGTAGGGCGTTTCATAAACATAAACATATACTCGGAAAATAAAAAAATTAAACTTTGATTTAACTCTCTATTAAACAAAGTTTGATTAATTTTTTTCATTTAACTTTTACCTAAGGAGTTAAAGAAAAATAAAAAAATATATATATAAAGAAAAAAAGAACTACGCAATGACCTGATTTCGTGATGCGAATACGTAGGCAATCTATAAGATTCGGTCATATCAAAATATCTAAATATAAAGCTCATTTTATTTCATTCAAAAAAATAAATAGAAAGGACATTGTTGAAATAAATTGCAAAGCAAAAAAAAGAGGCATAGTAGTGATTACACAAAAAAATAAATAAAATTGTGTAACATTCTAAGGCTTCACTATATCCTCGATTGTCACGGATAATGGAGGAGTAGTTTCCATCGCAGTATTTTCAGAAACCGTAGAACTCTCCCCTACATTCTTCTCCCATACATTGTTCTTCAATTTGGGAATAAGAGCCTTTTCAACCCTTTTTCCTTTTTCCGAAGCTTTTGTTAGAGTCCTTTTTTGGGTTTGTTGCGAAGGTTCTTTGATTATCACGCCTTTTCGTGCGGGTTTGGAAGGAGCTTTCCTTTTAGATTCCTTCGAACGCGCCTTAGGAGAAGAGAAGTCCAATTTTCTTCTCAATCCTTTGTTATGACCACTAGGAGGAGTAGTGGTGGTCGAATGCATTAGAGGCTTAGGTGGATTGCGAGTTGTGGCAATTTGATATTGAGAACGGGCTTTTTTTAACTCGCCCTTGTCCGCCGCATTCATCAAAGCCTTATAAAAAGAAGATAATACAATGCTCGCAGTAGGATTTTGTACTACCCATCCTGGAAGACTTGACCAATACTCTATCCAACGGAAAATTCGCTCGGGTCTAAAAGACACATCCTTGGGTGCGTCACAATCTTGCAGGGGTATAATCTGTTTCATCCCATATTGTCTCATTACCCTGCAAGGAAAGATGTAAATAGCGCTAGATAGGCCTAAAAGCCTAATGTAAGGGAAATTGTGACTACTCCCAACCATACTATTTATGTTCCACCAAGGAATCACGAAGCGTATGTTAGGAACCCCATGACAAAAGAACGATGTCCACTCCTCTTCATTCTTATGCTTGTAAAGGATTTGACGTCCAGGGAATGTCCGCACTCCGTTGGCCTCAATGTTTTGTGGCTGGTCGACTATTCGCAAACGCTCCATGAGCCAAATCTTAAAAAAAAAAGTTAAAAAAAAAATCAGTTTGCGATTTTACACGAGCAGGTGGCGCGCTCATCTTAAGAAGTTGCGCGTGTCGTCCGCGCGCAGCATAGGAGATTGCGCTGGCAGTGCCAGCGCAATTCCTTAACATGCGCTCAAAATTCGAAAAAAAAAAACTTACGTGTAATAGGAGTGGACTCCCCGTGAAGCCATTTTCGTTAGGATCTCCTCTAAGGCGATTCAAGCATAGAATGGTTTCCGCCAAAGCCAACGGAATGGGTGAATGACATCCCTCTATTTGCTCAACTACAGACACCATGGAATAGTCTTCATATTCTTTGCCTGTCCTAAGTAAACAGTTGACAACAAGACAATAACATAAAGCACGAATTTTAAAGCGTTGTTTAGTCATGTTGTCACGAGGGGCGACGAAATGTTCAATAAATTGAATTAAATTCACGCCTTCATCAGTTCCAATATTAGTCATGTCATTGTCAGACAAGCCGAAAAATCTTTGGAATACAGGTTTGGGATCTGACAATGGAGGCGAATAAGTCACGGGAGAGTATTTGTAGGGAAGCCTTGCAAGGCCTAAAACTCACCAGGAAGGGGAATAATTTCGTCCCCTTTAAATAAGAAAAGATGGTGGTTGGAATCCCAATGATTAACCGCGGCATGAAGGAAGTCAAAATTGAACACTAATTGCATATAGTTCAATAGAGGATGTAGGTGATAAATTTTGAAAGCTAGTTTGTCCTCGCTTGAAAGGGAGGTGACCAATTGCTTCAATCGTTGTTCAAAGGTTTTTTACCATTGTTACATATTAAAAAAAAAAGAGAGAGAGAGAGAGAGAGAAGAAGAAAATAAGAATTTAGAGAGATTATTTCTTTTAGTTATTATAAAATTACTAAGCGAACGAATGCAGGATGATTAGAAACCTATACGAAGCCATGCTTAAATAGACTCAAGAGGGGCAAATTTTCGGCAATTTTCGCCCAAAGGAAAGTTCAGAAACAGGTGGCGCGCGCAACTAAATCACATGCACCCGACAGCCGCGCGCAACTCCTTCAGATGCGCGTGTCTCCTCTGTCGCGACATGTGGTTTAGGATTATTTCCGTATTTTGACTTACACAATAACGAAATCTTAAGACTAATAATATGCTTGCCTTTTGCTAACTCTTGTGTTCTTTATTTCTTTTTTTTTTATTTTATTTTATTTTATTTTATTTTATTTTATTTTATTTTATTTTATTTTTGTTTTTTCTTGTTTTCTTTTTTTTTTCTTTTTTTTTCTTTTCTTTTTTCCTTTTTCTCTCTTTCTTTCCTTTTCCTTTCTTTCTTTTGTTATTTTTTTGAGGGGGGTAAATCGAGAACCCTTTCCCTCCCTCGGAAAATTTTCTTTTGTTATTTTTTATGTACACATGGAAAAAAAAATATATATGACATATACAAAAAAAAGAAGAAAATGTGTGTCATATGTACAACAAAAACAAGAAATCTATGTACAATGTTTCCTAAAAAATAATAATAATAAAATGTGTACAAAAGGGCTCAGGGTGCTCTGCGACTGCTAGACGGCTGCTATACATCCAAACGAAGATTAATACATGCAATGTAATAACTTCGTCAAAAAAATATATATAAATAAAACTTACCGCAATCATCCGATGATCACGGCATGACAAAGTCACGAGGGCTCTCCGATAAGCAGCTCGAAAAGAACATAAGGTCCTCACCATGCCGTTCACGGTCTCCCGCGGAACCTGTTCCAAAAAAAAATACAAGGACAGTTAATAGATAAATGTATATGAAACAAAAATAGAAGTGTTTTAAGTACATATACAAAAGAACATACCGACTCAACCGTCTCAGGAACAAACGGTATCCCCTCATCATCCTCCGCTGCTGGAAGGATCTCACGAATTACCGATCCAACGTCATCGGTATACGTGATCTCCGCTGAAGGAGTCCATGCTATGATAAACGAGGTTTCTCTATTAGTTTACTTTCTAAACTAAGCTAATGAACGTGTTCTAGATCTGTTTCGGCAGCAAAACGACTACCGATAGGATGAAAAACGAAAATCGAATGCCACCCATGCTTGGGGGCTACGATCCTGCAATTAAACTCAGTAAATGGGGGCTTTCAAACACCCACAAAAGCCATCCTATACCAGTTTCAACTATGTATTCAAGAGATTATATTTCAAAATCTCAAGGAATCAATTATTTTCAGGCAAATAATAGTAACAACAAAACGCAATTATCGTCTACCAAACAATCCTGAAGTTCGAATATGGCAAAAACAAACTAAGTATATACTTCGCGCCATTTTACAATTTCAAAATTTACAAAATATGAATTATGAAAGTAATGTTAGTTCTAATACTATATTCTACTTCATAATCAACAAGTATAACCAAAATGAGCAAGAAAAAAAAAACAAATTCGAGCAGAATTCAAGCAAAAAAAAGGCAAGAACGAACTTAAGCGAAGAAATGCTCATACAAGGTTCAATACTTAACCATTTTTTTCATGAAATTTGTTGCAAAACACTCCTTAAGCATAGCATGACAACATGGAACAAACAATTTTGAGAATAATGGACGAAATCGAAAAACCCCAAATTCGAAAATTGGGGTTTATCGATTCGAAAATCGTTCGAATTCAGCCAAAAAAGAGCAAAAAATGGCAAAATACTTACATTGGATTATGGAAAAAATGAATAAAGAACGAAATTGGCTTCCTTTAGCTTCAAAAATCACGAAAATCCGAGTTCTATAGAGAGAGAAAAGGGCGAAAATAGAGGAAGGAAAGAGAGAGAAAGCGAAATGAAAAATCGCTTATGCGATTTCCTTTTGCTGAACTGAATGTCGCGCGCAACTTTAGAAGTTGCGCGTGACACACGAGCACAACTCAGAAAGATGCGCGCGCCTGGCCAGCGCGACCTACTGAGTTCCGCGCGGATACTGGTCACTAAAATGACCGGTATCCGGATTTTGATCCGTTTGATCATTGTTCAACGGTTTTCGCTCGTTATTAGACGTAATAGCGCGCTAATTATCAAAATCCTTTTAAAATTGCTTTGCATTTGTAGTTTATTTTCTTCTTTGATAGATTTTTGCATCATCTTTGCATGCACACCGTGCTTTGTGCCTTCCCAAAGCATACGTTTTGAACGTTTTTCGTAAGTGTGCCTTAAGACGTTCCGTGGTGGTGCTTTACGTAAAAGCACCCATAGACAGGTTTGTCATTTTAATGTACTGACGATATAAGTGTCCGGGTTTTCTTCTTTTTCACGTACGAAGCAAAAGGAAGGCGTTTTTATGCAGCGTAAAAATGCAAATGTAGTAGCGTACAACTTAAAATTGTACGGCGTAGGTGTTGCGTAAAATTTAACCACAGCTCAAGCTTTGCGAGATCTACCTCTCGGAACTAAAAGGTAGACTATTTACTGTAGGCGTTAGCTCACGAGTCGACAGGCGCGCCGAACCTTCAGGAATAGGCACTTCGTGAAGGGAAGTAAATACGGTAGTTAGTGAGCTTACTAACTTATCTGACAGTTAGGGTATTCGTCCACCCCTTATATAAAGAGCGACGGAACGATGTCTCACCCATGTAGTCACGTGCCCCCAGTCCTGAGACACGTGTACTAATCTTGTGGACAAAACTGTTGAGAGAGTTGCTGACTTTCTTCTCTCTCACTGGATTTGGATATACGCCTCCAGTCCTGAGACATGTATTTCTATCTTGTGGACATCCGGCTCGAATACCGGACCCCTTTTTTATTCGCATATCGAAAATCCCTTTTCATTGTTTTTACTTTGTTAAAGTCAGGCTAAAGTTTCAATGACATATCGAGGGACTTTAGACCAACGATGACATGATTGGGAGGAAATCATCCCCTTTTATTCTTTTAAAACCGATCTCTTCTCATGACTTGACATAACCCAGAACATCTTTACTTGTAAAAGCGTTCTACAATTGCAAAGGATCAATCTAAAAATTTATCTTTAATAAACAACTCGGGCATCGCACGGGCACAAAACTAGTTAGCTCCAAAATGTTCGATTTAATAGCTATTTCTTTCAAACACTTAGCGAACCAAGGACAGTTTTGACATCCAAAAACCTTAATAAAAGATTCTCTAACCTTAGAGAACTTCGCAGAATGAGTCTCGGATTTTTCCTAGACTACTTTGATCATCGTCTATTCTAGACTCGATCAAAGTGGGGGCTAACTATAGACATCTACTTTTAGCCTCCTGTCTCGACAGGAAGTGCAATGACGATAAATAAAACCATCTTCGTGTTGGATCAAAGTAAAGAATGCTTATAGATAACTAGTTAAGCCACAAAACATAAAAGACTAGCCCAAATAAAAGAACAAAGGCCAACACAAGGTCCAAATTAACTAAACCCGATCATAATTAGGCTGAAGCCCATGCTTAAAACCCAATATTAACGGATTTAGGAGCGTCTAGGTTAAAATAAAAGCTTTTGCGGAAAATATCGCGCGATTTTTACAAAGTCGCGCTAAGCAGTCGCGTGCAACTTATTAAGTTGCGCGCGGCAGGCCACGCAACTTTCATAGATGCGCTCGTGTAAGATTCAGAATATAAAAATATTGGAAAATTGAATCTTACCATAGAGCTACGCAAGACAAATAGTTGCGCGCGTATACCACGCGCGACCTATTCACTTGCGCGCGAAAGCCGCACGCAACCTACTCAGTTGCGCGCGACACCTGCTGCGGCAGAATGCTCTAAACCCTAAACCTAATCATTCCCTAAATAAGACCCTAATCCGAGGCTTCAACACACAGAAAATTAAACTAAACGATGGCAGAATACTTGTGAACTTGTGCATCCAAACCTTCTTGTCCTAAACACTCACCTTTTCGATATTTTGTTACTACGGTGGAGGCTCCCCAACAAGAAGGAGTCCATAAGTGTTCTAAACGGAGATCTAGCAAAGAGAAGTGGTAAATTCCCGAGCACTAAGTTAAATCACCATTATTTTTATTTTTTTAAAAGAACTTTAATTAATTAATTAGTGTTGTTTGATCGCCTTAAAATAATAAATTAATTGATTTCACATAGTATTCTTTCGTTAATCAAGATTATAATTGAATAAAATAATTGTTGGTTGATCACCTAAGTCAAGGCGAATATTGTTTATTTTATTGTTCTTTTCACGAATTTGATTAAATAAGAATGACGATCTTACGATGTAATTCCTATGTGAATTAATGTGTGTAAATAAAATCAATTAACATAGTTTTTTAGGTATCACGTTGCATATATTGTTTGGTAATGAAATTGTGCAAAGGAAGAGCTAGTAGAGGCCGCATTAGGGCTAGGATCGCGATTCCCCTCTAAAGGGAACGTTATCTTAGTACCCTCGCTCCCGAACTCATTTCTGGTTTTCTAGACCAATTTGGGCATGGGTAAACATATGATTCATGCTAAATATCCCTTGAACTCTACTTGGGAGAAAGGCATGAACGAGGTTTATGGGTTTTTCCTAAAACTCATTGGCGACTCCTACTTGTTTCTTACAATAAAGCGTATATGATAGAATCATCTTTAATTCAAAGGTCTCCCAAACAGTCAGGAATTCAAATCCTAATACACCCTAACAAGTGTAAAGTCCTAGGCTTTAAAGTGCCATGGGCATCTAAGGAGAAGGATCCCCTACGATGGGCACACCCTCCTTACAACGCTCTAGAAATGGTTTTACCCTTTTAGGACTCGGTTTTTAGCCAAAAACGACGAGAAATGCACTTTTTGAGGGATTTTTCGTTTTGACGAAAATTTTTAAGTCTTTCTAACCTTGAAAATTCATTGCATATTTATGGTGGTTATGTATATGGTTCTTTCCCTAATTTATATGCAATTTTAAACCTCTTTTGGCATAATTACTTGGTGGTAATTTATGTTTGAAAGCTTGGTTTTATTTTTCACAAAATTAAAAATTGATTGCATTAAGTGTGAAATTGTTAATCGTTTAGGCTTCTAAGTACTAAAGATTCAATCTTTAATTATGTTAAGTGATTGAAACTTTGAGTTACTAAATTCCATGTTTTTTGGTTAAACTTTGTTGATTTAATCATTTTAGTTGATTGGAATCAGAAAGTTTGAAACTTGTGATAAAAATTTGTTTATATTCATATTGGAAGATATAATTTTTCAAGGATTGACAAGTATTAAAGTTGGAATCTTTATTGAACATATGTTCATTTTTTCAACTCCTTTTTATTTTGTCAAAACTCAAGATTAATTTAAATTAATTAAATTAATAGTGAGTAATTTATTTCTTATTTTTGTTGCACCAAGTTAAACCAATTTTTTTAAAGAATGGTTCTTGGAATAATTTTGATTTATGCACTTGGATGAATTTATTTAAGTTGGACTTGTTATAATTTTCATTTTACCTCTAAATTAAAATTATTCTAAAATTAATTTTGTAATAACAAGAATTATTATGCCACGGGTGTTTCGGGGTTTTCTGATGTCCTGCGGGAGAGTTACAATTCCGAGACTGGAACCGGACGCCTGTACCTGCAAAACAAACGGATGCTCCGGATGATTGGAGATCCGCCTCCGACGGTCAAGTTAGTACTTGATTAAGGAGTAATTAATGCGGAAATTAAAGTGATTGGGTCTCTCTAGGTGAGAGAGTTTAATGTGTGTAATCTGCGTCATCTCCCTTAATGAGGATTGAGGGAGGTATTTATAACCTCGAGAAACGTGCCAATCTAGGTTTAGGTTAACCTTGGGCTGATTGGGCTTCCCACGGAAGTTGGGCCTAGGTGACCGGTTATCCCAAGTGTCATGGGAAGGACACGTGTCGTGTCGTAATTGGTCCATAGTGGACGGATCATTGCTTGACACGTGGCAGGCTCCTATTGGCCCATGTGACCGACACATGGCGGAACCTGATTGGTCCACTTGTCAGATGGTGATTGGTGGGGAAAAATCCCCTAATCATATGCCCCTCACAGGTGGCACGTGACTGGTCACGTGTTACCTGTGACAGGTATCGCCCTGTAACAGGCGACGGCCTGCTACAGGTGTCACTCGGCGAGAGGCCGAGAGATTCTCCCGCCAAAATTTTGAATTCTGGAAGTGACCCTTCGCATTCTCACTTTGCCTATATAAAGGAGTGTTGACTTCGGTCATTTTCACACTTGAAAACTTTGTGAGAGAACATTCGGACCCCTGAACTTGCTCTGACATTTTGGACCCTTTCTGCCTACCGCTAGCTCTGACAAGCTGACTGCAAAGGATTTTCAGAACTTCATCAATCGTCACTCGTTCAGGTAACCGTCGGTTCTCTTACTCTTAATTTTCTCTTTACTTTATTCTTTTTTGAAATGGCACCACGGAAGCACACGACACGACCTAGGTTAGTGATCAGCCGGTCACCGGGGACGGCTGAATCTAGGACTAGGAGTGCCGCCTGCCCTTTTCTGGACCCATCTTTGCCCTTTATACAAAGTCCGACTGTATCTGTGTCTATGCAGAGCATGATGGCCAGAACACAAAAGACTGCCAGGATCTCAAACTCGACGGCTCCTCCCACAGGGTGCCGATTACTGAAACATCTGACCAGGCGCCAGATGTGGAAGTGAAACAAAGCGGCTTGAAAGCCGGCAGTTCTGAGGGAGGAGTCAAAGTGACCCCTTCCCATTTTACAGTTGACAATTCTACATTCTCTCCTGCTCCTTTTAAAGGAGAGGAGGCGGGCCCCTCCGGGAGAGGGGAGGAGTCGTCCTCTTCGGACACGTCAGAGGACGATTCCGAGTCTAGCTCTTCTGGCCATGCTTCTCTGGACACAGAAGAGAAAAACAGTCGCCTGCAAGAGGCGAGGCTTTCTCACGCAGTTGAGAAGGGGGACGATTGGGCGGAGCCATCCGCCTCTCACCGAGAGCAAAATACCCCCTACTAATGCACGGTACCTCGGGGCCGGATCATAGCCATGCAAGAGAAAGTGGAGAGCTTTATCGCAAACCACACAATGGGCCCCGGCTTTTTAGTGTTCGTGCCGGATCCAGAAGACACAGTCGTCTGGCCGGCTGGTACCAGTTATGATGGCGCCTGCTTTGGCTGCTACGAGGCGGCCATCAAGGCTGGGATGCGCTTCCCACTACATCTGGTTGTTCAGCGGATCTTGGATGGGTATGAGTTGGGGTTATGGCAGTTAGCCCCGAACTCCTGGGTCAACGTACTCGGCTATGTGGCCGGGTGCGAACTGCACGGGGTGGAGCCGAACTTCGAGGCTTTCGCCCACATGAACTACCTCAGCTGGACCCCTAAGGCAGGCGGTACCGGCTGGTATCAATTGACGAGCCACAGGGGCTACCTCATGACGAGAGGTAAAGCAAACAAATGGAAGGACAGGCGGAGCACCTTCCTTATCATTGAGAGTTCAGACCTAGAGCTGAACAAGCGCTTCAATAGGTGGAACAGAAATCCGCCCCTTCTTGCAGGCGGCCGCAGCATGCCGCCTGTTCCCCCCAAGGCTAAGAAAGAGATCCTAGATAAAGGACTCTTCAAAGTAGAGTCGAAGGTGAACTCTACTTCAGGGGTACGAGAGCAAGTACCCCTGCACTGCGTCCCGAGCTTCAAATGGCTCTACGACGAGTACTTTTTGGCCGCCTGTGGCCTCAGCAGTCGGTGCTCAAGAGGTAGCCGGCCTGTCGAATACTCTGTTGTTCCATGCATTTCTTGTTATGACTTTTATTAACTTTGCTATTTGTTTTTGCAGCGGACGCCATGAGCAAAATTACCGCCTCCAAGACTGCGGCGGCCATGTTGCGGGCCTCCATCATGTAACAGTCTTCAACCGACTCCCCCAACAAGGGGGCACCCTTGGTGGGCTTCGAACCTTTCACCCTCTTTTTGGAGTTGTGTTTATGCATATACTGACTCTTTTCTTCTTTTTTAGATGGGCGCTCCAAGAGCTTCTTCTTCCCAACAGCCGGACCCCAAGGCCCCGGAGGACGACTGTTGCGAGCTCTCCTGGTTCTGCCAGGAAACGTGTGGCGGCTGAGAAACAGCCGGCCACTTCTTCTAAAACTCCAGCTGGGCCACCTAGAAGTATGAAATTATCCTTGTAAATTTTAGACTTGCTCCCTTCTTTACTAGATCTAATCCGTTTGTTTATGCTTGATGCAGCCGGCCCTCAGGAGCCTGACTTGGTCGAGGTGGCCAAGTCTATGATCAAGGTCGTTCCTCCAGCTGAAAGGGAGGCGGTCAGGGGTGTCGGCACCCTTGACCTAGACGGGATTTCAGGGGTCCTTGCTGAGGTATACTTAGCATATTTTTGAGTATTTGCATTCCAGGACACCTGTTTTCTTTTTTGTTTGGAAACTGACGCCTGTTTCCCTTTTTACTTAGGCCCTGCTCCGAGTGAACGGCCTTCGCAAGCCGCTTGACCGGAAGAACAAAGAGGTAAAGGCTGCAAAAGCTATGGCCGCCTCTGACTGTGATAAGGCAATGTTTCAAATTGCCCAAAATGAAGTTCTGACCATTGATATTCTTTATTATTAGGCGCAGGCTACCGCCGCTATCCGGGCTCAGTTAGAGGCGGCCCAGAAGAGGAATAGCAAGCTGGAGGCGACCATCAACAACCTCAAGGCCGAGCAGAGACCTCTTCGCCAAAAGATGTCCTCATACGAAACCTTGGAGAAATCCTTGGCGAGCGTAAAGGTACGCCTGGTGACCCAGGAGAAGAGTCTTACTCAGGAGCTCTCGGAAAAGGCCGAGCAAGAAAAGAAAGAGCTGGTCCGGGATATGATGGAAGACTCTGCTCAAATCCAGCGCATGACTTGGGGCTGCCTCTTCCCCAATGCCGACTTTGCCTCATGGGAAAAAACGTACCGCCAGTGTTCTGATAGATATAATCAAGAGATCCTGGCGGCTGCTGAGGAAGAGGCGTTGGAGGAGGAGGAGGAGCCGGTAGTGGCGCTTGTGCCGCTTGGGGGTAATGCATCAAAGAAGGATGCAGCTGAAGCCGAGTCCAGCAAGAAGAGTGCTGACCAGGCGGCAGCTGCTAATATTGAAGATTTGCCCCCTTCTTAAGCTTTATGTCTTCTTTCCACGGCCTGCGTGCCGTTTGTTTGTATTTACCCGGCCAGGGGGCCGGGGCTCTGAATATTTTGCCGGTCTTTGATGACCGGCTTCTTTTTAATGAATTTTTTTTGTTTTGCTTCAAATTTGTTTAAGTATTGAATATTCTGATATCCAATTGTACACTATACCGACTGTTTTACATGGCCGATAGTTGCAAACAGGTACGGATAGTTAGTAACTCCGCCTATGCCCCTGGACGACTGGTTGTCTGTTTCCAGGCTAGACGATCAGTCGGCCATTTATCCAATCGGTATTCGAACCATTTTAAAGACTGGATCCCCTTTAGGCAGGCGGTCCTGTCATTTGTAAAATTTAACCAAGTAGGAAAGTTGTTTCCTACTTGTCATGCTTTTAGGCTAGAGACTTTAGGCCGACTGTTTCCCGCCATATTAAATCTAGTGTGAACAGGTGCTGTATGAACACCTTTTTAGTTTCATACTAAAATTTTTAAGGAGTGACCAAGTAAACATGATTGTTACCTAGTCGCCAAGTAACTGAGTAGTAGAGGTATCAAGCGGTGGGTACCGGTTGTTCCCCTTTATTCGCCAATGTTTGTTGGCTTTTAACTCATAGGTTGTTAACCTAGCAGGAGTAGTGGTTGAGAGCCCCTGTTTGCTAAAAACAGGCGGACGACTCCTACCTTTTAGGCTCCACACTAAGTTTGAGAGAGTGACTATGAGTTAACTTTGGTGTTACTTAGTCGCTGTCACTCCTGCTTGAGTAGTAAAGGTACCAGGCGGTGGAGGCCGGCTGAACCTTTTGATTCGCCAATGTTTGTTGGCTATTAACTCAAGAGGTACCCCCTGCATTTATCCCAAGTAATACAGGCGGTCATCTGACTCAGATGCCAACTGCTACCACTGGTTTGGTTAGTGATAGAGTTATCCTTGTCTCAAAAACGGCTACGTGGTTGCCCTTGGGGACAGTCGTATAGGTGTCGTGTAATTAGTTTATAGAGCAATGTTCCACCCAAAAGGGAGCTGCTCTCTGCGACGAATTTCATCCGGAGGGATGCCGCCGGACGCCTGCTATGATGTTGGGACAGATCGTATTAGTTTAAAGATTGGATCAGTTGGCTTGGCGCCTGGACTGATCATTCGGCTTGTGGAATTGGTTAGTTCTTGGTGAACGTAGGTGCTAAGTAAGAGGAGGGTAGCCGCCTGTTTAGGCATAGGGACGGCCAGGCCCTGATCATTTTTAGCTAAGTATAAGGGGGGTGGCTGTGTGCTTTGGAACCAGTCGGCCCTCTTCTATGGAGAGTAGCCGACTATATATCCAGACGGCATGCCCCTATGGTGATAAGAGTAAAATATTCAATGGAGAGTAGCCGACTGTAAAGGTACAGGCGGCATGCCCCTCTGAAGATAGAGTAAAATACTCAATGGAGAGAAGCCGACTGTAAAGGTACAGACGGCATGCCCCTCTGAAGATAGAGTAAAATACTCAATGGAGAGTAGCCGACTGTAAATGTATAGGTGGCCTGCCCCTCTTAAGTAAGAATAAAAATTAAACATGGAGAGTAGCCGACTGTTTGTCAGTAGGCATGCCCCTCTTAAGTAAAAACGAAAACTGAATATGGAGAGTAGCCGACTGTTTGTTAGTAGGCGTGCCCCTCTTAGTACAAAATTGAATATTAAGTATGCAAACTTTTATTAAGTAGCCCTTGACTATTTATATCATTCAAAAGAAGTATTTCTTAAGATTATCTGCATTCCAAGTTCGAGGCAACGGTTGGCCGTCTGGTGTTTCCAGACGGTAGGTACCGTCCCTGACCTCTTCACAGATTCGGTAGGGTCCTTCCCAGTTGGGAGTTAGTTTGCCAGACTCATTAGCCCTTCCAACTGCTTCCATTTTTCTAAGTACAAAGTCCCCCACTTTGAGTGGACGCCTGTGTACTTTTTTGTTGTATGATCTAGTCATTCTCAGGCGGTAAATTTCATGGCGCAAGACAGCATTGCCCCTCCTTTCAGGAAGTGAGTCTAATGCCAGGCGCATGGCTTCCCAGTTTGCCTCTTCCTCATATAGCATTACTCGAAGAGTCGGCTCGTAGTGTTCTATTGGAAGAACAGCTTCCGCACCATAAGTTAGGAGGAATGGAGTTTCTCCAGTTTCCCCTTTTTCAGTTGTCCTAATGGCCCAGAGAACATGTGGTAATTCATCCGCCCATAAGCCGCCTGCTCGTTCAATCTTTTTCTTGAGACCGTCTGAGATGATTTTATTAAAGGCTTCTACCTGGCCGTTTGCTTGTGGACGGCCGACAGATGCAAAGTAGTGTGCAATTCCTTGGTAACCCAACCAGCTTTTGAGAACAGGCGTCTCAAATTGGGGACCATTATCAAAAACCATAGACATGGGAACCCCGAACCGAGTTATGACATTTTTCCAAATGAATGAAATTACATCCTTCGTCTTGATTCCCTTTACAGCCTCTGCCTCTACCCATTTAGTGAAGTAGTCGACGACAACAAGTATGTACCTCCTTCCGCCTGTAGCAGGCGTATATGGACCCAGAATATCCATGCCCCACTTAGCAAACGGTAGTGGGCTATGAATGGTAGTGAGGTCAGTAGCCGGACGGTGAATTAGCTTGCCAAACCTTTGGAACTTGTCACATTTTTTCACCATCTCCATTGCATCTGCTTCTAATGTAGGCCAAAAGTAGCCCTGCCGCCTTGCCCGTTGAGCAAGCGTCCTACCGCCTATATGGGAAGCACAGTAACCAGAGTGAAGATCGTCTAGTATCTCTCGTCCCTTTTCTGGAGTAACACACTTTAAGAAGGGTTGAAGGTACCCCCTTTTGTGAAGTTCTCCCTTTATTATTTCAAAACTGGTTGCTCGTTTTTTCAGGGCTGCCGCCTGTTGATGATCCTCCGGTAGGGTACCCTTTGTCAGATATGCCCTGATTGGATCCATCCAGGTTGAGCTTCTGTCTAAGATTCCAATAGGTTCTTCCTCAATGCTTCTCCTCTCCATTATTTCCCAAAAAACAGTTCGAGGAGTATCACAGGAGGCGGATGATGCTAATTTTGAAAGTGCATCCGCCTGGTTGTTTTCTGATCTCGGCACTTGGGTCAGATGGAAATCCTCAAGGGAGCCGACTGCTTGTCGGACCGCCTGTAAATACTTGATCATGGCCGGATGGGTTGCTTCGTATTCGCCATTGTACTGACTCACTATCAATTGTGAATCGGAATAGGCGTCTATTTTTCTTGCTCCTGCCGCCTTGCACATGCGGATTCCGGCTAGTAAAGCTTCATATTCTGCCTCATTGTTTGAGGCCTAAAAACTGAAGCGTAGAGCATACTCGTACCTGTCGCCCTCTGGCGACTGACATATGACGCCTGCTCCACAACCATTTGAAGTAGAGCTTCCATCCATATATACCTTCCAGACTTGGTTTGGAACTTGAGAGTTAGGAGGACGAGTCATCTCAACAATAAAGTCAGCAAAGGCTTGCCCCTTCACTGCTTTTCTAGGCTCGAAGGTAACTTCGAGGCTTTGTATTTCTATGGCCCATTTGATCATTTGGCCTGACGACTCCATGATGGTCAGTGGCCGCTTGATAGGTTGGTCTGTATACACGACGACTGCATGTGCCAAAAAGTAGGGCTTCAATTTTTTAACAGCCATGAAGAGTGCAAGACCAAATTTCTCCACTAAGGGATACCTCAACTCGGCATTTTTCAGTACATGACTGACAAAGTAGACCGGGAGCTGACAGCCGTCTCTTTCAGCAAGGAGAACAGCGCTTAACGCATGATCAGAGACGGCCAGGTACATGTAGAGTACTTCTTTGGGCAAAGGGCTGACCAGCCTCGGCAAGGAATGCAAGTGAACTTTCAATTTCTGGAAGGCCGCCTCAGCATCCGGCCCCCATTCAAACCTTGCCTTTTTCTTAATTGCCTGGAAAAAGTATAGGCATTTGTCGCCTGATCGGCTTAGAAATCTTCCAAAGGCCGCCAGACAACCTGTTAACTTCTGAACCTCTCGGATGGTACGAGGCGACTGCATGTCGATGACCGCCTGCACCTTCTCAGGGTTCGCCTCTATTCCTCTCTGATTGATAAGGAATCCGAGAAATTTCCCAGACTCAACTCCAAAGACACATTTCTTGGGATTGAGCATGACATGGTGCCGCCTGAGTGTGGCGAAAGTTTCTCGGAGGTCCGACAGATGATCTTTCTGAAGTTTAGACTTGACAATCATATCATCAATATATGCCTCGACATTTCTCCCAATCTGATCAAAGAACACAGTGTTTATCATTCGCTGGAAAGTGGATGGGGCATTCTTAAGACCAAACGGCATGACCGTGTAACAGTATAACCCCTGATCAGTGACGAAGGTCGTCTTCTCCTGATCTTTCTCCCATAAAGGAATTTGATGGAAACCAGAGTAGGCGTCCATAAAGCTCATCAAAGCAAGGCCGGCTGTTGAGTCGACCAGGTTATCAATTTTAGGCAGAGGGTAACTGTCTTTGGGGCACGCCTTGTTTAATTCTGTGTAGTCTACACACATTCGCCAGGTGCCATTCGGCTTTTTAACAAGCACCACATTTGCAACCCAGTCTGGGAAGTAACATTGCCGAATGAACCCTGCATCAAGTAATTTTTTAACTTCGGCGGCTGCCGCCTGACTTCTTTCTTCGCCATGGTTCCGCTTCTTCTGCCGTACCGGCTTCTTTTTCGGATCCACGGCCAGTTTATGTACCGCCAGATCAGGGCTAATGCCTGGCATTTCATGGACTTCGAATGCAAATATGTCCTTGTATTCTTTCAATAGTTTGTGAAAGTCGTCACCCAGGTCCCTTAGAGCAGTCGTCCCAACCTTGATTGTTCTGTCAGGACGCGAGTCATCTAAGATCAGGTCCGTATGCTCACCAGCTGGCTGAGGGCGGAATTCATCCGACCGCTCCTCTGCCAATGATTGCTATTTTCTGTCTTTTCTTGCGGCCCCTGTCTGGGATGCCTTTCTCTTCTTGCCGCCTGCTTCTTGAACAGGCGCACTCTCCTTGACATTGTCAATGTCTATTTTTCCACCGCTCGACCCAGTGGCCATAACAGTGGGCTTGATATCCGAGAGATAGCACTCACGGGCCATCCTCTGATCTCCCCTTAGGGACCCGACTGTTCCATTATCCCTCTCAAACTTGAGCAACATAAGAGATGGGATTATAACAGCCTTGGAATTATTCAAGGTTGGTCGTCCCAGAATCATGTTGTAGGCCGAGAGTTCTTCTACTACCAGGAACCGGACTACCATGTGTCGTCCTTCCCCTTTTTCGCTTAGGCGGATGGGTAAATCCACTCGTCCCACTAGGTGGACGACTCCTCCTCCAAACCCTACTAAAGGGTGGGATGCCGGATGTATGCAATCAGTCTGATATTTTAGTTTCGACAGACATTTGCTACTGATGAGATCTGAGGAGCTTCCGGTATCTATGAGGATTCGGCCAACTCTCTGGTTGGCCACTTTACATTCAATAACGATAGGGTCGTCATGCGGCCCTCTTACCCCTCCTAGATCTTCTTCAGTGATGACAATCTCAGGAAATGAATATTTGGAGGGCCGTTCTTGGTGAACGGAATTTACATCTAACCGTCTGATATTGTCTTTGTTGCCCCTAATAGTGGGGCCGCCTCTTGAGAAGCCGCCTGCAATGGTGTAGACGACTGCATCATCTGTATCGGAACTGTCGGCCTGTTGATTCTTTTTGGCCGACTGCTTTTTCGAGGAAGTGTTCCCCGTAGATTTCTTGACATAAGTGTCAAGATCACCTTGCTCAGCCAGGCGGTCCAGATACCGCATGAGACTGATGCATTCATTGGTGTGATGACCAACATCTTCATGATAATCACATAATTTTTCTTGGTTCCGGTTGTTTGCAGAACCCTTCATGGGGACCGGCTTCTCAATTGAGATCCGTCCCTTGATTTCCTTTAGGATAAATTGGCTATCCTTGTTAAACGCATACTTTGGGGAGTATGGTTTGAATTCTTTTTTCTTTTTCTGGGCCGGCTGTTTAGAGGAATCAGCCGCCCAGACCTCTTTTCTCTTCTCGTCTTTGTTTGACGACTGTTTCTGTCGTCCTTCTCTTTTGTCGGACCTTCTCCGGTCTGACTGTTTTACCGTACTACAAAGATCAGTTGCCTGTATATAAGCTTCCGCTTCAATCAAGGCCTCTTGAAGAGTCACCACCCCCTTTCGGACCAAATCAAATTTGAAGGTCGACCCGTCTTTGAGACCTCTGAAAAAGTCAGTATAGGCTACTTCATCCGGTAACCCTTGAATCTGTATTCTCATCAGGTTAAACCGCCTGATGTAAGAACGAAGCCCCTCCTTCTCGCCCTGCTGAATTGTTCCTAAATCAAGGGTCGTCTTCTTCGCAGGGATGTTCATGGCGAAGTTGGAGGTGAATAAGTAAGCAAGCGTCTTGAAGTTATTTTCACAACCAGTCGGCAGGTTGCCGAACCATTGTTGTGCGATTCCTTTGAGAGTCGCTGGGAAACACTTGCACCAAGTGGGATCATCCAACCCTTGAAGGTACATCAGGTTGGTGAAAGCCATCAGATGGTCTTCTGGGTTAGTAGTGCCGTCATAGGCGCCTACTAATACATTTTTCACTTTGACCGGCTGAGCGGCTTCAGTAATTTCCTTGGAGAAGGCCGACGGCTGTTCACCAAGTCTAAGCAACCGTAGCTGCCAGTCAATAGGTTGGACATTTTTTGCTGCATGTCCACCAAACGGAGGTGGCTGTAAAAAATACTGTTGTTGCGGTACAAACGGTAAGTTTGGTACCGCCTGGTCGCTATGAAAGCCGGACTGACGGGAGGTGCCGCCTGACTGACTCTAATGATACGACTGAGTATGCCTCATCGAGGTATTTTGCAGACTGTCTTGGAAGTCTGAAGTAGAGGCCGACTCTGACAATCGGTCACTCTTCTTCTGCTCTAGCAGTAGCCGAGCGTCTGTGTATGTTTTCCTCGACCCGTCCGCCTGAATTTGACGAACAGGTTTCCTATTTCCTGGAGTAGGAAAACGGTATTTTGTGAAATCAAGGGCAGGTGGCTCCCACTTCCTAGATTTAGGATGAGGGGTCGCCTCTCGCCCTTGAACTGGCTTCCTCTTCCGTGAAGTGGAGGGTTTCTTAGCCGACTGCTCCTTGTCCAGAGCAGGCGGCTTCTTGTTGATCAACTCTTGAATTTCTCCCTTGAAGTCCCTCATGAAGGTCATGAGTTCGTTCCTTGTGATGGGAGCAGACCCATTAGTCGGCTGCTGCCGAACAGGCGGTGCGCCTGCTGGCTCGCTTCCAGTTTGAAGATGTTCTCGTTCCCTCCTTTCGGTATGACGGGTACGTCGGGCCCTTAGGGTCCCGTCTGAAGCTGTGTGAGCTTCAACTTCAAATTCATTCTCAGTATCGTGGTCCGACTGAACTAGTGGGTCGTCCAGGGGACGTCTCTCTTCAGGAGCCGGTACAAACGTGGATGCCATCTCAGAAGTACTATCCCCACAGACGGCGCCAAGATGTTTCGGGGTTTTCTGATGTCCTGCGGGAGAGTTACAATTCTGAGACTGGAACCGGACGCCTGTACCTGCAAAACAAACGGATGCTCCGGATGATTGGAGATCCGCCTCTGACGGTCAAGTTAGTACTTGATTAAGGAGTAATTAATGCGGAAATTAAAGTGATTGGGTCTCTCTAGGTGAGAGAGTTTAATGTGTGTAATCTGCGTCATCTCCCTTAATGAGGATTAAGGGAGGTATTTATAACCTCGGGAAACGTGCCAATCTAGGTTTAGGTTAACCTTGGGCTGATTGGGCTTCCCACGGAAGTTGGGCCTAGGTCACCGGTTATCCCAGGTGTCATGGGAAGGACACGTGTCGTGTCGTAATTGGTCCATAGTGGACGGATCATTGCTTGACACGTGGCAGGCTCCTATTGGCCCATGTGACGGACACATGGCGGAACCTGATTGGTCCACTTGTCAGATGGTGATTGGTGGGGAAAAATCCCCTAATCAACGGGTATTTATTTTCCCGTGGCAAATGTATCACTTGAACCACGAGTAGTACATATCCCATGGAAAACTTTACATTTATGCCACGAGTATCTGTCTTTTCGTGGAAAAATCTACATTTGTGCCTTGAGTAGTTTTTTCCCGGGGAAAACTTTGCACTAGCGTCACATGTAAGAATTTTCCCACGACAAACATACACTTATGCCAAGGTTCTGACTACAACAAATAAATTTGTATCTAGCTTAAATCTGCTCATGCAATGGCATAAGAATCATAGCATACAATAACTTTGCTAAGAATATATAATTACATGAATATCAAATTAGAAACCATGAATTAACCATGTTACTTCGTTTTTTCTTTACATCTAAACTTCAACTACCATAAGCATTGATTAATACAAAGTAAAATATTAAAAAAAACACCGATAAATTGCAATAGTTTTACTCAGTCCCTATTTTAAAAATAAAATAATGTAAAATCTCATTATAAGAGGTGCAATAATTTTTTTTTTAAAATTTGCTTTACAGATAATCTATTTCTAATACACACTTACTTTTCTTAATATATAAATGCTAAATTTTTGTTTTTTTTTTGTTCGATTCAATGCCAATATGTGGTTTTATTTATTTGTCTTTTTTAAAAATATTTTAACTCCAATGGAATTGCACTAGTTATATAAAAATCGCAATTTCAATAATATAAAATTATATTTTTATTGACGGGAATATAAAATAACATTAAACTCATATGATTAGAGATAGGTTAATGTTTTTTTTTATCTAATTTTATTTTCCAAGTCTTTCCTCTATTTAAGAAATGACCATTAAAAAAAATAAAGAAAATTAAAAAAAAAAAACCCAAGTCTCCTGTCCCAGAAAAAAAAACCCCAAGTTTCCTGCTTGTGAATTCGTGATTATATTTTACGGAGTACAAAATAATAAGCAATCCTCAAATTCCCTCATTTCACCACGTACAACCGCTCACTCCACCGCACCGCCCACTCCACCACGCTGTCTACTCCACTGATGTCCCTTGTAACAAGGCCAACTCCACGTTACCTCATTTCAAAGCAATGAAGAATTAAAGTGAAATTTGATACTCTGAGTTTAAATAGGGAAATTAAGGTCTATATCAGGATGAACTTGGGGGAAATTGGGAAAAAGAGGTTCATAGCTTTGCCAGGCTGGCACATCAAGCAATCGACAACGCACGGCGCCACACGACCTGGCGACCCTGTCTCATTTTTTTAGTTTCACGCCTTTCACGGTAAGTTCTAGTTTTGTACTTTTCAAATTTTTTAATTTTTCAATGTTTCATTCATATCATTCTACTTTTTTCAAGTTTCAATTTTTAATTTGTATATCATGATCATCTACTCGTTGGATTAATGGATTATTTAACTAATTTATGGTTAAATCAGTTTTAGATTTTTCAAGTGATTAGTTGAATTAGTTGTTAGATTTATTGAAAATTTTTTGGGTTTCAATTATTTTGGTAACATTTTGCAACAATTTGGAGTATTATTTCTATTTGTTAGTCCAAATTTGATACAGAAATCATGAAACTCATTCGAAATGGAGGGGTATGTACTGTAGGGTCTGAGTTTGTTATAGCTATTGAAATTATGCATGATGTTTATTAGAAAATCAATGCATGTAAACTGTTAGTTTATTTAACAAGATACTGTATATAATTAGCCTATAATAAATTTGTATTATCGTTGTAGGTTGTATGAGTATTCTACTCAGTATACTGCTGGAAATGTCACCTATATATGCATTTAGGGACAAGTGAAGCTCTTTATTCCTTTAATATTATTCCATTTAATATATACCCTGACTTTTATATCATCAAACTATACTATGGAGATTTTTTTTTTTTTTTTTTTTTTTATTTTCTTTTGACAAGAGCTTATACTATGGAGATGTGGAGTACATTTTATCACTTTTATTGATCCATCTATTATTCTTTGGATTGTACCTTATGAAATTATCTCTCTCAATAGTCAACACTCATATATTCATGTCGCATCATAGACATATACCTTGGTAATAAAAACGGTAAAATCATCCCTAACTTTTGAGGATTGTTTAGGATTTGAACTTTGGAGTGCTTCATGAACCGATCTTTTGCATGGGTAAGGGAATTTAGTTTCAAATAAAGGGAAAACTAGGAATAAAACAGATAGAGGTAAAGTTCTTGATAAATTAGCTCTCTCCATTTTGTTAAAATTATTGGATTGTAGTATCTCATGGTTTTGGCTCATTTGTGATTAATTTAATGTATTATTAGATAAATCGTTTTTTATATTTATTACCTGTTATTGTAACATATTAACATTATTAGGGTAAAGTGGTAAAGCTAGTTGTACATATAATCTATCTAATAATAATTGAAATTAGTAAATTAACATTATTAGGGTAAAGTGGTATAGGAAGTTGTTACTTATTTTGATCCAAGCAAATATGGAAAAGGGCTGATCTCAAGAGCCAATGATGGAGGTAATAACTGTTTGAAATCATAATTTATGTATTTTTATCTAGTGATCAATGATATGAATTAATATCAATCATTTGAACTTGAGGATAGCTAGCCCCTTTTTTGCTGATAAAGAGAAGAAAACTTATAGTGCTGGCAGCTATCCTTTTTTGCAAGGCCAAAACAGTAGGTTAAAATTAGATGAGAGCAATGGCATGTATTGGATCATTTCAATTTATTTCATAAGTGTTAAATTTATTGTAAATATTTTAAACGATGCCATGAATTGTGTTTTTAGGATCAAAACTTGATTCAAGTAGCAACGGGCCGGGACTGCCATCAAATTATTATTATCCAATCCTTCAGAGCACCTTGGTGTTAAAATGGTGTTAATCCCAATTTCTTTCCTATCAATCAGGTAATGAACTATAGATGAGTAATGAAACTTTTCAAATTCTAGTTTAACCAATTTTTGTCATTAATTTTATTTATTTATTTATTTTCATTTTTTCTGTCCTCCCTGCTGGCTTCCATTGCCTTTCCCCCTCCCCTGTCTGTTTCCCTGTGATTAATGAAGTTTAGTTTCACTTGGAGTCTTGAACTTTAATCCTTTTTTTTTTCATTTTTTCTTTATTCCCTGCTGGCTGCCATTGCCTTTCCTCCTCCCCTTCCTATTGCGAGTTCGGCCTAGTGTTCCCCCCTCTCTCTTTCTCTTATTGGTTGTTGATGCCTTTCTCTCTTCGCTGCTTGCTACCCTACAGTCTTCTGCCTGCCAGCTGCTACTTGAGCTAGACTTATATTAGTGATTTTTTTTCCCTCTCCCTTCATTACTAAATCAATGATTGCTAATGCATACCATTTCCACAGCTAATGTAGCAAGGCCAGCCACTACAGCTATTGTTGCTAATGCATCCGATGCCGATGCTGCTTCTTTTATTGTTGCTGTAAATACTGCTGTCATTGTTCTAGGTCCTTTGCATAGTCTTTGTTTGTTGTTTTAAGAGCTACAATTGTTATCTGAATGGGCTAACACTTTTTATGTTTGATGTTTTAGGATGTCGGTGAAGAGTTAGAAGGGATCAATGATTATTTACGACATTAGTCAAGAGTTAGAAGGGATCCCCTATTTATGCTAGATTGATTTGACGCTCCGAATAGCAACAACAAATTGATGCGTTCTTGCCTTACCGATTTCAACTTAGCAGATAATTTTTGTTTTAAAGTAGAACAAAATTATACTTTGTATATTGTAATAATCTAGTTAATAGTGTATCATGATCACAAATGATGTACAAAATTTTTAACTTTTATGTATACGTATTAAGTGTCTACACTACTTTTGCTTATAAAAATGCAATTTTTTTCTGAACATTATTAGCAACAATAATAAGAAAACAAAGTTTGTTAAACATGGAAGAATTGTGGCAAATAAACTCATTAGTTACGTTAATACTTGTGGAAACAAAGTTTGTAGCCACGGTAAAGTTTGTGGCAAACAATTTGTTAGCCACGTTAAAATTCGTAGCATGAGAATTTTTTTGCCACGTGAATACTCGTGGCATAAATTTCAAAATTAGCCACGACATCCATTTTCCTGTGGCAAATTTCTAGCCACGCACTCTTGTTCCACGGGAGTAAATTTCAAAATTCCCGTGGCTAAATTGCGTATTCACGGGAATTATAAACTTGTGCCACGGTTTTACTCGTGGCACAAGGGTCAATTTGTTGTAGTGAAAAATTATCCCTAATCGAGGTCATTTAAACGATGGACAATTAATGACCAGTTGAAATTAGTGTGTAGTTTGATTCATAGCACCGTTTATTATGCTACAAGGACATGATCGTCATGAATCATTTGCACAGGTATTGGTTTAGAACCGTACTGGATCGACCTATGAGAATACTTTAATAGATTAAAAATCTTCATAAGTATAATTCTCATTATTGCTATCAGAACCTTTTTCCTTGACCATAAGTATTGTGAGTTCTCTTGTTTGAGTACTAGTCCGCTTTGATGTTGTCAAACGTCTGCCGTAATAGGGGATTATAACGGCAACACTTGGGCGGCTAGGGCCTCTTAGTAGGAGAAGCTACATTGCAAGACTGGAAATGCCCCCCTACTAAAATAGGGAAATGTCTTTGTTGTTTACAATGCCTCTCGTAGAGCGAGACTGTAAAAATGCATGACCGTGCTCGGTTGGATTTTAGAAATCATCTGTTTATTGTCAGTCGGATTCGGAATCGAGAAACACTTCTGGACGTAATAAGGATGACAAAACAATCGTACCTTATAGTTCATGAAGAGACATTAAGCGACATAGGAAAAAGGTTGTACATTAAATGCGCACTTGTCTGGAAGGACAAGTGGGAGATTGAAAGAAATGGTGTCCTTCGAACAAGTGTACTATTCCGTTGGTGGGTTCAGAATTATTAAAAAGCTAATATATTTAGTAAGGTCAAGTGATCGGAATGCCTGGGTGGAGGCCACTTCCGATCAGTAATATTAATGCATAATTAATATTACAGCTTAATCTTGACTGAACCCTTCGGGTCACACCCAAGCAACTAACGAACCAAATCGACGAATTAATTAGGAATTAATTAATAAGTCGAATGAGTAATTAATATTTAGACGTCGGAAATTCGAGCTTGAAGCGTCGAAAGGCGAGTCGAAAATAGTAAAAGACAATACGTGAAAAATAATAGTAAATAAACAATGACCGAAATACCCCTAGCATCGGTAAAATCGAGTGCCAGTAGGGGCGCGGCAAAAATCTAGCAACCCGCACCAAGTGTGCGTGGCAATGCTAGCATGTGGCAGCTAGCAGCCTGCACACTTGGTGCGTGGCTTGCTAGGCCGTGCAGCTAGTAGCCCACGCTTTTGGGCACAAGTGAGGTGGGCCGAAGCCTCACAACCATCTTATGGCTAGCCGTGGGTAAGCCGTGCGTGGGGCTTGCATTGAGTGTGTATGTGTGCGTAGCTTGGTACAAAATTAAGGGTAATATGCGTAGACATTGCTTGTGAAACAATGTGGTGCAATGAGATCGTGCGAGTTGTGAGCACTCAAAGTCTTAATGCTAGGCACTTGGATATTTTGGACTACGTAATGTTTGCAATTTAGCCGTTTTATGTTTTTTTAATTAATCTTGTTTATTTTAATTAAAATTTTGGAGGCTAGGCCTCGATTTTTTATGAGCGGCATTTGCAAAATTTTATTTAGGCAAATAATTGGGTTTTACCGGCTTAATTAATTGGATTAATTAAGATGGATGCAAAATTTAGTGGGAGCTTCAAATATTAATTGTGCTTATTTACATAATCGGTTAAAACATCTTTGACTAGTTTTAATTAGGCGTGTTAAATAGATTAACCAACTAGATTAGTTACTAGTTATCGCGCGTTTATGCATTGCTACTTGTTTATTGTTGTAAAATGCATGGGCCATTCACAAATAGTGAATGGATGAATGGAATGTATATTCTCTCACAGGTTTTATAAAAAAATGGCAACTAGTGGTGCCCGATTAGGATAGAAAATACGGACTGCGATCCGTGATGCATTTTTGTAAATCTAAATACGGTCTACGTACCGTTGAGTATTTTTGTACCTTAATATTTAGATTAGTCCTCATCGTAGATACTAGCGTTGCATAATTATGGTCAAGTCTTGAAGATGGAGGCTCTTGGAAGACAAAGCCATGAAGTTGCAAAAGAAAACCTTTTGAAGATTTGAAGAATTCAAGGGGTCATGCTAGTTGCCAGTATGCATCAAAATGCTTATGCTTTACATATTCATGATTATTTATATATGAATTATATGTTAGATGCATGTTTGGGATTTTGAATGTTGTGATGATTAATTAAGTTTACTTAACCCAACCAACATAGAAACCCTAGGTCCCTAAATATTGAGTAAAATTGCCATTCCTAAACAACACTTATTGACCAATTGAGAGTAGTGATAGATGGACTACGCCAAAGCGAGGCATCACTATTATTCCCTAGGATACGTAAGGTATATGGATGGGTTTGCCAAAGAAAGACATCACATACAAGTTGGTTTTGGTTGTACTCAACGATATTAGTGATGGAGTCCTAACATGTCGTGGCAAAGTGAATAATTGTTGAGAGAGCATTAAATGCGACGATTTATTCAACCAAGAGTGCCTTGGAGCCATTAGCAAAGCGTTGCTTGCCTTAGGAGATTGAGTGTTAACACAATCCAAAGCATGATTAACCACTCTTTGTTTCTTCGGATCTTGGAATCGACTTATTCTCGCCAAATGGGGACAAATTTAATGCGTGGATAAGACGTTTAATAAGATTGAAAATTTGCATGAATACCTTTTAATTTTCAAACTTATTATGTTATTTACTTGATAAATGGTTATACTTTGCACTTATATTTGTAGAATTCCAAATCAAACTATATTGTTTTATGATTGGTAAAGGAAATCTTTGAGAATGGTTCTCAAAGAAAATTAAATCATTTCTAAAATACCATTCTCATAAATGACTTTTATAACAAAATCCGAAAGGACAGTTGGACATCATGTATTCAAAATACTAAGTAGTTTTGATAAAACATGAAGTATTGAGTTGCAACCTCAAATTGTCAATATTGACAACCAACATATCTTTTCGGTTAATACATAGATGAGTAGGACTCATTGATATAGTAATTCAAGCGTGAATTAAAGAAAAATATGGAACTTTGTTTTACGGCGCATTAGATGCTTAATTATGCCTAACAAAGTATAAAAGTCAAAGACTCTTAAAGAAATGGATCTTAAATATTATGAGATAAAGTATGATAAGAAATATAGGAAACGAAGAACAAAGAAAATGAATAATATTCCATTTTACTAAAGAATTCATGTTATTGTAGTTCACTTAGCAACTCATTATCTTCACAAAGTATCAGATACTTCTTGAATATTCCACTTTGAAAGTGACCTCAAACTATTGAAGATAAGCTAATTTATCGACTTACAAACTTAGAATGAAGCAAGTGGTGCTACATCAGTTGTAAGGTCATATGCTTTGTTTAAAGACCATTAAGCTAAGGCTGGAACAAATAAATGGTTATTGTGTTCCATAATCAGCAATTGATCCGTTTACACACAGAAAGACTCACATTCAAAACAATGAGCAATAGTTGCAAATTTATTTGAACGACATGGTTGTCTAAACCATGCTTCAAGAATGCTTGATTATAAAGAAACAGTTTCTTAACATGATAAAATGGCAAAAGCTCAAAGTCATGGGCATGATTTGGGTTTCGAACATCTTTAGCAATAAGACATCGACAAGAATGTACTCAAGGCTATATTAGATAGTGTAGACACATAAAAATGTCTCCCCAAAACCAAACTCGATGATGAACAACCTTTCACCGCCATTATTGGTCGGGTTGAGTATTTAATATTTGGAGTGCTTAAATCTATATTTCAATTTCATAAAAACAAACCAATTCCTAGCCCATTTCCCCAAACCATAACTTATTTTCCTCTTTTCGTGCCTTTAAACCCAAAATAATTCATTTCGTGTCCTTCAAAATAATTCATTTCGTGTTCTTTTTATAAAAACGTTTATTTAAGTTTATTTTAGTGCCTAATATGGTTCCTATTATTGAATAGTTGGATGGGGTTTGAAAATATCTTTCCAACGATATATTATAAGCCCAAATTCGAGTTATAACGAATAAGTTATGGCCAAAATATTAAACTAGCCCAAACCGAACCTAAGCCCACCTTACCTACGACCCAATGATCATGTCGAGGGTCCAAATTATTTAATCCCATTCCTAAACCAATTAGGATTAATTAGAAGCTTCTATAAGTTTCTAAAAGATGCTAATTATCCTTTTTGAAAAGATAAAATGAAAGAGTTTGAAATTAAATAAAACTTTTTATTTTGAAAGTCCTATTTCTATCCGAATTGAAAGACATTCAAAGATAGACCTTTTCATTCGTGCCTCATATTTTTTATCTGAATTTTATATGGTTGGATAGCCCTTGAAATCATCTTTCCAATGATATATTATAATATCAATTCCGAGATTTAACAGAAAAGATATGAATAAAATGTCAAACTCTATCCAAAACTGACACCGTATCACTATTTCGGCTATATCTTTTATTCTACAAAATATTTTAATCTTATTCTAATTGGTTTAGAAAGTATACTTCAAGAAATTTCCAACTATATCTTATTCATCTTATTTCGATTTCTGGATCAAAAGATATGATAAAAACAAAAACCGCAATAACTGTTGTCTATCGCAAGCGTTTTATCCGATTCGAATTCTTATCTTTTCTTAATTCTTCAACCCTCTTTTTTCTCTATAAATAGAGGTCATATCACCCCTTTTTCAATCATAAAAAATCTTGATCATCAAATCCTTCTCTCTTTTGCACCAAAAATCATTCTTCTCTTCTCTCTCACTCATATTCTAAGCCTTAAACCTAAATTCCTTATTACACCATTCTTCCCCTTAGTACTCCAAGAAGTCCATACAAAACCCAAAGTTCTATACTTAAACCAAGGCGTGAAAGGTATAATTGACTAAGGGTTTGGACCAAATCAAATCTACATTTATTTAATTTAATTTCATTTGCTTTATATTTTTATTGAAGTTACTAACAGTTTATTCATGATGTAGCAATTTAAAGGAACGCGCAGAATGTGAGTAATTAATTAATTTAATTACTCTTATTTTATTTTGATATTGCTAGCATCATGATTAGGTTATTTTATATTTGATTTGACCAACGCTATTATTGTTGAATTGCTTCCAATATTAATGTTTATTCTATTATTATTTATTGATCACCATATTGCATGTTAAAGGGAATATGTAATTGAAAATCACGACGAATAAGATAATTTGGACAACCGGTTTAGGTTCCTTTTTAATCTTGTTAATTAATTCAAGTGATCACAATATTTTATAATTATATGTTGCATTAATATTCAACCAATTTAGCTTAATAATAGATTGGAGCAAATTGAATATTTTGTTTGTATGCCTTTGAGATCGCAGGAATCACTTTTCACTATAAGAATCGAGTAGAGGCCAATACGGGCGAATGTGACTCCATGACTCACTTCGTACCATCATCCCCGATCCTCCTTTCGTGGTTACGAACCATATGGAGTTAGTAATCTCATGGGTTATGAATGGGGTGTAACCTTCACGGGTCAATCGTTGTTGCCTTCGTTGTCCCTTATTCGTGGTTGCCTTTTATGATCCGTGAACGGTTTACAAGTTCCTTCAAAACTTGTTGGAGGCTCCCTACTTTCCTTGTCCCTAATCGTATTATCTCAATTCCCACTTCCTATGAGTACCAAGCATATTCACACATGCTTTTAACGTAGGCGCACTTCAAACGACGCCTACAGATAGGCTCTTGATAGTTGATTGATTTGGAATCGTTCTAAGGCAAGCAAGTCTTACTTGTTGAAACTGACAAAGTAAAGAGCTATTGTTCGGACTATAGACAATTAACTCCGAAAGCTAAAGAGGATTCATTTACTTCAACGTTTCACAAAGAATTTGAAAGAATATGGCTATATTCATCAAATGTGAACAAACTTGACCTTGAATAGTTCAAGAGTTTAGTAAAGTACAAAATCGACTTGGCAAGATATCAAAACGTCTAGTGTAGATCGAGCGATGTTTTCTTGAGCCAAGCGTTACCATCAGAAAGTTATGAAATTGAAATTTTCATAAATAAATCCACAAAAAGATAGTGTGTCTTCACGGAGACCTCAATGCCATTTAAAAATTGCTCAAACAATGACGGATCACATCCCTTCCTATAAAGTTCTTAAGATTTGCTCGAAGGGCTAATGTTACACTAAACATAAAGTCGAAGCTAAGAAAGGACGTGATATTCAGTTATGGATAGAATTAACTTCTAAATATCTTTTCAAGTATATGTCTAAAACTCTTAGCCATAGTGGGAGTTCACTGGCTCAGTGGGAGCTAAGTGACTCAGTGGGAGTTCACCGGCTTAGCAAGAGCTAGGTTGTTGAGTGGGATCTTAATGGCTCATTAAAGGCTAAGATAGCTTATGTGGGAGCTAACTGTTTGTTTTACGACGAACTTTTACCTAAAGAAAATAAACATGTCTCTTTGTAAGCATTCAAGTGAGACCACGGGCATTACCTCCACAACCTAATTGAGAACATAGTGTTTGTTTCTTTAAGTGGTTTCTTTCTGGAAAGTAATACATTTCCAAAATAACAAGTGGGAGGAAAATGAACTCGATGACCATCGAGCTTAGCAACAAACTAGAGTTAAGAATCTCGGAAGACCTTAAAAGGGGTTTGTGAGAATCCTTGATCAAGAATACTAAAACGGACTTTACAAATGACATAAAAGAGAATTAATTTCTCAAAAAACTTTTGAAAAGTTGGATTAAGATAAAAAAAATCATAGAGCTTTGGAAGCGCGTTGAAACTCAGTGTTTGATGCAATAACCCTGTATAGGTATAAAATTCACCAAAGGCTTCGATTGAATCCTATAAATTTTCTATTAAGTTAGAAATAAACCTAAGACTTTTAAGCATACTATTTATTATTAGATAGTAAGGGAATAGTGTCTTGTAAAATAACTACGACAAATCCAAATTCCGAATAATGGTTAGAGGCCATAAAAATCCAAAGTAGACTCCATGTTTGCAAATCATGTTTTAAAACTTGATTAATTTGCATAAAGGGTGAAAGACCCATCGATTGCAAATAAGTTTTCATGGAAAAAACTAACAAATGTTGAAATGTATATGCATACATAGTTAGATTGGTTGAAAAGGATACAATTAAATTTACGGAGTTGATTATAATAAAAACCCACTCACTAATCGGAATGCTCAAGCCTTTTCGTGATTGTTCTAGCAAAATTGCACATATGAAATATGGCAAAATAGTTACCAAAACCGCATTCCTAAAATAGGATTTTGGAATTGATTATGAAAATAGTCTAAGGGTTTTGAAAATCTAAATAATGTTAGATTTGAATGCAAGCTCAAGGAATCCGTTATGGGATTTAAGGAAGCGTTTCATGTAGGAATTGGAACATGTTTTCTCATGAAGTTAATAAGAGGATTGACTCATGGAGAAACATAGAAATTCTTATGAATAAGAAGTTTAGTGGGAGCAAAAGTAAATTATATAAAGGTCCAATAAGAATTCTACGAACTCTGTTGTGAAATAACTATCAAACGCTAAATACATAGATTTGAAAGTATTTTCGACAATGGACCAAACAAAAGACGATACTTAGTACATATTGGGTATTAAGTTCTATTGTACAGACTTAATAAAATGTTTGAAGGTGTAAAGGAGTTTACTGTGTTAAAAATGAATTGAAAGACTTAGAAAGACTTTCGACTCGTATGTATAAAACTAAGTAAATGTTTGAACTAAGTATGAGCTAGGCTAAATACCAAGAAAGACTCTAGTAGAGACTTTCAACCATATCACATAGCAAACAATTTTAGCAAGACTTAGTGAAACTGAATGAGCTAAAATCTCACATGGATGGAATAAGATTGAGAATTACTCTGCAACTTAATCTATTATGTATGTAGTACCAATCAACCTGAATCTATGTAATAGATCGTTAGATTATGGCCAAGAACATCCAAAGTACTTGGATAAGTAACAGGATAAGTTCTTGACTTGTGGAAACAAATATAATTTGAGAATTGATGTTGCAAGTACAAACCTTAACAAGGATTAGATCCTTAACAAGGAAGCCGTATATAAGCACGAGCTAACAATAAGTTGTGGCTTGAGAATGGTAACATGGATGTGCATCCATGTGTAATGTGCGGGAATTTAAAGTAAATTTCCTTGATCACAAGTGATTAGGGTATCCCAAATCATTGTGAGACCCAAGCAAAGCATCATTAAGAAGCCTACTAAAATATATGTTGAGAATATTATTGCCTTAAAGGCGATAATAAAGTAGATGTTTCTATGGAAAGTTCGTTGTTGAATGTTAATGATTATAGGTTGTCAAGTTGAAGATTTCAATCATGAAAATGAGTTGGAGCCATCACTTGGACAATAAATCCTAAATCACATATAATCCATGGCACTCTAAAATTTTATCATCTTATTATGAAAGTGATCAGTAATAAAGATGCAAAGATTAGCAAAGTAGTTATAACTAAACCTATACAATAAGTGATAGACAACATTCACAATTGCGTGAAAGAAATCAAGCATATTTAATATGGGTGTGATTTCTATAGATGTTTTATAAAGAGTGATACTCTTAAAACAATCGGAAAAACAATTTATCATAAGATGAACCATTCAGGTTTTGGAGTAATTTAAAATTTTATGCAATTTTTTATCACTCCGTTTGCTATTTAATTGTGTTTTAGAATTAAATAACGAGTCCATTCAATTCTTGGAATATTCAAAATAGGGTATTAAGACCAGTCTTGGTAAGGAAACACCTATTAATTGAACGTTGAATATTCTAATCGAAAATTATCCCTAATCGAGGTCAGTTAAACGATGGACGATTAATGACCAGTTGAGATTAGTGTGTAGTTTGATTCATAGCACCGTTTCTTATGCTACAAGGACATGGTCGTCATGAATCATTTCCGCAGGTATTGGTTTAGAACCGTACTGGATCGACCTATGAGAATACTTTAATAGATTAAAAATCGTCATAAGTATACTTCTCATTATTGCTACCGGAACCTTTTTCCTCGACCATGAGTATTGTGAGCTTTCTTGTTTGAGTACTAGTTCTCTTTGATGATTGTCAAACGTCTGCCGTAATAGGGGATTATAACGGCATCACTCGGGCGGCTAGGTCCTCTTAGTAGGAGAAGCTACATAGCAAGACTGGAAATGTCCCCTACTAAAATAGGGAAATGTCTTTGTTGTTTACAAGGCCTCTCGTAGAGCGAGACTGTAAAAATGCATGGCCGTGCTCGGATGGATTTTATAAATCATCTGTTTATTGATAGTTTGACTCGGAATAGAGAAACTCTTCTGGACGTAATAAGGATGACAAATAAATCTTACCTTATAGTTCATGAAGAGGCACTAAGCAACATAGGAAAAGGGCTATACACTAAAACCACACTTGTCCGGAAGGACAAGTGAAAGATTGAAAAGAATAGTTTCCTTCGAACAAGTGTATTATTCTAATAGTGGGTTCAAATTTATTAGAAAGCTAAAATATTCAGTAAGGTCAAGTGATCGGAATGCCTAGGTGGAGGCCGCTTCCGATCACTAATATTAATGTATAATTAATATTACTACTTAATCTTGACTGAACCCTTCGGGTCACACCCAAGCAACCAACAAGCCGAAGTGAAGAATTAATTCGGAAGGAATTAATGATTCGACCGAGTAATTTATATTTAGACGTTAGAAATTTGAGCTTGAATTGTTGAAACCGAGCGTCGGAGAATCTCAAATGTCGAGCAAAAATTTTAGGAATTGGCGAGACGGGAAAATGCTTCAAGTAACAAGCAAAAACCCTAGCCACGCAAAAATAAGGGAAACACTCCAAATAGGAGTGTGCCACATGGCAGCACACATGGCATCACGCCATGTGGCAGCACATGTGGAAGCACATGTGGCAGCCACGTTGGCAGCGTGCCACGTGGTAGCGCGCCATGTTAGCAGTGCGCCACATGGTAGCACGCCATGTGGAAGCGTGCCACGTTGGAAATGCACCATGTGGAAGCGCATGTGGCAAGAGGGTCGTGGACCCGGGTGATGAGTCGTGGACACGGGCCAAAAGAAAGTGGCCCAACCGAACCCAACTTGGGGCTGAAGGTTGGGTGACACATGGTTAGCTCACAATGCGTGTGAGTTGCCTTGGGGACCAAGTGCGAAAGTGGTCCACACCTAGCCATGTGACACTTGTTGCTTGTTCCTTGGTTTATTTAACTAAGGGTTGAATTCATCAATCTTTCCATGTTGGATCTTTTCGTGAAAAAGTCCCAAATTGAAAGATGAGTGGAATTCACAAGTAAGCTTTCCTTATAAATAGCCAAGGAATGGTTTGGGATCACTTGCTTGAGTAAGAATTGTAAAGGGCATCACTAGTAAGTGAAAACCCTTAAACTCAAGAGTTGGAAAAGGTATCACATTTAGTGAAAGCCCTTGAACTCAATTACTCAGGTTTTATTGGTCGGGTCTTGCTGACCCCAAGACATTGGACCTTGTCAGTATTCGTTGGTGCGGGTGGATCAACGTTGGAGGCTTCGTGTTTTCGAAGTTAGCTTTCAAGTAAGAGCCCATTCGGTCGGGCGAAGCACGCTACAAAAGGTAATCATTTTATCTTAATCTTATGATTAATTTAATTATGTTTATGGTTTTATTTAATGCTAGTGCGGTCTTATTTTTGGGTTTGTTTCCGCGGTGAGTCGGTCTCACCAAACCTTAACAAGTTTTTACCCTTCAAGAGGCGTTGATAGAGGCAGCGAGCTTTATTAAAGCTACCGATCTCTGCTCGTCAAGCCATTAGTCAGACTCAAAGATGTCCGACAAACAAAAGGAGAGTCGGTCTGCTCAGCCGGCTTAGAAAGCTGAAGAGAGCAAAAAGAGAAAGAAAACGAAAGAATTCAAACCATATGTCTCGCGGTATGAATTCAATAAAGACTGCTACACCATCTTTACAGAGGTGAAGGACCGGCTGACCATTGAGAAGCCGAATCCTATGAAGAGTTCCGTTCAGTCACGGAACAAGAATAAATTCTGCCACTTCCATCAGGAGGTGGGCCATGACACCAACGACTGCTACATTCTCAAGCGGACGTTGGATCGTCTGGCTGACAAGGGCTTGCTGAAGTCCTATGTCTTGAAGTCTAAGACGAATCCAGGGCAGTTGTAAAAAACTGTCCAGCCTACTCGTTGTTTGGATACTAACAAGAATTTGGTCTACACCATAGCATGCGGATTCGCAAGCGGTGGTCTGATCATCCGGGGCACCAAGGATCACATAAAGAGGATGATCCATTCAGTTGATGATGGACAGGCGTCCTCAAGTGGAACATTCCCATACGTCCTCATCACTTAGAAGGAACAGGGCCAGGTTCACCGACCGCATGACGATCCACTCGTCATTGAATGCAAGGTCGCCAACCAGCTAGTTGGTCGGATCCTCATAGACACGGGTAACTCTTCTTATCTCATCAGCTATAAGTGTTTGTCCCGGCTTAATTACAAGCGGGATGGTTTGCGCGACGTCTTTCACCCATTAGTTGGCTTTAGGGGAGGAGTCGTGCAAACACTTGGACAAATATACATTCCCATCCGGCTGCGGGAGGAGAGACAAGGGCGGCACATGGTCGTCCGGTTCCTGGTGGTTAAAGAGCTGACCGCCTATAACATCACTCTTGGCCAACCCACTTTACACGAGTGCAAGGCCGTCATCATCCCAGCTCTCATGCTTCTCAAGTATGAAAGGGATGATGGCACTCTTGGCTCCCTCAACGGGATCAAAAGACGGCAAGTGTTTAAGGTAATTTTACCCCGCCACGTGGTCCAATCAGAGGATGACACGTGTCAGCCTCAGGATGGCCCAAAGTGGACCAATCCCTTCTTGACACGTGTCATTCCATTTATTACACATTTACTCTTTGATAGAGACATCCTGAGCTTGGAATTCGAGCAGAACCCCACCTTAATTTCCGCACCTTTTTTCTCCCTTCAAGTTTCTAACTTGTGCGTCGGAGGCGGAGCACCACCCAACCGGTGTCTCCGTTTGTTTTGCAGGTACAGCTCACTCCGGATCAGTCTTCGTGTTGTAACTCTCCCGAGGGACAAAAACACCCAAAACATTTGGCGCCGTCTGTGGGGAGAGTACCTCGAAGATGGTTCAAGAGTCTGTACCGCCCCCTAACCGTCAAGGCGAAACCCAGAAGTCTTTACAGACCATGAGGATGAAGATCCTCAAGTCGAATCCTTTACATCCGAAGACGGCTATCTCAGAATCAAGCGCATCCGGCCCAGAGAAATTCTGGAGCGGGGTGCCTCCCAGGCGGGTGCAAGTAGACCCCATGGGTAGCCGGAAGGGGAAACTTCTGGGTGAAATTAAAGAGCTGATCACCCAAAGCCAGGCTGGCCCAAGTAAAGGTCAGTCGGCGAAGAAGACTCCTCTAGAGAAGGGGAAGTCAGTTAGAAACTGGCAGCCCACTCCTCATCCAAAGGAGAAGGCAGCCAGGACCATTGATTGGTCAAATATTCTCCTTCCTAAAAGGAACAACAACAACACCCGCCGGACTCAACAGCCGGTGGGAAGCAAAAAATCAACTCTTGATGCCCGGGAGATCATAAACCGGAAGAGAAACCAATCGCTGTCTGAGTCGGCTTCAACGTCGAATTTTCCAGACAGCTTCAACAACATTTCTGCAGGGAGCGCACCCTCCTTGCATGAAAGCCAGACAAGCGGTAATACCACCCATTCTGGCCCTCACACGAGTGGAGCTGTATCGTATGTGCCTACTCAGGCTTACGGATAGTATCCCCCTCACTTCAGGCAGCCGACCCTCTTTGGAGGTCAGGCGGCATATCCAAATGTCCAGCCATTGGACTGGCAGCTTCGTCTGCTGCGCCTGGGTGAACAGCCTTCTGCGTTCACCCGGGAAATAACCGAGGCGGCCCAGCCGGCCAAGGTTAAGAATGTATTGGTTGGTACCTATGATGGTACCACCAATCCGGAAGACCACCTCATGGCTTACACCAACCTCATGTATCTGCATGAGTTGGATGATGCCACTTGGTGTCGGTGCTTCCCGGCTACATTAAAGGGCATTGCCCAAAAATGGTTTGGCAACTTGCCGGCCGGGTCCATCGTTAGTTTCAGGAAGCTCGCCTTCCTGTTTGCTTCCAACTTCTCAATGAACATCCTTGCTAAGAAAACAAGCCTTGATTTGAGCACTGTTAAGCAGGGAGAGAGAGAAGGGCTGCGCTCTTATGTCAGGCGGTTCAATCTGATTAGAATTCAGATTCAAGGACTGTCTGATGAGGTAGCTTTTACAGACTTTTTCAAAGGTCTGAGAGACGGGTCAACTTTTAAGTTCGACCTAGTCAGAAAAGGGGCTTTCACTTTACAGGCGGCCCTGAGGGAGGCGGAAAGTTACATTCAAGCTACCGACCTCTACTCGCCTGGTAACCAGTCGAACTCCAATAAGTCCGACAAACCGAAAGACAGCCGGTCTGCTCAACCGGCCAAAAATAAAGAAGAGAGCAAGAAAAGAAAAAAAATCTGGGCGACTAATGATTCTGACCAGCCGTCTTAGAAGAAAAAGAAAGAGTTTAAACCGTACGTCCCCAAGTACGAGTTTAATAAAGACTGCAACTTCATCCTCATGGAGGTAAAGGACCGGATGTCCATTGAGAAGCCGAATCCTATGAAGAGTTTTGTCCAGTCACGGAATAAAAATAAATTCTGTCAGTTCCATGAGGAGGTCGGCCATGATACCAACGACTGCTTCAGTCTTCAGCGGGCGTTGGACCGTCTGGCTGTAAAAGGGCTGTTGAAGTCCTACATTTCTAAGTCTCCAGCCAGGGCAAAAAAGAAAAACAAGGGTCAGTCGTCCAAGACTACCCCCCAGCCTGCTAGTAGCTCGGATACCGACAAGGAGTCGGTCTACACAATAGCAGGCGGGTTCTCCTGTGGTGGCCCTACCATCTGGGGCACCAAGAGCTATCTTCGAAAAGATGGACAAGGATGATGATGAGCAGGCGTCTGCAAGCACCTCCTTCCCAGATGTCTTGATCACTTAGAAGGATAGGGGCAGCGTCCGCCGTCTGCATGATGACCCGGTTGTCATTGAATGTAAGGTTGCCAAACAACTGGTTGGAAGAATCCTTATTGACACCGGCAGCTCATCAGACATCATCAGCCTCCGGTGCCTACAAAAGCTGAAATACAATGTCAGCAGCATGCATCCGGTCACCCACCTCTTGGTTGGTTTTGGGGGTGGGATGGTCTACCCAGCCGGAAGAATTGACTTACCCATCCGGCTGGGGGAGAAAGGCCAGGGACGACATATTGTCGTCAGATTCTTGTAGGTTGAGGAGTTGACCGCCTACAAAATTATCCTTGGCTGGCTAACCCTCAACGTAGCCAAGGCAGTAATCATCCCGTCTCTGATGCTCATCAAATATGAGAGGGATGACGGCTCTGTTGGTTCCCTGAATGGGGATCAGAAGACGGCCCGAGAGTGCTATCTCTCAGCCGTCCGAGATACCGTGGCCCCAGGCGGTCAGGAACTAATTGACCTTGACAATGTCAAGGATGCCGATCTAGCACCTGCCCCACCAGCAGCCGAAAGAAAAGAAAGGCACCTCTACTGGTGGAGGTGAAGAAAGAGAAAAAATAGCAATCACTGACCGGTGAACGGTCAGATGAGCTCCGTCCCCAACCGGCTGGTGAAAGCATTGATCTCATGCTACTTTGGGTGCAGACTTGCACCTTCTGCTGAAGGAATTCAAAGACATTTTTGCCTTTGAAGTGGAAGAGATGACAAGCGTCAGCCCGGATCTTGCTGTCCACAAGCTCGCCGTGGATCCTAAAAAGAAGCCCATCCGGCAAAAGAAAAGAAACCACGGTGAGGAAAGAAGTCAGGCGGCAGCTGCCGAAGTCAAAAAGCTGCTTGACGCCAGGTTCATTCGGCCTTGTAACGTCCCCGACTGGGTGACCAATGTGGTCCTTGTTAAGAAATCGAATGGGACCTGACGCATGCGTGTTGATTACACAGACCTCAACAAGGCGTGTCCAAAGGACAGTTACCCGCTTCCAAAGATCGACAGTCTGGTCGATTCTACAGCCGGTCACGCCTTGATGAGTTTCATGGATGCCTACTCCGGCTTCCATCAGATACCCGTGTGGAAGAAAGATCAAGAGAAGACGGCCTTCGTCACTGATCAGGGGTTATTCTGTTATACTGTGATGTCATTTGGCTTGAAAAATGCGTCTGCCACTTTCCAACGGATGATTAATACGGTTTTCATTAATCAAATTGGGAGGAATGTGGAGGCATACATTGATGACATGATAGTCAAATCTAAGCTACAGACGGATCACCTTGCTGATCTCCGAGAAACATTCACCACCCTCAGGCGGCATAAGGTCATGTTAAATCCAAAGAAATGCGTCTTTCGTGTGGAGTCTGGGAAGTTTCTCGGATTCCTGATTGATCAAAGGGGGATAGAGGCTAACCCTGAAAAGATACATGCGGTGATAGACATGAAGTCACCCCATTCTGTCAAGGAAGTGTAGAGACTCACCGGCTGTCTGGCCGCCTTGGGGAGGTTCCTCGGCCGATCAGGCAACAAGTGCCTTTACTTCTTCCAAGCAATCAGGAAGAAGACCAGATTTGAATGGGGGGATGATGCTGAGGCGGCATTCTAGAGGTTGAAAGAGCATTTACATTCTCTACCTAGGTTGGTCAGTCCTTTACCTAGGGAGACGTTGTACATGTATTTAGCCGTCTCAGATCATGCCCTCATTGCCGTTCTCGTTGCTGAGCGAGACGGCGTGCAGCTCCTGGTTTACTTCATTAGCCATGTTCTTAAAAATGCTGAACTCCGGTACCCCATGGTTGATCAGGTTTGGAAAGTGTATGTAGACGGGAGCTCTACAAAGAACGGATGTGGTGCAGGCGTAATCTACGAGTCTCCTGAAGGGGACAGATTTGAGTATGCGCTACGCTTCAAATTTTAAGCCTCTAACAATGAGGCGGAATATGAAGCCCTGCTAGCCGGCATTCGCATGTGCAAGGCGGCAGGGGCCATGAAAATTGACGCCTACTCCGATTCTCAATTGGTTGTTAGCCAGTATGAGGGAAGCTACGAGGCTACTCATCCGGCTATGATCAAATATCTTCAGGCAGTCAAAGAAGATACCAAGGCACTTGAGGAATTCCGGCTGAGTCAAGTGCCTAGGTCAGAAAACAACCAGGCGGATGCGTTGTCAAAACTGGCGTTTTCCGCCTGCCATGATACGCCTCGGTCAGTCTTTTGGGAAGTTCTTTAAAAGAGAAGCATCTATGAGGATCCCATTGGAATTCTGGACCGAAGCTCTACCTGGATGGATAGCATCCGGGCCTATCTCTCAGACGGTACACTTCCTAATTCGCAACAGGAAGTAGCCGTCCTGAAAAAGCGAGCTGCAAGCTTCGAGTTGAAAAATGGAGAACTCTTCAAGGCGGGGTTTCTGAAGCCTTTGTTGAAGTGTGACACCCCAAAAAAGGGGAAAGAAGTTCTCGAAGACTTGCATTCGGGATTCTGCGCCTCCCACATAGGCGGCAAGTCCCTAGCCGTCAGAGCCAGACGACATTATTTTTGGCCCACTCTTGAAGCGGACGCCAAGTAGTTAGTAAAGAAATGTGACAAGTGCCAAAAATTTGGCAAACTCATTCACCGTCCAGCCACTGATCTGACGGCCATCCACAGCCCAATCCCGTTTGCAAAATGGGGCATGGACATTCTAGGTCCTTACACGCCTGCTCCAGGCGGAAAGTGCTACATCTTGGTGGCTGTGGATTATTTCACCAAGTGGGTAGAAGCTGAGGCGGTTAAAAACATCAAAACCTCAGACGTGATTTCCTTCATCTGGAAAAACATTATCACCCGGTATGGGGTACCTATGTTTATGGTTTTTGATAATGGTCCTCAGTTTGAAACGCCTCACCTAAAAACTTGGTTGGGAGATCAGGGGAGCTCAAGCTATTTTGCATCTGTCGGCCAGCCCCAAGAAAACGGCCAAGTTGAAGCCTTCAATAAACTCATCTCAGACGGTATTAAGAAGAAAGTAGAAAGAGCCGGTAGCCTATGGGCAGAAGAGTTAATCCATGTCCTATGGGCCATCCGGACAACAGCAAAGGGGGCAACCGGTGAAACCCCATTTCTCATGGTTTACGGTGCTGAAGCCGTCTTTCCCATTGAACATTACGAGTCGACTCTCAGAGTCATGCTATATGACGAAGAGGCAAACTGGGAAGCAATGCGCCTGGCATTGGACTCACTCCCGGAGCGCAGGGGCAATGCCGCCTTGCGTCATGAGATTTACCGTCCGAGAATGACGAGAGCCTACAACAAAAAAGTACACAAGCGTCCTTTGAAAGTTGACGATTTAGTGTTACGAAAAATGGAGGCAACCGGTAGGGCCAATGAGTTGGGGAAGCTAACTCCAAATTGGGAAGGCCCCTACCGGATCTATGAAGAAGTAAGGGATGGCACCTACCGCCTGGAAACTCCAGACGGCAGGCGCCTGCCTAGATCTTGGAATGTAGACAATCTGAACAAGTACTACTTCTAAGAATGTAAATTTTTTGTAAATAGTGAGTCAGTTAATGAAGATTTAGACTTTGTTTGCAAAATTGATTTGTTGTTTGATTATCAATCCGGGTAATACCCAGACGGATTCTTCATTTACCTAACTAAGTTCGATATTTAGTAAAGGTTACATTTGTTTGACCGCCTGGGTAATACTCGGATCTCTTTTTTATTTAAGTTTGATACTTTGTTTATTTAACTAAGTTTGATTATCCGCCTGGGTAATACTCAGACGGATTTTTCATTTACCTAACTAAGTTTGATACTTGGTAAGATTAAATAATTGGTTGTTCGTTTGGGTAATACCCAGACAAACTCGTTTGTTTAAACAACTAAGTTTGACACTTGGTGTAAATCGGCCAATGCTCCGATTAAAAACTAAGCACAAAAATGCTTAGTTGCTATACAACCGGTCCTAAACAAGACCAGAGGCTGAAATGACCGGATGGTTGCTCATTTTATAAAATCGCCTGTCCCATCATGGACAAAGGCGTCCGGCGACACCCCTCCGGGTGCAATCGTCGCAGAGAATAGACCATTTGTCGGTTCTACGTACCTATGTAGACGGAAAAAATTGAATGACCGAATCGGTTAACTCATAGTCGTCTGACCAGAATGATTTGTGAAGAACGATCAAGTTACCAAATACCGGATGCCCTGGGGCATCAGTCGGTCACCGGCTGAAGTTCTCACTTGGGTTATTTATTCCAAAATTGCACTCTCGATCCCAATTGGGGCAAAAGAGTTGTTCAATGGATATGAAATCTCTACCAGGACGGACAAAACGCCGCCTGGGTAGTACCTGGAACGCGTGTTGATGAACGGATGTGCACTTGTTTTGGGGCAATCACCATAGTGATTGATTAACTTGCAAAACGTATCATGCTCTTTGCAGCATCAGACATTTCCAAGTCAATCAACCAACTCCACTTGAAACCAATCACACAGCCGTCCAGGGGCAAGGACAGCCGGACTATTGATTAATTAGGCAAAAAATCGCCGCATGCCTTAGATAAGTTTGGCAAAAATGAAAAATTAAAACTCGCAAAAATTGAAATTCAAACGCAACCGTAAAATGATCAAAACCGACTCAGTCGGCGCATTCATTAAAGTCCACCCAACCAAACGGTAGTAGTGGATTAAATGTTAACCGGACCCCGTCCGGGAGAAAGAGAAGTTGTTATTTACCCCGGCTCCTTAGCCGGTAAATACAAATATACTCGGCATGCAGGCCGGAAAAACAAGTTTTGGCATACTGTCGCTGAATAAATAAGAGAAAAAAGAAAAACAGAGATTGGCATACTGCCGCTGAAAAGCCACTTCTGGCCTACAGGCGGCTCCTCCTGGTCCTCTTCCTCACCGTCTGAGGGAATCTTTTGCGCTTCACCCGGACTATGTAGCTGAGGAACGAGCGGCACATTGTTGGCGTTAATCCAGGAGTCGAAGGACTCAGGCTCTGGCTCACTTCTCTCTCTCAAGTACACCACGTCCTCGGCGTACCTGTGAGTCAGTGCCCAGCCGCCATAATCCGCGTCTGGCTATAAGGCAGCCCAGGCGATCCTCATTCGGGCGTCATTATCAGCGTCACTCTCAGCAACAAGGCGGTTTTGCTTCGCCTCCAGGGTTGCTGCAAAGTTCTTCTGATCTTGAGCAGCCTCCTTCTCTAGTTTTTGAACCTTGGCCTTCAGGTTGGTGTTCTCTTCAGAAACACCCTGAAGTGAGCCAAGGTCCGTCTGGCCTTCTTGAGCGCCTCATCATCCTTTTTGGCACTCTCATCAGCCTTCTTCTAGGCCTCCTCCACCTCCTTCCGGGCCGTCTCAGCATCAGTCGCCCGCTGTTAGGCCGTCTCCAGATCTAACTCCAGCTGCTGGATTCTAGACGCCTGTGTCATAATGATTGCTTTAGTTTCAAGTTCATTTACAATAGTTGAGTGTAAAGCAATATTGTCAGCGTTTGTGGCGGACTTCTTGGCCCTTTTTACCTCTTCCCGTTTGCGGGAATAAGGACGTTTGAGCCCGTCCACCCGCAGCATAGCCTACAAAAAAGCAAGCGGTGTGAGTATTGCAGGGGGGATAAAACACTTGGAAAAAATAAAATTGAATTGACAAGTTTCTTACCTCAGCCAGAAGGAATAGAATGCGTTCAAGATTGAACGTCTCTATCCCAGGGATACTGTCTTTATCCCTCTTCCGGACGGCTTCCAGCATGGCCTTGGCATGCTTCTGGACGTCTGGCCAGCGGGGAGATTGATCTGCACCACAATCAATATGTGATGAGTGCGAAACTAAGGCAGCACCTATTTGTTGCCGGCCGTCTGAAGATGACGTCTGATGAGAGTGGGATTTCACCCGCAAAGGCCCCCCAGCTCAAGCGGGGATTCAAAAGGGTTCTTACCTTTAGAGCCAACCAAGCGGGAACCGCTTGCAGGCGTAGAGAACCCCCCGGTCGCTGTTACGGAATTAACGAGGCTGAGGCCCAGGCTTCCGCCTACCTTCTCGTTTTTCCCCGCTATCCGCATCTGCTGATGCCCGGCTGAGGCGCCAAGTTGACGCGGAGGTGGATATTTGATTTTGTTGAGAACGGATGGGGTCTCCTCCCTAGCCCGTTTGAGTTGTTTCTCAAACGTCTTTCCAACCTCTCCCCCCTGCGAAAATAACCAAGTCAAAGTTAGCATCCGTGAAGAATAGTTTTAAAGATCAATTTAAGAAAGGGTCAGGCGTTTATTACCTTAGCCTTGACCTCAACCATAGCTTTTTCTGCAAGCTTCTTGCGGATGAGTGCAAAGGACCGCTTGGCAGTTTTCTCCGTCTGCAACATGTTTAATGCTTCCTCTGCAAAAAGAAAGAAATTGGTCAATATCATAAATCAATTTCGATAGAAAAATACTACAGACGGATATAAACTCAGGCGCATACGTTTGGTAAACATGTGCCCTAGCCCGCAGGCGGCTAGGAAACACTCGTCCTTGAGCCAGGCGCCCTTGGGGATCCAGTTCTTGGGAACTTTTATTGTTTCCCCGGTTGAAAAGGTCGCGTCTGTGAGGCCGAAAAGGTCTGCCTCAATGATCTTGTAAAAATCTTCCTCTGGGATCCAGGGAAGAGTGCACTTCTGGCCCATCAAGTCGGACTTCTTATTATACAGACGGAATTCATAATTCTCCCGTCTGGTTGGAGCTGACATCAGGTAGAACCTGTGCTTCCAGCCGTCGAATTTTGAGACCTTGTCCAAGGTCATCATATATTGGGGATGCGTGGTTAGAGTGTACCACGCCCTCCAGCTGCCTGGGCTTCTGCTAAGATAGTGCATACTAGCAAAAGCCTCCCAGCCGGGGTTAAGCCCCTGGAACTCGCAGGCGGCAACATACCCCAGAATGTTTGTCCAAGAGTTTGGGGTAAGTTGCCAGACTCCGAGGCCGTAGCCTCTTAAAATTGCCTTCACCGCCTGGTGAAGGGGGAAGCAAAGGCCAGCCTTGAACGCCGCCTCATAACATCCGAAATAGTTGTTGGCGTTCTTTTTATCGTCCTCCCAGGCGATGGTGCCATTCTCAGGCGGCACCCGGATCCTATACCCGTCTCCTAGCAGGTGCATTTGAGTAAAATTCTTTAAGTTTTCTTCCATTTGGATCTGGTCCTTGGAGGAGACGTGGATGTTAAAGGGATCATCCTTCTCGTTCCATTTTTTCCTTTCCTCCTCCTCGCTATCCTGAAGCGGGGGTAAATCATCACTGCTCTCAGAGGTAAAGGCGGAGTTGTCGTTCTCCGTCTCTTCCTCATCTTGGGTCAAGGGGGCAGAGACGGCCTCGTCGCCGCCTTGGTCACACTCTTCCAAAAAAGAGTCAGCAGGGGTTGAAGAGGCGCGCGGAGGGGATCTCTCCAAATCCGTCTAGTCTCCCTGACCAGACGTTTCTCCCTCAGGCGTTTGGCCGCCTGAGCCTTCGCTCTTGTAATTTGGATCAGTCGCCGTCTACATTATCCGAGCCATTGTGTCCTGCACAGACACGTAACTGGTCGGAATCCAAGGCAAAGGGTGGTCCCAACACCACGAGACGGCACTCCCAGTCCTAGACTCAGCCGTCCCTGTTGACCGGCTTGACTCTAACCTAGGTTGTGCCGTGTGTGTTGGTGATGCATCCATTTATTGCAAGAAATATGTACAAACGGTGAAAAAAGAAAAAGAGCTGAGAGAGTCAGAGACGGTACCTTTTGATATAATATCTGGAAACTAGGCGGGTCCGGCTGGGTCGATGGAAAACGAGCTTTCTTGCTTGCGCCTGACTCAAACGGATGACTTCTGCTCTCTCAAAGTTCTCTCTAGAAATTTTTTTGTAAACGTACAAGATTATGAGGGTAAAACGGCTATATATAGAGGGTAAATATGGGGGCATTTCCATAATTTACCGGAAGGTGAACAGTTACTCTTTAATGGTAAAATTACCGCCAATCGGAGCGTGACACATGTCACAGATGCCACATGGTGTGCCACGTCACATATGTGAGGGGCAAATGTTTAGGGTAATTTTACCCCGCCACGTGGTCCAATCAGAGGATGACACGTGCCAGCCTTAGGATGGCCCAAAGTGGACCAACCCCTGCTTGACACGTGTCACTCTAAAAATTAAGGGAAAAAGGCGGCCTTCAGGCCCAAATCCCGAGAAAGCCGCAAAGCGGCGCAACCCACCAATGATTAGGGTTCAGTGACCTAATAAGGGGCACAAATCCCAAAGACCCTATAAATAGGGAGATGTCCCTCTTTTTGAGGGCACGTTTTTCCATTTATTACACATTTACTCTTTGATATAGACATCCTAAGCTTGGAATCCGAGCAGAACCCCACCTAAATTTCCGCACCTTTTTTTCTCCCTTCAAGTTTCTAACTTGTGCGTCGGAGGCGGAGCACCACCCAACCGGTGTCTCCGTTTGTTTTGCAGGTACAGCTCACTCCGGATCAGTCTTCGTGTTGTAACTTTCCCGAGGAACAAAAACACCCAAAACATCAAGGGAGTGCTAACTCTCAAACGTGAAGTCGACTGCTGCCGTAGCCGGTCAATTGAAGGAGCCAATAGACCTTGACGATGTCAAGGACCATATTCACCCCATCTAGCAGCTGCCAAAAAAAAATAAAAAATAAAAAAAAAATAAAAACTGAAAAGCTGGTGGAGGTGAAGAAGGAAAAGAAATGACAATCACTGACCGGGGAACAGTCAGATGATCTCCGTCTCCAGCCGCCTGGTGAGCACATTGATATCCCTCTGGACGACAGCTGTCCAAGCAGGAAGGTTAATGTGGGGACAACTTCCTTTGAAAGGCTTGGTGCAGACTTGCACCCACGGGTGTTCAAATCCGGGTACCCGGATATTCGTGTACCCAAATACCCGGGTACCCGGATCTTTGCGTAGTTGATAAGTCGTCCCATGTCTCGTCCCAGATAATTCGGGTACCCGGATCCGGGACGGACATGGGTACCCGAAACTTATTTTTTTGTTTTTTTTATATAAGTTTGTACCTAAAATCCTTTTTTTTTATAAGTTGTACTTAGGAATGACCACCTCCGAATCCAGGCTATGTCTGTTTTGCAAACAAATTTTCCATCTTTTTCGATTAGAATTTAAAAAAAAACAAAAGGATTGAAGAAGTACAGAGTTTGTACACAGAAAAAAAAATGATGATTATCACTTGAATAATTATAAAAAAAAATTATCTAAATTTTTAGATCTGCACAAAAATAAATTACAAACTTTCAGATCTATAAAAAAATTAAAATCAAACTTCCAAGGTTGTTCTTGGCTTCGAGCTTTATTTCTTCAAGTGTAATTGACACATAGATTATGATGTTCACGGTTGTTGTTTTGGTTTAGGTCTCCATCATTAATTGATAATAGCAATATAGTCAAATTCAAGGGAGGTGTAATTGGAAAAGTAGTTGACAAAATACTCCCCTAACATATGGAGTAGTTCTGAACAGAGAGAGGAAGGAGAATGGAGAGGAGAGAGAAAGGAGAGGAGAGGAGAGGAAAGAGAAATGATTCTTTGAGCGAAATTGGGTGAGGAAAGTGGTGGAGGAGTGAAATTGGGTGCTTTCTTCAGTGAGAAAAATGAAACCTAAGTCTAAGTGGGTTGGCTTGTTCAAGGAGAAACAACATACTAGTATATTTTTATTTTTTTAACAGGTATCCGAGTACCCAAGATTAACAAAGTGTGTCCCATGTCCCGGCCCACGAAACTGCTGTTTTGGAGGGACGGGTACCCGACCCGAAACAAAAAAGAAATAATTACTAATTTCCCATCGGGGTTTTTGCGGGTCATCGAGTAATCGGGACGGGACAATCGGGTCGGGTTTTTTTGAACACCCCTAATTGCACCATCGGCTAAAAGAATTCAAAGATATCTATGCCTTTGAAGTGGAGGAGATGTCAGCCATCAGCCTGGATCTCGCAGTCCCTAAACTCGCCGTGGATCCAAAAAAGAAGCCTATCCGGCAAAAGAAAAGAAACCACGGCAAGGAGAGAAGTCAGGCAGCAGATGCCGAAGTAAAAAAAAGCTGTTGGACGCTGGGTTCATTTGGCCATGTAATTTTCCCGAATGAGTTGCAAATGTTGTGCTTGTAAAGAAGTCGAATGGTACCTGGTTCATGTGTGTAGACTACACAGATCTCAACAAGGCATGTCCAAAGGACAGTTATCCGCTCCCAAAGATCGACAACTTGGTCGATTCTACAGCCGTTCATGCCTTGATGAGTTTTATGGATGCCTACTTTGGCATCCATCAGATACCCTTGAGAAAAAAAGATCAAGAGAAGATGACCTTCGTTACTGATTAAGGGTTATTCTGTTATACTGTGGTACCGTTTGGCTTAAAGAATGCGCCGGCTTCTTTTCAACGGATGATTAATACAGTCTTTGTTAATCAGATTGGGAGGAATGTAGAGGCGTATATTGATGACATGATGGTCAAATCCAAGCTACAGACGGATCACCTTGCTGATCTTTGAGAAACCTTCACCACACTTAGGTGGCATAAGGTCATGTTAATTCATAAAAAGAGTGTTTTTGGTGTTGAGTTTGGGAAGTTTCTTGGATTCTTGATTGATCAAAGAGGGATAGAGGCTAACATTGAGAAGATACAGGCAGTGATTGACATGAAGTCACCTCGCACAGTCAAGGAAGCTAAGAGGCTTACCGGTTGCCTGGTTGTGCTTGGGAGATTCCTCAGCCGGTCAGGTGACAAATGCCTTTACTTCTTCCAAGCAATCAGGAAGAAGACTAAATTTGAATAGGGAGAGGATGCTCAGGAGGCAGCCGTGTTAAAAAAGCGTGCAACAAACTTCGAGATCAGAGAAGGAGAGCTCTTCATGGCGGGTTTTCTGAAGCCCTTATTGAAGAGTGTTACCGCGAAAAAGGGGAGAGAATTTCTCAAAGAGCTGCATGAGGGATACTACGCCTCCCACTCACGCGGCAGATCCCTAGCTGTCAGAGCCAGGCGGCATTATTTCAGGCCTACTCTTGAGTTGGATGTTATGGAATTTGTTAAAAAACATGACAAGTGTCAAAGATTTGGCTAGCTCATCCATCGCTCGGCTACTGATCTGATGGCATTCCATAGCCCTGTCCCGTTTTCTAAATGGGGCATGGACATTCTAGGTCCGTATATGCCTGCACCAGGCGGAAAATGCTATATTTTTGTGGTTGTGGACTATTTCATTAAGTGGGTGGAAGCGGAGGCGGTCAAAGGCTTCAAGACAAAAGATATCATCTTCTTCATATGGAAGAACATTATCACCCGGTTTTGGGTACCTATGTCTATGGTATTCGATAATGGACCACAATTGGAGACGCCTCATCTCAAAACTTGGTTGGGAGATCAAGGGATCTCACACTGTTTTGCATCAGTCGGCGGACCCCAAGCAAACGGCCAAGTTGAAGCCTTCTACAAACTCATCTCAGATGGTATAATGAAGAAAATTGAAAGAGCCAGGGGTTTATGGGCTGAAGAGCTAATTCACGTGCTACGGGCCATTCCGACAACTGCAAAAGGGGCAACCGGTGGAACCTCATTCCTCATGGTTTACGGTGCTGAAGCCGTCTTGCCCATTGAGCACTATGAGCTAACTCTACGAGTCATGCTATATGATGAAGAGGCATCTGGGAGGCCATGCGGCTAGCATTGGACTCACTCCCGGAGCGGAGGGGCCTTGCATCATGAGATTTACCGTCTGAGAATGACTTGTGCTTACAACAAGAGAGTGCACAAATGACCCTTGAAAGTTGAGCACTTTGTGTTACGAAAAATGGAGGCAACCGGTAGGGCCAATGAGCAAGGAAAGCTAACTCCTAATTGGGAAGGTCCCTACCAAATTTTTGAAGAAGTTGAAAAAGGCAACTATCACCTGGAAACTCCAGACGGCAGGCGGCTACCTACAACTTGGAATGTAGATAACTTGAAAAATTACTACTTCTGAGGCCTGTAAATATTTCTAAATAAAAAGCTCGTCAATGAAAAAGCTGCTTTTTGTTCCCAATATTGATTAAATTGCTTTGTATGTATACATGCGCAATCCAGATTACTGTCTGTTGAAAACACAGACGAGCACCCAATCGAATAAAGCTAAGTTAAAACTTAGCGGCTAAAATTAAACAAATCTCTGCCTGAGCAATGCACAGGCGGACCATATAATATGAAATTAAACCAATTCAAAAGACTTGGTGGCTAAAATTAAAATTAAAAACCGAGGTCAATGGTCGGATGCAATATTATTTTTATAAATTCGTCTGCTCCTATTTTAGTATGGCGTCCGGCGACGCCCCTCCAGGTGTTATCATCGCAGAGGGCATTCCATCGTTTGCTCTACTAACATATGCAGACGGCAAAAATTGAACGACCAAATTGGTCAACTCATAGTTGTTTCACCAAAATAGTCGAAAAGAATGATCAAGTTTAAACCGGATGTCAAGAGACATCAGCCGGTAAATTACCAAAGTTCTTTGTTAGACTATTCAACGAAGTTGTATCGGCTACCCTAGTGGGGAAGGCGATTAAGGTACAATGGATTGAAGGTGTCCCAGACGGCCTTTAAGCCGTTTGAGATCCATTAGACAGGCGGACTAAATGTCCCTTGTTCCAGTGATGGCTAGGCGGTAACCACCCGTCTGGCTAGCAACGAAGTTGTACCGGCAACCCCAATGGGGTAGGCGATTAAGGTACAATGGATTGAAGGTGTCCCAGAAGGCCTTTAAGCCGTTTGAGATTCATAAGACAGGCGGACAATATGTCCCCTGTTTCATCGATGGCCAGGCGGTATTCACCCGTCTAGCTAGCAACTAGTCATATGCGAATACCCAGATTGGGTAAAGTGTCTGCTGAATGACGGCTGTGCACTTGCTTTGGGGCAATCACTATTGTGATTGATTGACTCAGGAACATTCCATACTCTTTAAAGTATCAAACATTCCAAAGTCAATCAATCCTACAAGTACCGAAACCAATCACACAGCCGCTAGGGGCAAGAATAGCAGGTGTAACGTTCGAATTGCCGCATGCATAAAAAAGATAGGCTAAAATAGGCAAAAAATTTCAAACAAAAAGTGCAAGACTTAAATGCGAAAATTAAAGTAAGCACATTAACCAAACCGACCCAGTCGGTATACTTTATTTAAGCCAGTAAAAACAAGATAATAATGTTAGCCGGACACTCATCGGGAACAAAAAGAAGAAAGAAAACTTGTCACCCGACTCCTTAATCGGTAAAAAGATACAACAAATACTCGTCTCACAGGCCGAAAAGTGGAAAGGGTTGGCATACTGCCGCTGAATTGAAGGGAGGAGGCTGAATCACTACTGTTGGGTCTTCTTCGGCTGGTCTTGACCGGTTGGGAGGTTAGCCGTAATCTAATCACCCGGAGCTTGGAATTGATTATCTTCAATTCCGTTGGTCCAAATCTGATCATCGTGGCCTTCAGCTGGCTCTTCCTCCTCTTCCTCGTCATCAGAGACCTCATAGCCTTGCTCAAGAGCCCAAGCTTTGAAAGTAGGCGGGGCATGTTCGTTTAGCTGTTGTGCGTCACACACCTCAGTGGTGTAGTCGTATCGAATCTTCAGCACATCAAACCTAATTTTTTGGTGGAGCAAGCGCAACGCAATGTGCAGATGGGCCTTCGTGTCCTGCTCGTTCTCAGCAACTTGACTTTTATGTTCTTGGGCACTCTCATCCCGGTGCTGGTTCCTAAGGTTAACAAGGCCGACACCCAGGCGGCTGACGTTTGCCCTCAGCTGGGTGTTCTCCGTGTCAGCTCCCTCTAAGCCTTGAGGTTAGACTGAGCAGTCTTCAGTTCCTCCACGAGCTTGGCCACCCGCTCAATCGTGGCATCATTAGAAGCCATCAGATTCTCTACCAGATCCTCCTGTTTCAACTCTACTGCTTTAATTTCAACATCACATTGTATTTTACTATATTAAGCAGAGCTGAGAGCTTGAACGATCCTCTGTTTAGCGTCATTTACTTCTTCTCCCTTCCAAGTGAAGGGGACCCTCAACCCGTCTGTCCTCAGCATCGTCTGAAAAGATGGGTATAGGCGGTAAGTAGAGTAAGCGAAAAAAGCTTAAAAAGTTAAGTCAAAGTAGTGGATTACCTCCGCCAGCAGGCCCTAGATATAGTCAAAATCCACGACATGGACATCCGGCACAGAGAGCTTATCTAACCGGGTGAGAGTCCTCACCATCCTCTTAGCAAACCCCTACATGTCAGGCGAATCAGAGGGAGCATCTGCACCAAAAGAATTACTTGGTAAGAAAACAGCATAGGCGACACCCGACTGATGCCGGTTGCTCGTCGAACCTTCAGCGGATTAACCCGAGTCTTGACTCACATATAGTCAACCAGCCAAGGGATTTCTATCCTTGTCTTACCTTTGACAAGGAGCTGAGGGGCTTCTCCATCTGCTGCTACAGAGTCGTCCGTATTAGTGGAAGGAATACCAACCTTCGATGCCATTGAGGCATCCGGCAGATCGACCTGAGCTTTCGCTCACAGCCTTCATCACAGCTAGGTTCTTTCCCCTGGTTGTAGGTCGATTCGGGTTGACTGAAGAGGAAGTGGGAGTGTTCTTTCTTCCCGTCTTAGACAGAGTCTTGGACAGCTTATCCCCAGTCCGTTTGTTATTACACGGCTGCTTAACTAGCTTGGTAATTGAACGAGGGATAGACTTACTTTCACCCTGCAAACAAAAAAAAAATCAACAGAATTACAACTGGAAATTCATGAATTGAATATGAGATATACAGCCGGGTAATTCAAAAGTTGGATAAAAGGGGTACAGTCGGTGGCTTGCCCCTCCCTTCTTGGTTTCTTTGGCCTCCAAGGCCGCCTTTCTTTCCAAGACCTGCTCTTTCCTCAATTGAGCAGCCGATTTAGCAGGCATCATTTCTGGGGGCACCATTTTTTCCCTTCTTCTGCAAAAATGAAAAAGATAATAGTTGGTAAAAAGATGAACAAAAAACAAAAATCTTAATACAGATGGCAAAACGTCGGATGTGTTATAAGTCTACCCCACATGAACATAGGACTAAGTCAACAGGCAGAGAGGAAAGCCTCGTTCGTAAAGAAATCCGGATGGGGTAACCAGTTTTTAAGAACGATTATTTGACTTTCGCCCTCTAAAGGCATGGTGGTGGTGTTGAAAAAGTCTGTCTCCATTATTAGTTCATAATCCTTAGAAGACATCCGAGGTAGGGCGCATTTCTTCCCAAGCAGCGGCGGGTCCTGGTTGTACCGGCGAAGGAACCGGTTGTGCCCCAAAGTTGGAGAGCTGACTGGGTAGAACCTCTCCTTCCAATCGGACCATTTGGATGGCTTATCCAAAGTAATCAAATATTCCGGGTGTGTGTTAAGAGTGTACCGCGCACCATGTCCGCCTGGGCTTGGCTCATATAGTGCAAATGAACAAATGCAGGGAAGCTGGGCTCAATGTCCTATAACTCGTAGGCAGCAATGAAACCCAGAATGTTTAGCCACGAGTTTTGGGTGAGCTGCCAGATGCCAACATCATACCCCTTCAATATTCTTTTTATTTCGTTTTGAAGGGGGAAGCGGAGACTGGCTTTGCTCACTATGTTGTCCTCCCAGGCAATTCTTGCCTCAGGCGGAGGAACCTCTATTCTCATCCCTTTTCCTACCGGATGTGCATCAGCGAAGTCCCTAAAGCTTTTTTGTATTACAGCCAAATCCTTGATAAGAATCCGGGTTTCTAAAGGATTTGGTTGCTTCGACCCTTTCTCCAGATTCAGCTCAAAGTCCTCTTGGTCAAAGCCAGACATTTCAGAGCCTGACCTTTAGGCGGTTTCCTCGCCGCCCGACCCCCCTTTATCAGACCCTAGGTCTGAGGCATCATCTCTGTCGTCTGCTCCATCGAAAATGGTATCGCTGGGGGTTGAAGGGGAGCCACCCGGAGAAGAGGCCGCCTGCTCTTCCTCCTCTCCCTGCTCTTGCTATTCCTCCGTGTCCTCATATTCCTCATCAGGAATAATTTTGTCAGTGGGAACTCTTCTAGGGTGCTGCTTTCTAGGCTTAATAGGAGTTTGTTTTACTTTGGCCATGTTGTCCCGCATAGACACAGAGACGGAGGTGTTCAGGGAGGAGCAAAGCATGTTCAAATTTCCAAAAATGGCACCCCCGGCTCTAGATTCAACCGTACTAGGAGACCGGCTGAATGACGTAGGCGGTGTCGTGCGGGTCGATGGAGAGTCCATTTTATTTTGAAGACTAACTACACACGCATAATATTATAAAAAGCTTGAAAAGGATGCAGGCAGTTACCTTTAACTTATCTCTAAAACTCTGAAAACTGCTACAAGAGGTGACCGGGTGTGTTCCCGATGAGCAGCCGGAAAACATAATCTCACGAGCAGACGGAAGCAGAGTTTCTCTCTCTAAACGCTCTTCTTTTTCTTTCTCAAAAAAAGTCAAATTTGGAGTGTGAAATGAGGAGAGAGGGGGGGGGTTGAAACCTCCTATTTATAGAAGGGTAAAATAAGGGGCATTCTTGTAAAACCCTAGAAGGTGAACAGTTTTACTGTTCACCGCCTATTTGCTTCCGTGTGTCACATGCGCCACATGGCTAGCCACGTGTCAAATGTGAGAGGAAAATATTTTGGGTAAAATTACCCTGTCCACGTGGACCAATTAAAGAGGGCCACGTGTCAAGCTGGCGAGGGGTGGAATTAGGTCGTTGAAACTTATCCTCCATGGTCAAACTAAATTTATAAACACTTAACAAACCTATATACAAGTATAGAGGCAAGTCAAGGATCGAACCCAAAGGAACGGTAATGTTTAAGCGCTCTGAATTGTGTGCCTAAGCTAGGTCGAAGACAAAGATAAAGAGAGATCACTAACAACTAACAAACAAAGAAACAAAACAAATAAAGCACTGGGAACGGGGATTAACAAGTAATCATGACACTTCTAGCAACTCGAGAACAATATGCAAATCAATGGTTGTGAAGACTAATGGCAAGCTCAATCAAAAGAGTCAACAAGCTATCTCCTAGAGGTCAAACTAGCGCCAACTACGAGAGACTCTAACTAGGAGCATCACTAATCAAGCTCAATCGACAATTGCAAGCTACAAATCAATGGTCCGTATCAATGTAGACTTACAATACAATCTAGCATAATTCTCAAGGCCTAATCGAATTACACACATGTAAACTTCCATTAATCGATTTAATCTCAACAATTAATCAACATAATTCCCAAATTAAGCACAATTAATCAATCATACAAGTTTTTCCCAATTCCTAGCAAACAACTACACTAACATCATCATCTAATCAATAAACAACTAAAGAAATCAAGAATCAACAATCTATGAAGAACAATTACACTAATAAACAATCAAACATCAAAATCAAATCAAACAAATATGAAATCAAACAAAGCAATAAAATGAGATAGAGTTAAGAATGCTCATTGATAATAGAGAAGATCTTCAACATAATTGTCACCATTGAATCTTCAATCTCTCAATCACCATTGAAATTCCTCACTTTCTCTCTCTAAAATCTACTCCTAAACTAACCCTAAAAGTAGAGAGAAAAGCTCTCAACTAAGCTAAGAAAAATGATCAAAAATGTGAAATTCAGCTTATTCTAAACCTGCTTTAAAAATCGGGTTACAAAGGTATAAAAAGGAGGGGCGAACAAAAACCGAGCAAGGAGGTACCTAGAGAGGTGCGGCCGCGCGAACAGGGGTGGCGCGCCCGCACACAGGGGCTGCACTCCCGCGCCCATGCCTTGCGCGCCCTTTTATATCTGGGTTTCTCCAACTTTCTCGCGGCTTTGTGCGTTCTCTAAGGTCGCACGATTATGATGATGATAAACACTAAGTGAGGCAGTCCCTAAAGCACATGATTGTGGGTTCAACACCCCATATTCACGAGAGCACGGCTTGAGAGCGCAAGAGATGGATCTTGGAGAATGCACTTCCTTGCATCTTGAGCTTTCCAATTGCCACGAGCTTTCTGCAAAAGATTTCTCCACCTTAGTAAATCACCAATATCAAGAGCTGAACCTTGTACAATACCTACAACCACAAAAATAGAGCAAATACAGGAGAAAAGACAAGAAATACCATAGAAATGCACAAAAGCTACAAAATAAGAGAGGAAAGGTAAGCATTTATTAAGCATGAAAGCCATGAAAATACGGTAAAAACAACCTAAATGCTCATCAAATGGGTGCCATTTATGACACCCATCAAATAACCCCAAGCTTACCTTTTGCTCGTCCTCGAACAAAACAAAACCAAGGGATAAATGATGAGCTTATTCAAACAAAAAAAAAGAAGAGAAGAGACAAGAATATATACTAACTCACTTTCGTAGGAATCAGTGTCAATTTTAGCAACTAAAGACAAGCCATTTATACCCATAGATCGCCCTAGAGTACGAGTGATGCTCTCGTAAAGGTTTCCTAAGAGATTAACATATAAATCTCATAATAATACAAACAAGGAAAAGCATGAAAAGGAAATCAAAAGAAAAGAAGAGTAAAAAACATATTCATGAAAGGAATTTTCCATATTTACAAGCATAAATGAATGCAAATCTTTCTAAACAAGTAAGGGAGTGCACATTTCAAGATACCCGAGGTTGATTGAAACATAATTATGCTAAGCATAGGAACTTGAGAAACGCAATCCACTTTCATCCCAAACGGTCTTACCGCGTTCTCCCTACTAGTCTCATATCTTCCCCTAGTAAGCACCTCAAAAGTTCCACGAAGGAACCGGAAAAAGAGATAATTTTTTGCTACTCGATGTCTTGACAATGAATCCCCTTTCCTTTGGCTTTAACTCATAATGCCCTCCCCCAACATTTGACCTAACCTCTAGGTCAAAAGGTCTTTCCCAATGGTTATAACGTAAGGGAAAAAAGGGTGATGGTAGGCTTAAAATTTGAAAATTTGGCGGTATTCCTAATTAGTGAAGAAAAGGGTGATAAAACCTTCTCCTCATAACCAAGAAATCGCCAAACAAAAACAAAATAACTCCCCTAAGCTTATTCAAAGCTATAACCACAATCATATATACAAAAAGCGTAAATGCTTCTCCCCTAAGCTTAAAGTAAGCATTGTCCTCAATGCTTGAAAAAGGAAAAGAAATTACATCGAAATATTTTTGATTTTTCTTATTTTCATTTCTTTTTTTATTTTCATTTCTTTCAAATCAATTGTCCATGCCTCTTTAACTTAGGACGACTCTTACAATTTTGCACTTGCTTTTTCCTTGCCTTAATTAACTTTGGACGGCTTTTTAATTTATTTATTTGCTATTATTTGCACAAAAATCACAACACAAACTTGCTTTCAAGAGAACCAAATATCCAAACTCCTCCACCACAAACTCCAACAATAATGATCAATTGCTTCACAAAAATCAAAAATGGAAAAGAAAATGAAACAAAAGGCTCAAGATCTAAAGATGTGGTTTGAACAGAAGGGAAAAGGCTCAAATGGTTAGCAAGAAGGAAAATGTAAACCTAATTAACTAAAAAGAAATAAAATTAACCTAGAAAGGAAAAATTACCACCCCGAAAAGATGCCTTTGTCCTATCTAGATGGCTCGGTCTCGAGTTTGAGAATTATGAGTCAAGATTCTAGATTAGGTCCGCAATAGTCAAGGATCCATGCCGCTCATGCAAATATATGTTGAAGGCTTGAAAAATAATGAACCTCACATGGATGTAGCAAAAACTCACTATTGGTGTCAATTCGACTATAGGAAGCAACTACCAACATGCCACAAACAAGTAGAATTCGGTTTCATGGTCCCACTAGTTCTTACCAACTACCTTAGCATGCTTTATACTAGAATCAACAAAGCATACTCTCAAACCGTGCACACCGTTACCAATGAAGAAGAAAAGCATTCAACTATACAAGTTCAAAAGTATTATGTCCAAAGCAAGAACAAAATAAAGACACATTGCAAATTCGCCTTGATAGAAACAAAAATATCTTTGGAGTTTTTCAAGATATAAGAACATGGAAAAGCATATACAAAGGTGAAAAGAATATATGAATCAATATCCCATCAAACATGATAGAATACCCTACCCCAAGCTTGAATGAGACAATACACTCAAACATATATCATAGAAACCATGGGAGGGGAAAACAAGGAGATCAATCCAACAAACCAACATATATCCAACAAGTCATCATCCACTTGAGAAAGAGCAAGGAAGGATATGACCGGATATTAGGTGGGTGTAAATACCCACAAATGACCCAATTAAACCTTTCAAAGCTAATTTCCCAAGAATTGAACCTTATTTCCATATGCTAGCAAAAATATAAGTCAACCTTCCTTGATTCTTAATCCAAATCGAAGCACCAAAGTATATCAAGTCATGTACCTAGCAAAAGGCACACAAACATTTCCATGAGAGAAAATCTATTCTAAAAAGCAAATGAAAATCTTATCTAAAGCACGGGTTACTTCTCGAGAAAGGCTTGCATAAGGTCCAAGCTTGACCGCTCTAGTAAAATAATAATTCAACGCACGCAAGAGCTTGTCAAATGCACTACTACACATTTCGTAAGAGAGAAGGTAGGCAAATGACGGGATAAAAACATGCAACAAGATTGTTGCACGCAAGTGAGGAGGGAGGTTCCAAAAGAAATAAAAAGAGGGATCAAAAGGAAAAACAAAAAAATTAGAAGAAGAAGAAGGGGGAATAAAAGAATGGAAAGAAAAAGAAAAAGGCAAATCCCGCACACTCAAATATTTTTGGGTGGCAACATCTCCGTTTTCCTCAACAATAGACGAATGAGGGACATTAAGATCATCATAGACAAGGGGGTCCCCAATAGGCTCATTGAGATAGGAAGGGAGAAAAATAGGGCAATAGGGGATGTGGTCAAACCTTTGAGAAAAAGGGGTATGAGAAATAGGCAAAGGGGTAGCTACTCCCTCAACACAAGGTCTCACATCACCAATGAGGGCATGAAAATCAATCATAGAGTCCTCAAATGAAGATCTCTCACAATCTACATCTCCCTCAAGCTCAAAAACTCCAATGGAATTACCCCCATCCTTCTTTTCACCACAATAACCCACATTTCCTTCAACTATCTCAAAACCTAAGTCCTCAAAACCACGCATGAGTGGAGATAGAGTCATCGTAAACTCATCTAAATCCCAATAAGCTTTCTCGATGAACTCATCCAAAAATCTATAAATTTTCTTATGACTCTCACAAAACAAATGGAAGATTACCTCAAAAGAGTCTATGTATTCATAGATTGAAGGCTCACAAACATACACTTGAGGCTCATCAAGATGAGAAAGAGGGTTAGGATTTTCAAATTCAACTCTCTCTTCATCCTCAACTCCTTCACCATCACTCATATGCTAACCTATGGCATCCTCATACTCTCTTGGTTGCTTAAAATTATCATCACCCTCAACACACACATTGGACAGAGATTTTTCACGAACAAGCATTAAAGATGACAATTGGACTAAGCTCAATATGCCTAATTTGAGTTTCCAAAGTAGCATTAAGAGATTCAAAAGGTGTAAAAGATTGAGGCTCAACAAGAGAAAAAGAAGTACAACCAAGATTGGAAGAATCAACATTGAAATCATGAGCATATACGTTACATTGGGGAGTGGGGGCACAAGCAAACATATGAGATTTGTTATTAAGGGAATGGACTACGTCACAAGAAGACATGGCGAATAATGAAGAAAATTGAAACACACCATTAGCATCAACTTGAGCATGTACTTCATCATCATGAACAAAAGAGGAAATAGAATTGGAAGCATTTGTCCTAGGTTCAACTATGGGATCATGTGACACATCATGGGATATCATGCTAGCATTAAAAGAATTAACAAATTGCATATCAAAAATTGAAGCACAATTACCCCTATTATGGACTTCCCAAGCAAACCAAACATAAAAATGCCAAGCATCTTCGATAGAAAATGCTCTAAATCTACCACTATGCATTCCTTCAACTATATCCCTAGTTTGTTCATTCAAACCAAAATAACAAATATCACAAGCCTCCCAAAGACTACAACAATGATAGTTACACTAGTGGAAAAATACCTATCCGTAACGGGCAAAAAAGGCCTATCCGTAACGGGCAGTGGGCGTTACGTATGCCACCGTTACGGATAGCCAGTGTTATTTGTAAGGGGAAGTGTCCTTTACAAATAACAAGTTATTCCTTGCGGGCAGTTGAAATGCCCATTACAAATATCCCGTTATTCGTAACGGACTGTTCAACTGTCCATTACGAATAATGGGTTATTTGTAACGGGCATTTCAACTGTCCGTTACGAATAACGGGTTATTTGTAACGGGCATTTCAACTGCCCGTTATGAATAACTGGTTAATTGTAACGGGCATTTCAACTGCCCGTTACAAATAACTTGTTATTTGTAATGGACAATTTAACTGCCCGTTACGAATACCGTTTAGCCTCAATTAAAAAAACCCCAGCATAATTTACTGGGTTGTCGTCATTTTGTGCTTTATTATTCAATAAAAAAATTTATTTATTCCACAATTTTAATTAGTATAGTTGGCCACAAAGCTAATAAATGAAGAAACAACAATTTTTTTCCTTAGAACACTAGTAAAATATACTCCCTCCGCCCACGATTATCTGCACCAAATGTACTTTTTGCGGACTCCTAGACAAAACTTTTAGTGTAGTTTAATTAAGTTTGGGTGAATTTAATTAAATAGTAAAAAGAGGAAAATAGGAGAGATAAAGTGGTCCCATATGTTTAAGTGTGATGGGTTAAAGTGAGTAGGAAAGAGAAGAGAGAAAGTGGTCCCATATATTTAATTAAAAAAGAGGAAAACAAAGGTAAACAAAATTAAAACAAAAAAGTAAGGGTAAGATGGTCTTTTTACAATTTAAATTTTACTAAAAGAGGAAAGAAAAAAATTTGTTGCACATAATGGAGAGCACCCATTTATGACAAATGTTGCAGATAATTGTGGGCGGAGGGAGTATACATAATTGGTGCTGGACTAATAGAACACTAACAGCAGCAAATACAATTGAACAATAGAAAAAGAAAACAACATTCTTCTTCTGGACCAGCAACAGTACAAGAACTGGCAACACTGTTTGCCCTCACCTAACGCTCCTCCATCAACTCATACACCTCTTTAAAAGGAAGGCCTCAAGATTTGATGAAGCTGCTTCATATTTTAAGTATGCCAACTCATTAAGAAAAACAACAATCTCAACCCATGCTGACTCTAGAACAAGTAACAAGCATTGAGAAGCAAAGAATCACAGATAAACTCCTTAAACTACCAAGATAAGATTGAGTAATCAACCTAGAAGTGTCTATGTGCAATTTAACTAGTTGTCTTTTTTTTATTTCTTGTTTTCTTCTAGGATGGATTCGAGAAACTCAAGTATACCATTGTAAATCTTGCGTGTTAGAAGGAAAATGAACATCAACAACAAATTTAAAAAAAAAAAAAAGCAAAGATCTCATTGCATGAATATGAAATAAAATAAGCCGGGAAAGTCCAATAATGTACAACAATCTTGGTAATTTGTGTTCCAAAGTGGAATCAAACAAAGAATAAGACGAATGAGGTAATACCTGATTAATTTAAAGGTAACTTTATTTGTCTAAGAGGCAAAAAAAAAGAGAGAATTAACACATTGTTGAAAACCATAGTCATAACAAGCAACAAAAAAGATAACAGAAGAAGTAGTCAATGCGTCATGCAAGAGCAGTAAAAGGTACTATAACACTAACCACTTTTTATAACATCCCACTTACAATCTTTTATTCGCAAAACCAGATCTAGTAGATTAAGAAGGCAGCTACTCTGTAGGTTTTTAAGAATTTCAGAAAATTTTGGCATCATACTTTCTGCATTATGGACAGATAACAAGGTAAAAATTTACTTCACTACTTTAAAAAACTTTCATTCCACAATCACTGCAATAGAATCTAGTCATCTCATAAAGCATGATAAGGTGTCACCATATAGTAATCAAGACCAATTCTGAAGTATAAGCCTTTACGTAATTTAGCATCTCGGAACAGGATGGTGCCATACTTACAAACTATTCTAGTTAAGTTTGGCTTTAGAAATAAGAAAATGAGCAGAGAGTTGCAACTTCATAATCACGACATAAGACCGTTTAAAATACACATAATATAAACACCTATAAAGTTCTCTACAGTAAAATAAGTTTAAGAACATATTTCTTGACATCAAAAAGTACAATTTTTATGATAATTATTTGCCTCAACATGGAAAGAAATGATTCTCTAATTCGATTCCCAAAATCAAGTTCTTTGCCACATAAAAAATGCACTAGGAATACAATGAACATCTGCTTCACTAAAAAAAGGTCAACAATGTGTCTCCAATAACTCCAAAATATTGTAGACAATGAAACCGTGAAGAATGATTGATTTTCTATTGAGATAGAAAGATAGATAGTGTGCTCAGAAATCATATCTATTGGTGAAGATGTGGTTGGCCTAGTCGTGAGCTAAAAAACTCAGTTTGATCAAAATTCATCCAAAGCTCCACTTGAAATTAAATGAGTTCAGCTGAAAACAGCTAAGCTCTTCTAAAAAGGATCATGAGAAAAATCAAGCATAAGAATTAAAAAGAATATCTCACACAAAACCCAGCATAGAGTCCATAACCTCAAATCAATGATATGTGGTTCGTTGTCTTTGTGAATACAGAAGTTGCAAAGAATCCCCCGCCCTCCCCCAAAATAGCGTGCACATACACACTCTGTACCAATTCAACAAATCCAACACATTCAACGGCTTATTTTAGGGAGTGAGTGAGAGAAAGATATTTCATACAGTACCCAACCATGAGTTAGTGGCTTGATGTCTGATATCATAGCACTTTTAAATCCCGCTCGTTAGGTTGAAGATGATCTTTTATTTCCACCATCTAACAATTTCTGCAGAGTATCATCAACAAGAGAAAAAAGAAATGTTATTATTTTTTATTTTACCAAATAAATCATGTTCACCAAGAGAGTGAAGATATGTAAAAAGTACTAGCTGTTTGTGATATCAAGAATAACTGTTGAACATAGTCAAAATTACAAATTCTGTTGAGTTACCTTTCTAGTTGCCCAGAACTCATCCTCTGTCAAAATTTTACCAATTACCAACTGTTTATGAAGTTTCATAAGCTCACTGCAAAAAATAACTGATCGGGGTTGAAGTAGGTCGTTGGGACTACTAACCCTAACCAAATTAGAAATTTATAATACCTAAACTTACACTAAACTAGTTAGTGGCAAGTAAAGGGTCGAACCCAAAAGGACTAAGTGTATCAATTTGTGCTAACTAGACTAGTAGGAAAGCTTGTGAGATAAAGAGATGTTCAACTAAACACAACTAAGAACAAATAACTAAAACTAGGGAAAGTGAAATCCAATTACATCAATACATTCAATAACATCATACAATTAGATGAAAATGACCTTGATTAGGAATAATCAACACATTTAACTCACTCTCGCACATTTAAGCATGTTAATTATCCTACTAAACTATTCACTCTCGTGAAACTAGCCTAACAAAGGTATGGAAGAAATTATGGCTCTCAACCGACTCACTCTCGCACAATCGATTGAAAGCACAATTAAGAACATAGAATCAATTAGCTAGAAAGATTCTAATCCATAAAAGCATCATCCATACACAATAATCAAGAAATAATTACATACTAATCACAATCAATCATTCAATTTATTAACATAACCTTCATCCATTTCCCTAGAACAAAATCTTAGCTAACATAATGAAGAAAGACATGAAAAACAAGGTAAAATAAGAATAAAAACAAGATTAAACAAACAAACTAATTAATCTACTCAAATCAATAAACAAAAAGCAAATTCTAAGAATTAAGCAAGAAATAAAGATGAGAGAAAGTTAGAAAATGCTCATTGAATAGATGAGAAGAAGTTCCACAAAGTTGTTTCTTCAACCTCTCAAAAACTCCATGGAAATCCAAGCTTTATCTCTCTACACTACTCCTAACCCTAAGAGAGAGAAAATCAAGGCTAAACTAAAACTAAACTATCTAAATTAAAAATGTTGATTCAAGGTTTTTTTTTTTTTGAAAATAACCCCAAAGGGGGTATTTATATACAAGCTAAGAAAATAAAAGAAAAGAGAAATAAAAATAGAAAATAAAATAAAATAAACAAAAGAAAAAGGAAATAGAAATGAAATTAAAAGAAAAGAAAATAAAACCCCAAAAGCCCCCAAATCCCATCAGACCCACAATCTTCCTCCTATTCGATTTTTTTGGCTGCTTCAATCTTGGGATGTAATCCCCTGCTTCACGCCACACCAAACTCCATCATCAATCATCACGCAACCATCATCATCGTTCATCAGCATCATCGTCATCTAGCATCCAAAATCGTGGCCGTCCAATTCTCATTAAAAATCACGTGAAAAGCTCGTGATTGACCCACAATTGTGCGCCCGCACAGAAGACGCGCAAAGCTTCTGCCTCAAAAATGATTTTGGACTCCATTTTGTGCGCTTTCTGACAGGGCTGCGCGGCCGCAAAGGTCTGGGTAGCTTGGGGAATGCAATTGTTGCGGATTCGGGTTCGATTGATGCGGTTTTTCTGGTTAGGTGCTGCAATTGTTGCGGGTTGCTGCTGGTGTTGGGTGGTGTCGGTGTGATTGTGGTGGTGCGATGTGGATTAAGCAGCAGCGGTGATTGGAGAAGGTTAATTGGTGTGGGTTTTGGTGGTTTGCGTGAAGGCTGCAATGGTGGAGGTATGTGGTTGATGGTGTAGATAGATGGTGGTTTCGGTGGCTATTGGAGGTGGTGTGAGTTGGTGTTGGTGAGTTTGGGGGCTGCTAATTGCGGCTGTTGCGGTTTTGGTGGTGTGGTAGATGCGTGGGTTGATTGTGGCAGGTTATGATGGTGGTTCTGTTCGCTGCTGTTGCTGTATGGTGAAAGGGGCAGCAGTGGTGGAGCTAGTAGCAGGGGGATTGCGTTTGTTGTTGCAGTTGCTGTTGGCGTTGGGGTTGTTAAGGTGAGATGCGTGGCTGATGGAAGCAGGGGAGATGTGTGGTTTGAGCCTTGAGTGGTGTGTGTGTGGTGGAGGTTAAGAAAATGGGTGGTGATGGTTAAGGTGATAGCAAGAGGGCAGCAGTGGTGCTTGTGCATTGTGCCTCGAACCTTGGACCTCCGAACGCGAATATGACTTTGAAACCCGGAACACCTACAACCAAAAACACGAGGGTATTACCACTAAATAAAATAAATAAAAGATAAAATAAAATAAAATAAAAATAAAATAAGATAAATAAAATAAAATAAGATAAGACAAATAAAGTAAAATAAAAAGCTAAAACTAAATAAACACTAAAATAAAATGAAATAAAACAAACTAAAAACTAAAAGAAAATAAATAAAATGAGAGAAGCGGCACATTATTAACTAAAACTACAAAAATAAACTAAAAACTAATAAAAATGCAAAAATACTCAAAATAAAGGTAAAAGGCGAGAATAAGCGAATAATAGAAATAAAGGATAAATAGGGTTAAATTATTGGAAAATAAGCCGGAAAACGACTCAATAAACACCCTAAAAGTGACATAAAAGTCACTTATCAATAACCTGTATCCATATTCAACAAACATTGTGGGAACAAAACATAAGAAAATGAGGTTCTGCTGCTCTCGTCATGGTAATTTCCTGAACCAACGGGCCTTCATAGCTCTGATCAGTACAAATGGAAATCCTTCCACATTTAAACATTGTTGGTCAGGGTTACTTGTCTTCTTGCAAAAGTTTTATTCCTCGCTCCATTTCTTCTGAACTTAATTACGCAGGTCCTTCAGAATCATTTTTGGGAACATCTGGGTGATTCTCAAGGGCCTTGGCTGTTCACAAGGTGTCATGCTAAATATCATCAAGACCAAAAACATTAACCATACCCCTACATTTAAAAGAAAGGGATAGGAATTTCATGTCACAAAGTGAAAAATTACAAGCAACATCATTAATATTTAAGTCTTGGGAACTTGATTTCATTATAATGTTGCACTAGTAGATTATGCTCTAGTAAGTTCTGGCAGAAAAATAAACCCCACAATTATATAGACTTCAAATGGCTGTAATTGGTTGTAATTGTGGGGTTTAGTATGAGAATATTAGTATAGCTCAAATAGGGGGAAAAGACAACATAACCTAATTTTTCACTTGTGCTGCTTTGCAGATAGATATGTGCACACCAATTAGCGACTATTATCTAGATTCCAGATAATAACATAGAAGAAATTCATATATTTGAAAATACCGATCTTGCATCACATCTGATTTATAAGTTAGAAAGTCCCTCTTTGCAATGTTGCACCAATCATACATGACATAGTTGAATTCACAAAGCAATAACAAACCTAAGTGGTGCTTTAGACCAATTTTCAGCAAAATTCCTCAAAAGATAATGTCAGACACCGAAAAATATATACTCAATGTCAAAGTTCAGTTTTAACTTACTCACAAAATCCCGACACATATCGCTATCGCTGAAGTTCTCAAATTCAAATATATACCCTTCTGATCCTTCACCCTAGAAACAATGATAACAACATAATCAAATAAACAACTTCAGATACCAAGAGTAAATCAAACGATAAAGTTTCTGAGTTACATAGAACAACAGAGCCATTTTTATGCTGATAGAAAGAAGGCATGACTACTAGTTTATGTTAATTGTATTAGCTGATTATTAAGTAGTAATAACTGAATTTTCAAACTCAGATTAAGGAGGTATTAGCCGATATTAGTAGCGTTTCAATTATTAAATCACAAAATTTGCAGCTAAACCCTAATTCAATTGCTTAACAAAAATTAGCAATAATACCAAGAAACTAATGATATGAACAAGAATAAGCTTACAAAAGCACATGAAGATAACGTATAGAATATCTATTCGCAACAAACCACAACAACACGTCAATAATACCAAGATCTCTTCGCAACGAACCACAACAACACGTCAATAACCCCTTGGATCTATAAAACAAATCAAAACCCCTAATTTAACCATTTTTTCTCTAAGATTGATGGAGGAGAAGAGGACTGAGTTCAAAATGAGAGTGACGGGGAGGAGAGGAGAGGAGAGGAGAGATAGAGGGAGTGAATGACGTCTAATGGTGAAAGCCGTGAAACCCTAATAAAAAGCCTAATGGGCTCCTCTATAAGTTGGGCCAAGTTTGGGCATTTGTATCGGGCACATTACGCCTGTTACATGTAATATATTATTTGTAACGGGCAAAATAGTGTCCGTTACTATAGACACCTAAAAATGTCTCCCCAAAACTGTTTCGGGGTTTTCTGATGTCCTGTGGGAGAGTTACAATTCCGAGACTGGAACCGGACGTCTGTACCTGCAAAATAACGGAGACTCCTGAGAGCTCCGCCTCCAACGGTCAAGTTAGTACCTGATTAAGGAGTAATTAATACAGAAATTAAAGTAATGAGATCTCTCTAGGTGAGAGTGCTTAGGGTTGGTAATCTGCGTGGTTAGCGAGATTAGCCGGTTGTTAATAACTCTGTTCTTCTCTGCTTGATTTCTTGATTATCTGATTACTTGACTAATGAGGATTAATCGAGTATTTATAGCCTTGAGAAGCGTGCAACTCTCTAGGTTTAAGGTAAACCTAGGGCTGATCGGGCCTCTAGACTGAATTGGGCCTTGATGGCCGGTTTTCCCATTTGGCATGGGTGGACACGTGGCGTGTCTAAATTGGTCCGTAGAGGACGTATCTGTGATTGACACGTGGCAGGCTCCTGTTGGCCTTCGTGAAGGACACGTGGCGGAACCTGGTTGGTCCACTTGTCAAACGGTGATTGGTGGATAAAAATCCCCTAATCATTTGCCCCTCACAGGTGGCACGTGACTGGTCACGTGTCGCCTGTGACAGGTGTCGCACGGTGACAGGCGACGGCCTGCTACAGGTGTCACCTTTCAAACGGCCGAGAGATTTTCCCGCCCAAATTTTGAATTTGGAGGCGACCCTTCGCCTTCTCACTTTGCCTATAAAAGGAAGTGCTGACTTCAGTCATTTTCACATTTGAGAACTTTGCGAGAACATTCGGACCCCTGAACTTGCTCTGACATTTCGGACCTTTTCTGCCTACCGCCTGTTCTGACAAGCCGACTGACCCGAACTTCCAGGACTTCATCAACCGTCACTCGTTCAGGTAACTCAGTTCTCTAACTCTTAATTTTATTTTTATTTTTTGAAATGGCACCATGGAAGCACACGACACGACCTAAGTTAGTGATCAGCCGGTCACCGGGGACGGCTGAATCTAGGACTAGGAGTGCCGCCTGCCCTTTTCTGGACCCATCTTTGTCCTTTATACAAAGTCCGACTGTATCTGTGTCTATGCAGAACGTGATGGCCAGAACGAAAAAGACTGCTATGATATCAAACTCAGACGGCTCTTCCCAAAGGGTGCTCCTTAGTGAAACATCTGACCAGGCGCCAGATGTAGAACGAGGCGACTGTCAAGCCGACAGTTCTGAGAGAGGGGCCAAGGTGTTCCCTTCCCATCTTACTGTTGACATGTCTAATTTTCCTCCTGCTCCTTCTAAGGGAGAGGAGGCGGGCCCCTCTAGGAGAGGGGAGGAGTCGTCCTCCTCGGACTCGTCAGAGGACGAGTCTAAATCCAGCTCTTCTGGCCACAGTTCTCCAGGCTCAGAAGAGAAACATAGTCGTCTACAAGAGGCGAGACTTTCTCATGCAGTTGAGAAGGGGGACAATTGGGCGGAGCCATCCGCCTCTTACAGAGAGGAAAACGCCCCCTACTACTGCAGGGTACCCCGGGGCCGGATTGCAACCATGCAAGACAACGTGGCGAGCTTTATTGCTAACCACAAAATGGGCCCGGAATTTTTACTGTTCGTGCCGGATCCAGAAGACACTGTCGTCTGGCCGGCTGGTACCAGCTATGGTGACGGCTGCTTTGGCTGCTATGTGGCGGCCATCAAAGCTGGACTGCGCTTCCCATTACATCCGGCTGTTCAGCGGATTTTAGATGGGTATGATCTGGGGTTATGGCAGTTAGCCCCCAACTCTTGGGTAAACGTACTCGGCTATGTGGCCGGGTGCGAAATGTACGGGGTGGAGCCAAGCTTTGAGGCTTTCGCCCACATGAACTATCTCAGCCGGACCCCTAAGTCGAGAGGGACCGGCTGGTACCAATTAACGAGCCATAGGGGTTACCTCATGACGAGAGGTAAGGCGAACAAATGGAAGGATTGGCGGAACACCTTCCTTATCATTGAGAGTTCAGACACGGAACTGAACAAACGTTTTAACAAGTGGAATAGGGATCCGCCTCTCCTCGCAGGCGGCCGCAGCATGCCGCCTGTTCCCCCAAAGGCTAAAAAAGAGATCCTAGACAAAGGACTCTTCAAAGTAGAGACTAGGGTGAACTCTACTTCAGGGGTACGAGAGCAAGTACCCCTAAACTGCGTCCCGAGCTTCAAGTGGCTCTATGACGAGTACTTCTTGGCCGCCTGTGGCCTCGGCAGTCGGTGCTCTAGAGGTAGCCGGCCTGACAAATACTCTGTTTTTTCACGCCTTGTTTACTTGGGATTTTTACTAACTTTGTTGTTTATTTCTTGCAGCTGACGCCATGAGTAAAATATCAGCATCTAAGACTGCGGCGGCCATGCTGCGGGCCTCGCTCATGAAGCAGTCGTATGCCGACTCCCCCAACAAAGAGGCACCCTTGGTAAACTTCGAAAACTCTTCCTCTTTTAGTTGTCTTATGCATATACTAACTCTTTTTGTTTTCAGTCTGGCACTCCAAGGGCTTCCTCCTCGCAACAGCCGGACCCCAAGGCCCGGAGGACGACTGTTGCAAGCTCTCCTGGGTCTTCCAGGAAAACAGTGGCGGCTGAGAAGCAGCCGGCCACTTCTTCAAAAACCCAGGCGGGGCCGCCTAGATGTATGAATACACACTTGTAAAAAACTCACCCTTGCTTCCTCCTTGCCTAGGTCTAACTTGTTTTTTCCTTTCACTTAATGCAGCCGGCCCCCAAGGGCTTGACTTGGTTGAGGTAGCCAAGTCAATGGTTAAAGTAGTTCCTCCATCTGACAGGGAGGCGGTCAGGGGTGCCGGCACCCTTGACCTTGATGGGATTTCAGGGGTCCTTGCTGAGGTACACTTAGCATATTTTTGAGCTTTTGAGTTCCAGGACGCTTGTTAACTTTTCTGTTTGGAAACTGACGCCTGTTTTTCTTTGTACTTAGGCCCTGCTCCGAGTCAACAGCCTTCGCAAGCCGATTGATCGGAAAAAACAAAGAGGTAAAGGCCGCAAAGGCTATGGCCGCCTCCAGCTGTGATAAGGCAATGTTTCAAATTGCCCAAAATGAAGTACTGACCATTGATCTTCTTTATTATCAGGCGCAGGCTACCGCCGCTGTTCGGGCCCAGTTAGAGGCGGCCCAAAAGAAGGTTGACGAGCTGGAGGGGACCGTCACCAACCTTAAGGCCGAGCTGAAACCTCTTCGCCAAAAAATGCACTCTTACGAAGCCATGGAGAAATCTTTGGCCAACGTAAAAGAACGCCTGGTGAACCAAGAGAAGAGTCTTACCCAAGAGCTCTCGGATAAGGCCGAGCAAGAGAAACAAGAGCTCGTCCGGGAGATGGTGGAAGACTCCGCTCAAATCCAGCGCATGACCTGGGAACGACTGTTCCCCAGTGCCGACTTTGCCTCATGGGAAAGAACGTACCGCCAGTGTTCGGAAATATATAATCAACAGATCCTGGCGGCTGCTGAAGAAGAGGCGTTGGACGGTGCGTTGGAGGAGGAAGAGCCGGTCGTGGCGCTTGTGCCACTTGGGGGTAAGGCATCAAAAGAGGGTGCAGCTAAGGCCGAGTCCAGCAAGAAGAGTGCTGACCAGGCGGCAGCTGCTGATACTGAACTGCCCCCTTCTTAAGCTTTAAGTATTATTTCTTTTTTTTCACGGCCTGCGTGCCGTTTGCTTTGTAATTACCCGGCCAGGGGGCCGGGGTTTTGAATATTCTGCTGGTCTTTAATGGCCGGCTCATTTATCAAATTTTTGTTTTGGTTCAAATTTGTCTAAGTATTTTTAATTTGTTCACTAGACCGACTGTTGTGTATGGCCGAACGTTAAGACAGGTACAAATAGTAAGTATGCCGCTTATGCCCCTGGACGACTGGTTGTCTGTTTCCAGGTTAGATGATCAGTCGGCCATTTATTCAATCGGTATTCGAACTATTTATTCAATTTGTCTGACCAAGTAAATAGTATTTCCTAGTTGCCAAGGAATTAAGTAGGATAACAAGCGGCTGGTGCCGGTTGTTTCCCTTTATTGCCAATGTTGGCTTTTAACTCGTAATTTGTTAATCTAGCAAGAGTATTGGTTGAGAGCCCTTGTTTATAAAAAACAGGTGGACGACTCATACCTTTTAGGCTCCATACTAAGTTTGAGTGACTATTAAGTTAACATAGGAGTTACTTAGTCTTCGTCACAATAAAGATTGAGTAGTAGAGGTACCAGGCGGCGTAGGCCGGCTAGACCCCTTGATTCGCCAATGTTGGTTGGCTATTAACTCAATAGGTTACTTAGTAGGAATAGGGGTTCGAGTGCCCTTGTTTGTTTAAAACAGGCGGACGACTCAAACTTTTTAGATTCCATACGAAATTTGAAGGAGTGACTATGAGTTAACGTTGGAGTTACTCAGTCGCCGTCACTTTTGTTTGAGAAGTAGAGGTACCAGGCGGCGTAGGCCGGCTAGACCCCTTGATTCGCCAATGTTTGTTGGCTATCATCTCAATAGGTACCCCCTTCATCTATCCCAAGTAATACAGGCGGTCATCTGACTCAGATGTCAACTGCTACCACTGATTTGGTTAGTGATAGAGTTATCCTTGTCTCAAAAACGGCTACGTGGTTGCCCTTGGGGACAGTCGTATAGGTGCCGTGTAATTAGTTTATAGAACAATGTTCCACCCAAAAGGGAGCTGCTCTCTGCGACGAATTTCATCCGGAGGGATGCCGTCGGACGCCTGCTATGATGTTGGGACAGGTCGAATTAGTTTTGTAGATTTGATCAGTTGGCTTGGCGCCTGGTCTGATCATTCGGCCGGTGGCCTTTGTAAGTTCTTGGTGAACGTAAGTGCTAAGTGAGAGAAGGGTAGCCGCCTGTTAGGCACAGGGTCGGCCAGGCCCTAATCTTTTTAGCTAAGTGTTTGAGTAAAATACTCAATGGAGAGTAGCCGACTGTAAAGGAACAGACGGCATGCCCCTCAGAAGATAGTGAAAAACTCAATGGAGAGTAGCCGACTGTAATGGAACAGACGGCATGCCCCTCGTAATACAATTAAATAGTAAGTGCAAACTTTATTAAGTAGCTCTTTACTTTACATCTCTCAGAAGAAATATTTTTTAAGGTTATCTACATTCCAAGTTCGAGGCAACGGTTGTCCGTCTGGTGTTTCCAGACGGTAGGTACCGTCCCTGACTTCCTCATAGATTCGGTAGGGTCCTTCCCAGTTGGGTGTTAGTTTGCCAGACTCATTAGCCCTACCTACTGCTTCCATTTTTCTAAGTACAAAGTCCCCTACTTTGAGTGGACGCCTGTGTACTTTTTTGTTTTATGATCTAGTCATTCTCAGGCGGTAGATCTCATGGCGCGAAACAGCATTGCCCCTCTTTTCAGGAAGTGAGTCTAATGCCAAGCGCATGGCTTCCCAGTTTGCCTCTTCGTCATATAGCATTACTCGAAGAGTCGGCTCGTAGTGTTCTATTGGAAGAACAGCTTCCGCACCATAAGTTAGGAGGAATGGAGTTTCTCCAGTTGCCCCTTTTTCAGTCGTCCTAATGGCCCAGAGAACATGTGGTAGTTCATCCGCCCATAGGCCGCCTGCTCGTTCAATCTTTTTCTTGAGACCGTCTGAGATGATTTTATTAAAGGCTTCTACCTGGCCGTTTGCTTGTGGACGACCGACAGATGCAAAGTAGTGTGCAATTCCTTGGTCTCCCAACAGCTTTTGAGAACAGGCGTCTCAAATTGGGGACCATTATCAAAAACCATAGACATGGGAACCCCGAACCGAGTGATGACGTTTTTCCAAATGAATGAAATTACATCTTTCGTCTTGATCCCCTTTACAGCCTCCGCCTCTACCCATTTAGTGAAGTAGTCAACGGCAACAAGTATATACCTTCTGCCGCCTGTAGCAGGCGTATATGGACCCAGAATGTCCATGCCCCACTTAGCAAACGGTAGTGGGCTGTGAATGGTAGTGAGGTCAGTAGCCGGACGGTGAATTAATTTGCCAAACCTTTGGCACTTGTCACATTTTTTCACCATCTCCATTGCATCTGCTTCCAAAGTAGGCCAAAAGTAGCCCTGCCGCCTTGCCCTTTGAGCAAGCATCCTACCACCTATATGGGAAGCACAGAAACCAGAGTGAAGATCATCTAGTATCTCTCGTCCCTTTTCAGGAGTAACACACTTTAAGAAGGGTTGAAGGTACCCCCTCTTGTGAAGTTCTCCCTGTATCATTTCAAAACAGGAGGCTCGTTTTTTCAGTGCTGCCGCCTGTTGAGGATCATCCGGCAGTGTGCCGTTTGTCAGATATGCCCTGATTGAATCCATCCAGGTTGAGCTTCTGTCTAGGATTCCAATAGGGTTTTCCTCGATGCTTCTTTTCTCCATTACTTCCCAAAAAACAGTTCGAGGAGTATCGGAGGAGGCGGATGATGCTAATTTCGAAAGTGCATCTGCCTGGTTGTTTTCTGATCTCGGCACTTGGATCAGATGGAAATCCTCAAGGGAGCCGACTGCTTGTCGGACCGCCTGTAAATACTTGATCATGGCCGGATGTGTTGCTTCGTATTCGCCATTGTACTGAATCACTATCAATTGTGAATCAGAACAGGCGTCTATTTTTCTTGCCCCTGCCGCCTTGCACATGCGGATCCCGGCTAGTAATGCTTCATATTCTGCCTCATTGTTTGAAGCCTGAAAACTGAAGCGTAGGGCATACTCGAACCTGTCGCCCTCTGGAGATTGACATACGACGCCTGCTCCACAACCATTTGAAGTAGAGCTTCCGTCCACATATACCTTCCAGACTTGGTCTGGAACTTGAGAGTCAGGAGGACGAGTCATCTCTACAATAAAATCAGCAAAGGCTTGCCCCTTCACTGCTTTTCTAGGCTCGAAAGTAATTTCGAGGCTCTGTATTTCTATGGCCCATTTGATCATTCGTCCTGACGACTCCATGATGGTAAGGGGCCGCTTGATTGGTTGGTCGGTATACACGACGACTGCATGTGCCAAAAAGTAGGGCTTCAATTTTTTAACAGCCATGAAGAGTGCAAGACCAAATTTCTCCACTAGGGGATACCTCAACTCGGCATTTTTCAGTACGTGACTGACAAAGTAGACCGGGAGCTGACAGCCGTCCCTTTCAGCAAGAAGCACAGCGCTTAACGCATGATCAGAGACGACCAGGTACATGTAGAGATCTTCTTTGGGTAAAGGGCTGACCGGCCTCGGCAAGGAATGCAAGTGAACCTTTAATTTTTGGAAGGCGGCCTCAGCATCCGGCCCCCATTCGAACCTTGCCTTTTTCTTAATTGCCTGGAAAAAGTATAGGCATTTGTCGCCTGATCGGCTTAGGAATCTCCCCAAGGCCGCCAGACAACCCGTTAACTTCTGAACCTCTCGGACGGTACGAGGCGACTGCATGTCAATGACCGCCTGTACCTTCTCAGGGTTCGCCTCTATTCCTCTCTGATTGATAAGGAATCCGAGAAATTTCCCAGACTCAACTCCAAATACACATTTCTTGGGATTGAGCATGACATGGTGCCGCCTGAGTGTGGCGAAAGTTTCTCGGAGGTCCGTCAGATGATCTTTCTGAAGTTTAGTCTTGAAAATCATATCATCAATATATGCCTCGACGTTTCTCCCAATCTGATCAAAGAACACTGTGTTTATCATTCGTTGGAAGGTAGCCGGGGCATTCTTAAGACCAAACGGCATGACCGTGTAACAGTACAATCCCTGATCAGTGACGAAGGCCGTCTTCTCCTGATCTTTCTTCCATAAAGGAATTTGATGGAAACCAGAATAAGCGTCCATAAAACTCATCAAGGCATGGCCGGCTGTTGAGTCGACCAGGTTATCAATTTTAGGCAGAGGGTAACTGTCTTTGGGGCACGCCTTGTTCAAGTCTGTGTAGTCTACACACATTCGCCAGGTGCCATTCGGCTTTTTAACAAGCACCACATTTGCAACCCAATCTGGGAAGTAACATTGCCGAATGAACCCTGCATCAAGTAATTTTTTGACTTCGGCGGCTGCCGCCTGACCTCTTTCTTCGCCATGGTTCCGCTTCTTTTGCCGTACCGGCTTCTTTTTTGGATCCACAGCGAGTTTATGTACTTCCAGATCAGGACTAATGCCTGGCATTTCATGGACTTCAAATGCAAAGATGTCCTTGTATTCTTTCAACAGGTTGTGAAAGTCATCACCAAGGTTTTTCAGAGCAGTCGTCCCAACTTTGACTGTTCGGTCAGGACGGGAGTCGTCTAATATCAGGTCCGCATGCTCACCAGCCGGCTGAGGGCGGAACTCATCCGGCCGGTCCACTGCCAATGATTGCTATTTTCGTGCTTTTCTTGCGGACTCTGTCTGGGGGGCCTTTCTCTTTTTGTCGCCTGTTTCTTGAACAGGCGTACTCTCCTTGACATTGTCAAGGTCTGTTTTTTCTCCACTTGACCCAGTGGCCATAACAGTGGGCTTGACATCCGAGAGATAGCACTCTCGGGCCATCCTCTGATCTCCCCTCAGGGAGCCGACTGTTCCATTATCCCTTTCAAACTTAAGCAGCATAAGTGACGGGATTATAACAGCCTTGGAATTATTCAGGGTTGGTCGACCCAGAATCATGTTGTAGGCCGAGAGTTCCTCTACTACTAGGAACCGGACTACCATGTGTCGTCCTTCCCCTTTTTCGCCCAGGCGAATGGGTAGATCTACTCGTCCCAGTGGGTGGACGACTCCTCCTCCAAACCCTATTAAAGGATGGGAGGCCGGATGTATGCAGTCCGTCTGATATTTTAGTTTTGACAGACATTTGCTGCTGATGAGATCTGAAGAACTCCCGGTATCTATGAGGATTCGGCCAACTCTCTGGTTGGCCACTTTACATTCAATAACGAGAGGGTCGTCATGCGGCCCCCTTATTCCTCCCAGATCCTCTTCAGTGATGACAATCTCAGGAAATGTATATTTGGACGGCCGTTCTTGGTGAACGGAGTTTACATCTAACCGCCTTATATTATCTTTGTTGCCCCTAATAGTGGGGCCGCCTCCTGAGAAGCCGCCTGCAATGGTGTAGACGACTGCATCATCTGTATCGGAACTGTCGGCCTGTTGATTCTTTTTGGCCGACTGCTTTTTTGAGGAAGTGTTCCCCGTAGATTTCTTGACATAAGTGTCAAGATCACCTTGATCAGCCAAGCGGTCTAGGTACCGCATGAGACTGATGCAGTCATTGGTGTGATGACCAACGTCATCATGATAAGCACAGATTTTGTCTTGGTTTCGGTTGCTCGCAGAACCCTTCATGGGGAGCGGCTTCTCAATTGAGAACCGTCCCTTTATTTCTTTTAGGATAAACTGGTTATCCTTGTTGAACACATACTTTGGGGAGTATGGTTTGAATTCTTTTTTCTTTTTCTGGGCCGGCTGTTTAGAGGAGTCAGCCGCCCAGACCTCTTTTCTTTTCTCATCTTTGTTGGACGACTGTTTCTGTCGTCCTTCTCTTTTGTCGAACCTCTTCCCGTCCGACTGTTTTATCGTACATAGATCAGTCACCTGTATATAGGCTTCTGCTTCAATCAAGGCCTCTTGAAGAGTCGCCACCCTTTTTCGAACTAAATCAAATTTGAAGGTAGACCCGTCTTTGAGACCTCTAAAAAAGTCAGTATAAGCTACCTCATCCGGTAACCCCTGAATCTGTATTCTCATCAGGTTGAACCGCCTGATGTAAGAACGAAGCCCCTCCTTCTCGCCCTGCTGAATTGTTCCCAAATCAAGGGTCGTTTTCTTCGCAGGGATGTTCATAGCGAAGTTGGAGGCAAATAAGTAAGCAAGCGTCCTGAAGTTGTTTACACAACCAGTCGGCAGGTTGCCGAACCATTGCTGTGCAATTCCCTTGAGAGTCGCTGGGAAACACTTGCACCAAGTGGGATCATCTAACCCTTGAAGGTACATCAGGTTGGTGAATGCCATCAGATGGTCTTCTGGGTTAGTAGTGCCATCATAGGCGCCTACTAGAACATTTTTTACTTTGGCCGGCTGAGCGGCTTCAGTAATTTCCTTGGAGAAGGCCGACGGCTGTTCACCAAGTCTAAGCAGCCGTAGCTGCCAGTCCATAGGTTGGACGTTTTTTGCTGCAGGTCCACCAAATGGAGGTGGCTGCATAAAATACTGTTGTTGCGGCACAAATGGTAAGTTTGGTACCGCCTGGGCACTATGAAAGCCGGACTGACGGGAGGTGCCGCCTGACTGACTCTCATGGTACGACTGAGTATGCCTCATCGAGGCATTTCGCAAACTGTCCTGAAAATTTGAAGTAGAAGCCGACTCTGATAATCGGTCACTCTTCTTCTGCTCTAGCAGGTGCCGAGCATCTGTGAACGTTTGCTTTGACCCGTCCGCCTGAATATGACGAACCGGTTTCCTATTTCCCGTAGGATAACGGAGTTTTGTGAAATCAAGAGCAGGTGGCTCCCGCTTCTTGGATTTAGGATGGGGAGTCGCCTCTCGCCCTTGAACTGGTTTCCTCTTCAGTGAAGTGGAAGGTTTCTTGGCCGACTGCTCTTTGACTGAAGCAGGCGGTTTTTTGTTGATCAACTCTTGGATCTCTCCCTTGAAGTCCCTCATGAAGGTCATGAGTTCGTTCCTTGTGATGGGAGCAGACCCATCAGTCGGCTGTTGCCGAGCAAGCGGTGCGCCTGCTGGCTCGCTTCCTGTTTGAAGATGCTCCCGTTCCCTCATTTCGGTATGACGGGTACGTCGGGCCCTTAGGGTCCCGTCTGGAGCTGTATGAGTTTCAACTTCAAATTCACTTTCGGTATCATGGTCCGACTGAACTTGAGGGTCGTCTAGGGGACGCCTCTCTTCTGGAGTCGGTACAGACTTGGATGCCATCTCTGAAGTACTCTCCCCACAGACGGCGCCAAATGTTTCGGGGTTTTCTGATGTCCTGCGGGAGAGTTACAATTCCGAGACTGGAACCGGACGCCTGTACCTGCAAAATAACGGAGACTCCTGAGAGCTCCGCCTCCAACGGTCAAGTTAGTACCTGATTAAGGAGTAATTAATACAGAAATTAAAGTAATGAGATCTCTCTAGGTGAGAGTGCTTAGGGTTGGTAATCTGCGTGGTTAGCGAGATTAGCCGGTTGTTAATAACTCTGTTCTTCTCTGCTTGATTTCTTGATTATCTGATTACTTGACTAATGAGGATTAATCGAGTATTTATAGCCTTGAGAAGCGTGCAACTCTCTAGGTTTAAGGTAAACCTAGGGCTGATCGGGCCTCTAGACTGAATTGGGCCTTGATGGCCGGTTTTCCCATTTGGCATGGGTGGACACGTGGCGTGTCTAAATTGGTCCGTAGAGGACGTATCTGTGATTGACACGTGGCAGGCTCCTGTTGGCCTTCGTGAAGGACACGTGGCGGAACCTGGTTGGTCCACTTGTCAGACGGTGATTGGTGGATAAAAATCCCCTAATCAAAAACCAAACCCGATGATAAATAACCTTTCACCGCCTCTATTGGTCGGGTTTATTATTTAATCCCGAGAGTGCTTAAAAAATCGTATTTTATTAAATTCATACCTTTGAAACGTCCATGGATTAGTCTTGATGTTTGGTAAAAGCATAGTTTTAATTTTAGCCCAAGCTTATTAATTAATTTTAAGCCCAAACCTTTTTATTTTATTATTTTATTATTTATTTTTGGCCCAAACATTTTATTTATTTTTATTTTATTATTTTCTTATTTTACCTCGAATAATAAAAGTCAGAAAAAAAGCCCGAAATTATCAATCGGCACTTAAAAAGCCGAAAGAAATTAGGGTTAAAAATGAATTTAGACGGAAAAATGGACTGGAAGTGACCATGTCACGATACAGTCTGACCGTGTAACGGGAACCCTTCCCGTCTGACGGTGGGACTTCCCGTGACACGGGAGGTCTGCCGTGACACGAGACGTTCCGTGTCCTTTCCGCGTAAACCCGTAACGCGTTTTTTATTCCGTTTTCTGAAAATTTCCCGCGTCACTCCAAAACTGTACCGTGTTACCGTCTGACGGTAAAGTCTGACCGTGTCACGGTACAGTATGACCATGTCACGGGATACTTTTTTAGGGTTTTTTATCATTTTAGGGTTCCATGTGCTCCCTCAGCACATTTTCCTTATAAATACCCCCTCATTTCTGATGTACGGGGCAACTAGAATTTTATTATTCTGATTTTCTCTCTTCTATGCTATTAACCTAAACACTAGCCTACCCTTTTTACTTCAAAATTCCTTCTTCAAGCACTCAAAGGAGTCCATATTTTACTCGAGGTTCTGTCCTTAAGCCAAGGCGTGAAAGATAGAATCGTTTAAGGGTTTGGCCCCAAAATCAACCTTATTTTATTTAATTTAATTTAATTATTGTTTTATTATTTTCTTGAAGTTACTAACTCGTTTATTATTTTGTAGTTGCAAGCAAACAGATTCAAAGTAAGGATCATGCTCTTTTTATTATTTTTTCTAACGATTTTTATGTTGTTGGAATTGTAATTAAATTGGTTTTAATATTAATGATATTCTATTATTTATTGATCACCATATTGCATGTTTAAAGGGAATATGTAATTGAAAATCACGCCTAATAAGATAATTTGGACAACCGGTTTAGGATCCTTTTAATCTTGTTATTAATTGAAGTGATCACCAAATTTTTAGAATTATGTGTGCATTAATTTTGAACCAATTTAGCTAAATAATAGTTTGGAGCGAATTGAATATTTTGTTTGTATGTCTTTGAGATCACAGGAATGCTTTTCAATATAAGAATCGAGTAGAGGCCAATACGGGCGAATGTGACTCCATGACTCACTTCGTACCATCATCCTCGATCCTCCTTTCGTGGATCCGAACCATATGGAGTTATTAATCTCATGGTTTATGAATGGGGTGTAACCTTCACGGGTCAATCGTTGTTGCCTTTATTATCCCTTATTCGTGGTTGCCTTTTATGATCCGTGAACGGTTTACAAGTTCCTTAAAAACTTGTTGGCGGCTCCCTACTTTCCTTGTCCCTAATCGTATTATGTCAATTCCCACCTCCTATGAGTGTCAAGCATATTCACAACATGCTTTTAACATAGGCGCACTTCGGGTGACGCCTACAATTTGGCGACTCCACTAGGGAGGATTCTTAATTATTTATCGATTTGGGTGATCGGTATTTAATTAAGATGAGTGGATGAGACTTGAAAGATTCTTAAAAAAATATTCCTGTGATTAATTTGGCATTTTTGCATCTGCATAGACGTTTTAACGTCGCATTCAGGTCTGTCCCGTAGGAAAAATTGGATAACTTGGTTGCGCGCAAAAGCAAACAGGGTACCAGTCAGATTTTCTGACTGCCGTGTCACGGCAGAGCCTGTCGTGTCACGGTAGTCCTAAAATTAGTCCGGTGGCCTATTTTCTTTTCTCACAGTCGACTTCCTTCGATTTTTTTTTTAAAAAACGTATGTGTTCTACATGCGTCTTAGCCCCGGGGGATTTAAGCTCTATCGACCCAAAAACGCTCATGGCAATAAGGGTTCATCCGAGTTATTCAATCCACCCAAACCATGGAGTCGAGTTCGATTTCATCACGGTCTCGCGGAGCCGCCCGTTGGCATACACCCTCAAGGGATGCTGCCTTGCTAACGCGTCCAAACTCTTAACCATGGTACCCCTTTGACACCCAAAGCTTACCAATAGTTGAACATAGATCTTGACCCTAGGTTGCGAACTTTTTTACATCATCGTGCCTAAATGCTATGTGGTTGTTTGGTGCTAACCCTCATGTGTTTGCTCTTTTTGTTTAACCCATGACCGAGGGTTTTTATTCTCACATAGTAATTAGTACGAACTTAAAATCGATTAAAATCTGAAAAAATCACAAATTTGACCTGGAACTGCGCACCGTGTCACGGCATGTTCTGCCGTGTCACGCTGAACAGTGTCGTGACACGGGATAGTCTACCGTTTGACGGTAGACTGCACCGTGTCACGACAGTCTGCACCGTGACACGATGCCCAGGAAAGTGTCCTATCAGTCTTTTTCTCGATTTTTGTGCGAATGTTGTGTCCAGTTTTGAGTCGTGTCTAGCTATACGGTCAAAACACGCGTCTATAACCTTACTTAATCACTCACATGTCGTGTTCACACACTTTTTTGCTTAAGTCGTGCACCACTTTTTTGATCGTATTTTAGGGAAGTCTTGTTTTTATGTTAAAAAAAAAAAAGGGAATTGCCGCGACACGGGATACCTACCGTGTCACGGTACTGTTCACCGTGACACGGTGGGCCTGAACGAAGAAAAAAGGAAAGAGAGACTCTCGTAACACGGGAATTTATCCCGTCTGACGGGAGAAATGTCCCGTGCCACGTCATCCTCTGGCAAAAAAAAAAAGTCAAATATTCCCGTGACACGGGATGTTATCCCGTCTGACGGGAGAAGTTCCCGTGACACGGCAAAAAAAAATGTCAAATATTCCCATGACACGGGATCTTATCCCGTCTGACGGGAGACGTTCCCGTGTCACGGCAAAAAATAAAAAAAGGCGTCAGTCAAGTCTTCCGTTTTAATTTGGTCCTCGCGTCAGTCATTTTGGTTATTGTTCACATGTCTAGCCATACGATCATACCACAAGTCTTATAACATCACTTAGTCACTCACGAGTCAAGTATAGTCCACACACTTTCTTTATGTTCCGACTCGAGTCGTGCACCAGGTTGTTTATGATCGTATATTAGGTTCATGCACCCTTATTTCGTCATAATAAAAAATGAGTGGAGTTTTCTCACCTGTTTTCAAATGTCTATTTTTTTTTTCTTCCTTTCCTAGCTTGAGCAATGAGTCAAACAATTAAGTGAATTATTTTATTTCACAGTACTTGTTCAAGGAACAGAGATAGATCAATACGGTTCGAGCCATTACCGCAACAATCTCTCAGATCTAATAGGCGTTCAAAGAGAACTTTGTCATCTCCGTTACTCATCACCTTTCAATGGCCACTAAAGAAGACATTGAGAACATCAACAAATCCATTGAGGCACTGTCTTCCATGATGCAAACCCTTACCACTAGGGTCACTACTATGGAACAAAACAAGGTCACTGTTTCCACCCTTGACAAACTGAAGGAACAAATGAGTAAGATTTCTGAGGATTTCACTTATGTGGAACGGCCTCCCACTCCTTTGAATGTGAAGGACAGACTCCCTGAAAAGTTCTCCACTGCTGATATTCCAAAGTTCAAGCCTACTGACAATCCAATATTCCATTTGAAGGCGTTCTCTGCAACCATGGCTCTTAAGGGATTGGACGTAACACACTTCCCTACGGTGTTCCCTCTCTCATTAGAACATGCTTGCCAACAATGGTTCTATTCCCTAGATGCCAAGCATACTGCGACTTGGCAAGATGTCACCGAATGTTTCATGAATCGTTACAAGTGTAACATTCAAACTAAAACTTCTAAACGTGAACTCTCCATTCTCAAACAGAAAGAGAATGAAGGCTTCACCGCTTACCTGAACAGGTGGAGGGAAACATCTTCACTCTTGGTAGATCTCCCCAAAGAAAGAGAGATGGTTCGCCTCTTTATTCAAAATCTGACTCATAAATATAGGGAACATCTCAAATTTCTTCCACTAAACACTTTCGAAGCTGTATACGACATCGACATCAATATCGAGGATGAGCTAATAAAGACTGCTGGTAGTAACAATAATAACACTTGGAAAAACAAGAAGAACGACCATCCTTCTTCTTCGTCTTCTAAGCACAAAAATACTACCAACAATATAAGCCAAGTTGATCTCAATGAAGTGTTAGCTCTTGATACTCCATTGCCCAAGAAGAAAAGAACTTACACTCCTTTAGGAATGACTTATGATGCGACCTTTGATCGCCTTTACAATTAAGGCTTGATCACACCTATTGGGCCATTTCCAGAGCCAAAACCTGAAGAAAGGAGCGCCAAATGCAATCCCAATGCCCATTGCAAGTACCATCAAGGAAGGCGCCACACTACGGAGCAATGTTGGAATTTGAAGGACATCATTCAAGACTTGATGGATGCAAATAAACTTCCTGTCCCTCCAGGCGGCAAGAAGTAATGAATACAAGGCACACATATCCTTCATGCAAGATTTCATGCTTTTTTTTATTCTTTTGTTTCAACCTTCTCCCCCAATAAGTCTAGCATTGGTTCCCGTGTACTATCTATGTGTCATATTTCTTACCTTTTCCATCAATGAGCATTCCTTTCCTCTGCAATCGATCATCGAATTCATTTGCAAAATAAAAAAAAAATAAAAAAAATAAAAAAAATCAATTACCGAACTAAACCCAAGGTACACCAATGACTTGAGGCACCTTTGCAACCCATTCATTCCCCATTAACCATTGAATTACATATCCATTTTTTTCATCAACCACTTTGAGCCTCGTCTAACGTTTGGCCTTCATTTCTTCAACCCACATTCACTTAACCCTGTGATGGGAAGATGTGTAATTGTATAACATTCATAAAGCAAGTAAAAAAAAAAAAAAAAAAAGCAACAATAAAACAATGTCTAAAGGCAAGTGTTCCAATGTCTTTGATATGAACACGTCTCAAATTGCGTCTCTCATCGAGTGCTTTGTACCGTGCCTGAGAAACATGAATGCCAAGTGAGTGATGGACCGCATGATCTGAGATTGCCTACATTGATTCACAAGAATGAAAAAAAAGAAGAAAAACATATATATTGAAAATAAACTTGCAAAATTCAAAATTTTCAAATTCAAAATTACACATCTTGGGGATTCTCTCGGGTCTTGAGCCTTTTATCCCTTTCTTCCTTAAACCATCAACTTAACCACATTACAACCCTTGAAAGACCTCTTTGAGCCAGCCTTAGTATCACATTCACACACTTCACTCACACATCCATATCCATATCAATCATCCTTCCCTTTAAGAGCCCTTTATCATGAAATCTTGTTTCAACACTGTGCATGTTTCATCATATTTAAAGACAACAGAAGAAACATTGTATACTTGCTTAGCTTCCTGACCTGAGCAATGTTCATTGTTTCGCATAATGTGCTAAGAAACATTTATATATCAACGATTTTTAATCATACAAAGCATATCGTGCTTAGCTCCTTGACCTAAGCAACGTTCATTATGCAATAATCACTATACGTGCTTAGCTTCTAGACCTAAGTGACGTTCAAAATCGCTTCTTTACACCATATATGATGCTTAGCTCCATGACTTAAGTTCATTCATCTATCGTGTCACATGATGTAATTGTCCTTAGCCTTCTGGCCTAAGAGCTTGCATCATGCATACATTATTTTCAGGACAAACAATTCAATCCATACGATTCATTTCGTCTTGCTCAAGGAGGAAGTTCAAAACTTCTCTCCCTTTTCATTATTTTATTTTGGAGAAGTTCAAAAAACTTTTTCTAAGTTTTCATCGAAGGAAGTTCGAAAATAAAAGTTTAGTTTTCACATCTTTCTTTTTCGGGAGAAAGTCGGTACCCTCCACTCATGACAAAAATTGACGGAAAATTTTTGCTTTTGCATCTTCGTTTGCTTGTGTCTGCACACACACATATACACACACACACACTCACAAGTCATACACATGTCATGTCACATCAAGTCAAACTTGGTCAAGTTAGTGGTCAAGTCAATCACAGTATATACAAGTCCATTGGCAAATTTATTTTTGCAGGTCTTATCTACAGCCCACGTCCGAGGACAAGCGGACCATCTACAGCCCACGTCCGGGGATAAGCGAACCACCATCATTTCATGACGCAAGGTTCTCGATACACAGAGACTTGCAATCTCATCATCTTTCGACTTTCCTCAGGCTTGGAAAGCGTTATCGATGGATTTTTCTTCAAGTATAGAAAACCGCCAAGTCGGCTTTCCTTAGGCTTGGAAAGCGTTATCGGTGGATTTTTCTTCAATTATAGAAAACCGCCAAGTCGGCTTTCCTCAGGCTTGGAAAGCGTTATCGATGGATTTTTCTTCAAGTATAGAAAACCGCCAAGTCGGCTTTCCTCAGGCATGGAAAGCATCATCAGTGGATTTTTCTTCAAGTATAGAAAACCACAAAATTCCTTTGTCGGCTTTCCTCAAGTATGGAAGGCATTATCGGTGGAATTCTTCAAGCATAGAATGACACCAAATTCGTTCGTCGAATTTCCTAAGGCATGGAAGGTATTATCCGGTAGCTTTCTTCAGGCTTAGAAAACTGCCAAACTCTTCAGTCGGCTTTCCTCAAGCATGGAAAGCGTTTCAACCAATGTCACTCGGTAGATTCCTTCAAGCTTAGGAAGCTGCCAAATTCGTTTGTCACCGACACACTGGTGCCAGATACATATTCTATCCCGTTACTCTTTTATCTATGGAATTAACATTTTTCTGCAGGTATTGACGTATACAGAATGATTTAGGATCGCAGAACGTCTTAAATCATTTTCTGTCCCTATCGACTACTTTGACTATCGTTTTCGAAACTAACGTTTCTACAAACTCAGTCAAAGTGGGGGCTTCTGTGGACACCTAAAAATGTCTCCCCAAAACCAAACCCGATGATAAATAACCTTTCACCGCCTCTATTGGTCGGGTTTAGTATTTAATCCCGAGAGTGCTAAAAAAATCGTATTTTATTAAATTCATACCTTTGAAAGGTCCATGGATTAGTCTTGATATTTGGTAAAAGCATAGTTTTAATTTTATCCTAAGCTTATTAATTAATTTTAAGCCCAAACCTTTTTATTTTATTATTTATTTTTGGCCCAAACATTTTATTTATCTTTATTTTATTATTTTCTTATTTTAGCTCGAATAATAAAATTCAGAAAAAAAAGCCCGAAATTATCAATCGGCACTTAAAAAGCCGAAAGAAATTAGGGTTAAAAATGAATTTAGACGGAAAAATGGACTGGAAGTGACCGTGTCACGATACAGTCTGACCGTGTAACGGGAACCCTTCCCGTCTGACGGTGGGACTTCCCGTGACACGGGAGGTCTGCCGTGACACGAGACGTTCCGTGTCCTTTCCGCGTAAACCCGTAACGCGTTTTTTATTCCGTTTTCTGAAAATTTCCCGCGTCACTCCAAAACTGTACCGTGTTACCGTCTGACGGTAAAGTCTGACCGTGTCACGGTACAGTATGACCATGTCACGGGATACTTTTTTAGGGTTTTTTATCATTTTAGGGTTCCATGTGCTCCCTCAGCACATTTTCCTTATAAATACCCCCTCATTTCTGATGTACGGGGCAACTAGAATTTTATTATTCTGATTTTCTCTCTTCTATGCTATTAACCTAAACACTAGCCTACCCTTTTTACTTCAAAATTCCTTCTTCAAGCACTCAAAGGAGTCCATATTTTACTCGAGGTTCTGTCCTTAAGCCAAGGCGTGAAAGGTAGAATCGTTTAAGGGTTTGGCCCCAAAATCAACCTTATTTAATTTAATTTAATTTAATTATTGTTTTATTATTTTCTTGAAGTTACTAACTCGTTTATTATTTTGTAGTTGCAAGCAATCATATTCAAAGTAAGGATCATGCACTTTTTATTATTTTTTCTAACGATTTTTATGTTGTTGGAATTGTGATTAAATTGGTTTTAATATTAATGTTATTCTATTATTTATTGATCACCATATTGCATGTTTAAAGGGAATATGTAATTGAAAATCACGCCTAATAAGATAATTTGGACAACCGGTTTAGGATCCTTTTAATCTTGTTATTAATTGAAGTGATCACCAAATTTTTAGAATTATGTGTGCATTAATTTTGAACCAATTTAGCTAAATAATAGTTTGGAGCGAATTGAATATTTTGTTTGTATGCCTTTGAGATCACAGGAATGCTTTTCAATATAAGAATCGAGTAGAGGCCAATACGGGCGAATGTGACTCCATGACTTACTTCGTACCATCATCCTCGATCCTCCTTTCGTGGATCCGAACCATATGGAGTTATTAATCTCATGGATTATGAATGGGGTGTAACCTTCACGGGTCAATCGTTGTTGCCTTTATTATCCCTTATTCGCGGTTGCCTTTTATGATCCGTGAACGGTTTACAAGTTCCTTAAAAACTTGTTGGCGGCTCCCTACTTTCCTTGTCCCTAATCGTATTATGTCAATTCTCACCTCCTATGAGTGCCAAGCATATTCACAACATGCTTTTAACGTAGGCGCACTTCGGGCGACACCTACAATACGGCATCTGAATTGGTGTACAGGATCATATGCCCCTCATAGGATGTTATGTACCGGCTAGGATCTCCTCTTCCATTGTACCGACATGTCGGCATTTTAATTTTCTCCACAGGCTGATCTAAGATGCTTTGCGCAAATGGTGACACCCACAACTGGACTACTGTTTGCACCGCACCTTGATGCTGAGTCTCTGTACTCACAACAGGACCAGTGGATTGAGCTTCTGACTCCCAACGAATTGGCTATGATCTTATCGGCGACCTTTCATGTTGACGACTTTGTGAACTTCCAGCCCGATTAAACTGGTTGCCGTGATCTGTGATTGGCACCCCTCCTCCATCTTGAGTTTCCCTTGCCTCCTTCCTTTTCTTGCTCATAGCACTCATTTCCCTTGCTGTCGTTTCCAAATCTTCCGGCGTGAACTCAGCCAAGGGATCTAGGTCCTCCCCACCTTGCCCTTCTGGAGTTAACGACATATGAAATTGGTTACCTTCTAAAGTATGGGTTTTGTCCTTAATCTCAATTTCAGGATTCGGCACCCCAGCCCCACTTTGACCTTCTGGTTAATCACCTTTTCAGCTATCAGTGTGCTCTGATTTTCAGACATTTTTTTATTTTATTTTTATTTTTTTTAATCGAAGGATGTGAGGTTCTTAGACGATAGAAGAAATTATGTAGCTTCCTCTCCTTCTAGCGCCAACTGTTCCTGCAAGGATCCGACAACCCGGTTCCAAAGTCCAAAACTCGAGTATGCAATCCGTTAAGCTCCTATCGGCCAGACGAGAACCTACACAAAGAGAAGAGATTAGCTAACCCCGGGGTGATCCGGGGATAACCACTCCGATGACAGAGTCAGAAAGTGTTTATGAAAGAGAAGTAAGAGAATTAAGAGAGAGAAAAAGAATGAGAGAGAGAGAGTAATAAATGCTAACCTCATTAGTGAAGCTTAACCTACTATTTATAATAATCCTCATGACAGGTGGCTGCATGGCATGCAGACCTCCTTGCACCAAGTGTCAAATTACTGATGACACGTGCCAGTTGCTCACAAGCCGATATGTATGCCAATTTCACAATTACCGGTATGTCCGAGAGTAGGTGATAATCCGAACCCGACTAAGAAACCGGCCCATAACTCTTTGTCGGCCTAATATCAGTATCTCCCCATACATATAGTTTTACTCTTATTTCTTTGTTTGGTTTAGTTTATTTTTATTTATTGCTTTCATATTAGTTAAATATTATTGCTTTTAATCATGCTTTATTTAATTGCTTTTATTAGTTTAATTTTAATTATGCACGAGTAGTTTAATTCTAGGGTTGTGGGGATCCATGATTAATATGAAGGGATGATTTATTACAGTTGATTGTTAGTGTGTTGGGTTAAGTTCTCATTGATTAATTTAATGCTATGAAATTATATTAGCGCTGATTTAATTATATGATTTACGCAATATTGATTCGAGATTCAAGAGATAATAATTGATATTTAGACTTAGTTTCAATAGGCAGGTTAATTTATAAATTGTTAGGTCAAGATTTGAGAGATGCGATTTAATACCTGTAAATTAATTATGTGATTGTAATGCGTAGAGAAAGTCCTTTATGATCTGATTAATTGATGCATTGATGATTAATTATTGTGTTTTACCCTGGAATATTATTTATTGGTGAAGCTTTTCCCTGGGCTTTTATTTATTGTTTTCTCCCTACTTTATTTCCCCTTAGTTTAATTCGTCATATCTATAATTTAATTACTGGATAATTTAGATTATAATAATTTATTAGAAATAAAAGAACATTGTTTCCTTGTGGATTCGACCCTACTTCCCTATCTATTTTATTTAGAGGTTTTAGGAATTACTTTTGATTAGGTGATATGACTTTGTTTGTCAAGGACTGAGAGAGGGATTGTCCTTAACAGCTATATCCCTAGGTTCGAATGGCTTAGGGACCCATTCTTCCTTGCTGCTTGTGGCCTGAGCTTAGAAAAAGAAGAGGTGGGTGGCCGAATGAGTGTATTGTTGTGCATTTTTCATTTTATTTGTTTGTTTTCCTAACCATACGTTCGGCCTTTTTGCAGAGGAAGATATGTCTCAGCTAGATCTAAACAAGAAGCCCAATAACTCAGCATCTGCCTACCGTCAGATGATCCGACAGAAGAGCCGGATCTTTAAAATGGATCGGCTAGAGCATGTAAGCTCTCATACATCCATCAATTTGACTAAACTTAAATGTTTTGTTTTTATTAAATGTTGTGATTTTTAGACGAGAGATCTGTCAAGCCGCTTGTGCTGTCGACTTTAAACGAGAGGCCACCCAAGCAGTCATCTACTGGAGAGGGGCAGACGCCCCAAGTCCGATTCTTACCCCTCAACCGACGGAATGTCTCCTCCTGTCATGGCGGCCTTAAAGCATGCAAAGGAATCCAAGTCCTCCAAGGATAGGCCTCCTATCAGTGCTGCCGACTCTCCAGGCGGTCATTTTGTGAGGTGAAGGGATAAGCGTGTTAAAGACCTGGTTGTGATCCCAAGTACCAACGCATTTTCTCTTTGTCTTACCCTTTAGGTTTTAAGACGTATAACAAGTCGCCTAACTACTTTAAATCCATCCGGTCTATTGGCCGGATCTATGCTAATCTCTTACTAAATGTTGCATGTGCAAAAGCCCCTCAAACGCCGGATGTACAGCAGCTGGCAAAGAATATGCTCAGGGTCGTCTTTGCTAAGCTGCGAGACTCCATTAAGGGAGTCAGATCCCTTAACTTCAACGCCATACTGGCGTTCCTGGTCGAGGTAACCTACTTTAAAGTTAGATTTTTTCATGTCTTTGCTTAGCCTACTGCATACTAACAGTCTTATCTTTTTTCCAAATGCAGGCCCTATTGAGTGTGAACGGGCTTAAGCGAATGCTGTCGAAGGCCGCCCGTCTCGTGCTATCTTCTCAAATCTTTGTTGACAACCTCCACAATCTTAGCGAATGCTGTCGAAAATAACTTTACTTGAAGTCATCCTCAGTTGTTGCAATAGTATTCCGAAGAAAATTACCGAAGACCAACGCTTGTCGATCTTTAAAGCTCGCTTGAACTTTTCTTTAGCCAGTGCATCGGCGCTTCTGCTATTCGTGAACCAGTATGTCGCTGCTTTGCTGTTTATGAACCATTGCATTGGTGCCTTTGCGATGAGCCAACGTTTAGGCGCTTTAAGCTAAGTGATACGATTTTTTGTCAGGTCGATCATTTATTTGAGATTTTAATCAAACCGACTACTTAATCATGTTAAAATTGCTTATAGGGGCTAACTGACGTACCAAGGAACCCGAAAATTGCTGCACTAGGTCCGCATAATCTAATATGGGGGCCACACATTGTGTCGCCGCATCAGCGCCTACAAGAAGACTCTAGCGCCGCACTTTGCTTCTGTCGCCAGGCGACAGCCTTTTCATCTGGCGCTGGAGTCGGGTCTTCCCTATTTTTCCCTTGCTGCAGCTGTTCGTTGCTCATTTTTGCTTCGAACTTTGAACTTGGTCATTTCCTTTCAACCAAATCCGCTCAAATCCTTTGTAAATTAAAGCTCTTCATCTCTAATTTACTGATCCATGTAAGTTTACTCAAACTCATCTCATCTTTGAATAATTTCATGTGTCATAGTCGCGATTTTTTTGAAAAAACTTGCTGGGATGCACCTGCATTTATATTTTTGACTATATGACTTTGCTCATCTCTTTCTTTAGGGTTGACCTAAGGCTTAGTGTTTCTTGACTCATTGACTTGACATAACTCAAGGTATAAAACTTGACTTAATGATGACTCACTTCGTGTGACTCGTGTGTGCATAGTGTTGACTCAATGTGATAACACGACATGGCTCAATATTTACATGACTCGTGTGTGCATTGTAATGTGATCGTGTGACTCAAAAATGCAAAAAAGCAAAATTTTTGTGGAGCGTACCAACTTTCTCCTGAAAAAGAAAGACGCGAAAAAAGAAAGAGTTGAAGTTTTTTGAAAGTGCACGTTGAATGAGCTTAATCCGTTAACGTTATCTCTCATAGTACAAGGATTGTAACATCTTAGACTACCCTAGTTGACTTGATAATAAAAGTATTTAGGTGACTTAGGCGCGGAGGCTAAGTACTTCATACTTTGTGATGCATTAATGATTGATGTTGATATGACAAAGCATGCTTCAGCGTTGTGTTAAGATTTCATGACAAAGGGTCCCTAAGGGAAGTATATTTTGGTCATGTATTTGTGATGTGTGTGATAGTGACACTAAAGTTAGGCCGCAAGGGCTAAGAGTGTGGAATAATATATTGAATAGAGTCAGATGGTGGTGACTCTTAGGCTAGGTAAGCTAATGATGTAGGGATCAAGCCCCTAAGTCTAGCTCTAAATGAATAGGGATGAACACAGGGGATCCCTTGATATGATCATGGTGTGAGTATGTGAATGTGAATATGAATGCATTTTTATTACGGCCGCACCTCGATGTGAGGTTGCCTACGTATCCGTTAAAATCAGGCCGAACGTAGCTCTAGCCGAACCTCGCACAATGTGTATACCTCAAAAAGGTCTTTTGAAGGGTTGTAACGTGGTTAGGCTAAAGGTTAAAGAAGACTGGGATAAAGGCTCAAGACCCTCGATAAGCCCCCAAGGTGTGCAACCTTGCATTTGAATCTTTGTATTCTTGAGTTTTCTCACTTTTGAGCTTCATTTTTTTTTGGGAAATTCTCAATGGTGAACTCTACTTTCTCCATTTTACAAGTGTTAAACATTCTTAAAATTAATTATCAATGGTAAACCTCATTAGAATTAATAATCAAATGGTAACCTTAATTATAGTATAACCTGATTATTTAACCATGGTTAACACTTTAAAAAACTTTTTTAAAAAAATTCTGAAATTCCATTGCTGCCCTTATTTACTTCCCTTCAACCAATTATGTCAAATCAAACATAAACCCATTATCTCCCTCATTCAGATTTCGTAGAATTCGAATGTTGGGTTCATCAAATCCTTCATTTTAGAGCTCAAAATTTGCATACTCGTGGGAAAAAATTGTTGGGTTAAAAATATCGAGTGTTAGCACATTGTTTTGGAGGTGACAGATTCTTCTAGAGTGAATTTTAGGGCAATTTTTTAGAGAATTGGGGGAATTTAGTGCGACTAAATTGCGCAATTTGGGGCATAATTCTGGATTGTTAAGCATCAAAGCGAAGAAAAAGTGCGATCTTTGTTGCAAATTTATCAACTTGATCTTGAATCAAAGTCAGGTATGTATTTTTATGCTTAAAATTGCACCATGCCCTGTTTTATGGTTTTGTATGGTTGATGTTTGTATATACTGCTACTTATGCTTGTTTATTGTCAAATCTAGACTGTACATTGATAAACTCTTTTATTTCATGTTGTATATGTGTTAATTTTATGCAGTTGTTGTGAAAATGGTTGTATAGTTTGGTTGTTAATCTTATTTAAGTGTTGTTTTTGTTTGTGTTTGTGATTGATGCAGAATGGCTGATAATATAGTGTTACAATTTCAATTTCTTGGTGTTGATGTGACTATTTTGGTTGAGGATATTGATAAGGTTAATCTAATAGACCTAATTACTGAGTATTGGGAGAAGGCAAAGGCAAACAATATTGAAACCCTTAATCACCCCACATTCCAATATGTGTACAAGATGAAGCATGTGTCACTTCAAAATGATAATAATTTGATGAAAATGTTTACAAATATGCCAGAAAAAAAAGAGATTTACTTATGGGTTGGGTGTGGATCAAAAGACAGTAAAGTTGTAGCTTTTGCTAGGTCTTTGATTAAGGGTAAGCAACAAATTGAAGCATCTGAAGTTAGTAAGGAGAAAATGATTGAGCCTGTAGCTGTTAGTCCTCTAGTTATTGAGCCTAATAAGAAACTAATAACTAGGAAGAGAAAGATTTAGGAAGCAGAAGTAATTGTAGAAGCTGCCGTTGTGAGTAAGGAAGAGTTTAATAGGCATGTGAGTACATTGGGCAATACACAAGGGATAGTTGAACCAAAAGTTCTTAATTATGATCCTGATGAAACATGGCCTGAAATGGAATAGAGATTAGAAGAAGAGGGTTTAGGTAGAGGTAGAGGTAGAGGTAGAGTGAGAAGGAGGGGCAGTGTGAGAGGGAGGGGCAGTGTGAGAGGGAGAGGCAGAGGGAGAGGGAGGGGAAGAGGGAGAGGAAATTAATTGGAGAACTGGTTCAATATTTCCCCAACACCTTGGGAAGGTGAACAGCCTGAGCAACCTGGTGAAAGCCAACACCTAGAACCTCAATACATACCCCCAGAAAATTTGATCATCCAAGACACACAACCAGAGCAACCTTCCCAACACATTGTACCCCCTGTTCAGAATGTAGGAGGATTTGGTGCTAGTAATAACAATGAATCTTCTAAGTCATCTAGGGTCTTAACCTATTTCCAAAGGAGGGTTCCTAGAACTAGTGCTAGAAGAAAAGGTATTGTTTTTAGTAGTAGTACAAGTGGTGGTGAGAGTGATGTGAACATTATGCAGCCTAGTGAGAATAGATTAAGAGATGGTAGTGAGAATTTTAGAGCTGATGTAAGTTTGGGTGAAGATACTGCTAACACAACCTTGATAGTGTATGAAGCTGATGATGATGATGATGGTGAATATAAGTTCAATCCAAATGAGCAGTCTGAGGATGTTGGTGATGGTGAGGATAGTGAGGGTTTTAGTGATGATGAAGAGCAGTTTAAGGATGAATATGGACCTATTGTTGAGGATTCTTTTGATCCATTTGAGGAAGCAGATTTTGTGTGTGAGGATGACCAGGATGATTATTTGAGTAAGCTGTATAACAATGGGGAAGTTTACAAGGATGAGGGGTTTGGTAAAATAGTTCTCAAGGAGTGGCAGCTTTTTATTGATAAACAACACCTTAGAGATGTTGTTAGGGATTATTGTATACAGTGTGGGTTTGTCGTTGTTGTTGATTATGCTAGCACTAAAAGATATACAGTAAGATGCTCAGACATTCACTGTAACTGGAGGGTGCATGCATCAATTTTGCCAGATAACACCACATGGGCAATCAAAAAGCTTACTTCTCCAGAGCATACTTGCCAGGGACTTGAGTCTAGGAATCCAATGGTGAATGTAAGCTGGGGTACTAGAGTGTTGATGGATGATATTAGGGCAAACAATGATATCCCAGCTAAGTCCTTGAATGAGTTGTTGTGGAAGAGATATGGTGTTGACATGGCACAGAGCACACTGTACAGAGTTAGGTCATAAGCTTTAATAGAAATCCATGGTGGACTTTATGAGTCATACAAGTACTTGCCAATGTACTGTGATATCATTAGGGAGCTCAACCTAAATTATGTTGCTCATGTTGTTTGGACTAGAACTGAACCTGAAAGGCCTCTACAGTTTAGCAGCATCTTCATTGCATTTCAAGTTGCATTGGATGGGTTGAAAGCAGGGTTCAGAAGCTTGATTGGAGTAGATGGGGCACACCTTAAAGGCAATTATGGTGGTGTGTTGCTCTCTGCAGTAGCCATGGATGAAAATAATGAGATTTTTCCAGTTGCATAGGCAATTGTGGGAGTAGAAAATGTTGACAGCTGGAAATTCTTTCTTTGGCACCTGAAGAAAGCTTTACAAGATTCTGGAAGAGGAGATGAATGGTGCATACTTTATGACAGACAAAAGGTAACAATGCTACATTGGTTCAATGATATGTGTGTTTGATCATGATGCTAATATTATTGCTTGTGCTTTGTGTATAGGGTATTGATCCGGCTTTAACTGAAATTTGGCCTAAGGTGGGGAGGAGGTACTGTTGCAAGCATTTAGTTAAAAACTTCAAAGGCCAATTTCCTGGCTTGCTTATGTTTCAGCTATTTTGGAAAGTTGCTGGGGCATACAACCCTTTTACATTCAAGAAAGCCATGAAAGCTTTACAGAAGGCAAATCCACTTGCCTTGGTTTATCTTGTAGAACTAGGCCCACAGTAAACTTGGACAAAGCATGCATTCAATCCAGCCACCAAGAATGACATCAACAAATCAATCTTTGTAGAAAGCTTCAATTCTACTCTAGGGGTGGATAGATACAGACTTGTGTTGACCTTGCTTGAAGGTAACATTATTGATAAAAAAATGGTTAATTTTGAAAATATAACAAATGCTAATATATATTATGTACCTTGTATGTAGGTATAAGGAGGTTAACTATGGTAAGAATGGTAACTAGGAGGGAAGCTTGTGAGACATGGGTTGGTGATTTTTGCCCTAACATAATGAAAAGAATTCATGTTATCAGGATTGAGTCTAGGTCATGTAAATGCTTAAAATCTGGTGATTGATTATTTGAAGTATTAGATGGCAGATCTGTGCTTGCTGTGAACCTAAAGGACAAAACATGTGTGTGTAATGCATGGCAATTATCTAGATTTCCTTGCAAACAAGAAATGAGGGCAATTTTGCACTCACATGATGACCCAAGGAACTATATAAGTGAGTGGTACTCAGTGCAAAGGTACAAGCTCACCTATGCACACAACATCGAAGTGATACCAGGCCTAGAGCAATGGCCTGACAACACATAAGAAGAGATTGGACCACCACCAATGAAGAGAGGGATCGGAAGGCCTGCTAGGAATAGAAGGAGAGAAGAAGGGGAGAAGGCTAAGGGGAAAAGGTCTAAGACTGTGAAATGTAGCAAGTGCCAACAATTTGGGCACAATGCACAAACATGTCAAGGTGGAATCACTCGGAAAGAAAAGGCCAAAACTGGACAAACCCCAAAGCAAGCCAAAACTGGAGCAACCTCAAAGAATCCTCCAAAGACAAGGAAAGGAGTCAGTCTAAGCCAACCTGAGCCAACTATTGTAGCATCTCCATCACAGCCACTAAGACATTCACCTAGGACCAGGGCAAAGTCAAGAGTTTCAGCATCACAACCTTGTTAAATTCAAGCATTTGGAAGTTTAATTGTAATGTATGGCTGTTTTTTTTGTAGTCAAACAATTTTAGGTAGCCAAATCCTTCCATGAACCTTTTTATTTTGGTTGTTTTTTGAACAAGTATGGTTTAAGCATAATATATCTGTTTATGTTCAATTAATTGAACAAGTTATCCTGTGTTATTATTGCACTATTATATCTGTTTATGTTCAATTATTTGTGCTGTGAGTTTTGGTTCAAAGTGGATAATCTAGCATTAGTTCTTGAACACTTTAAGCATAATCAAATAACAATCTGTTGAAAAATAACTTGCTTTTATTCATGAAAATGCAGTACATAATTTCATCTTTGTTCTAACATACCCCCACCGTCATAACACCTTAATCACTCCTTAGAAACTACAAATAAAAGCACAAAATACATTATCAGGGCAACCTTCACAATCAATTTGATAAATTTCAACAGCTCATCAACCCTATCAATTACACCCAAAACAGTACCAGTAGACTCTACCTCCATTTCCTCCCCAACCCTAATTATATCCCCTTCCTTCAACCAGGCAAAGAAATTGCAGCTTTTGCACTTGAAGAACAGCCTTCATGGGTTTCTAGTTGTCTCTGATATCATAACAGCAGCAATTTGGGGAGGAGAACAGTCACACCAAGTATGCTTCACCCACGCAATGCTATCATCCATGGTGATTGCCTTCCTACTAGTAGACGAGCGACTATTCCTCATCGAAAGTAGTGGAAATTGGGGGGTAATTGCTGGCAGACAAAGAGAATTGAAGAAATTGAAAATTAGGGTTCATACAAATTGGGGGAAATTGGGGGAAATTAGGGGAAAAGATATAGAATGTGGGAGGGGAGAATCTTTTAGGAGGGAATTAGAGATATAATTTTAGAGGGAAATCTTATTTTTAGGGATAAGTTAGTAATTACAGCTGTACTTAACCACACTAGTTAAATAATCAGGTTATATTATAATTAAGGTTACCATTTGATTATTAATTCTAATTGAGGTTTACCATTGATAATTAATTTTAAGATTGTTTACCACTTGTAAAATGGAGAAAGTGGAGTTCAACATTGAGAATTTCCCTTTTTTTAATTATATTTTGCTCTCTATTTTGCTTTAGCATTTTTTTTTGTAAGTGTGGGCAATCCCGATCATAGCGGTCTATCATCACTTGGCATTCATGTTTCTCAGGAACTGTACCGAGCACTCGATAAGAGATGCAATCTAAGACGTGTTCATATCAAAGACATGTTCATGTCAAAGACATTGGAAAACTTGCCCTTTTGTACACTTTTATTTATTTTTTGCTATTTTAATCTTTTGAAGTCACTCAGGCTTTTTAAAATTGCATAAATTGCACACAGTCCCATCCCAAGGTTAAATAGTTGTGGATTAAAGAAAGAAAGGTCTATTGTTAGACGAGGCTCAAAGTGGTTTATCAAGAAATGATCTATATCTAAAAGGGTGAAGTTGATATGATCGGCTATAAGGGGTGCCTCAAATCATTGGTATACCTTGTGCTTAGTTCGACATGGTTTGTTTGTTTGTTTGTTTTTTTTAAATGCGATGTAATGAAATGATCATTTGCAGGAAAATAAATGCTCATTTTATTATAGGAAAAGAAAGAATGATCTTACAAAATAAATCTAGGGGGAAAAAAAGGTGCCTATGCTAGACTTATTGGGGAAGGGATAGATAAGGGAAATAGAAAAAAGGAGGTCACGAAATCTTGTCATTGAAGCTCACCTCTTGTCTTATATCATTTGCTTTATCATCACTCGCTCTTCTTGCTAGAAGGAGGTATGGTAAGCTTGTTATTATCGATCAAATGTTCGATAGCCTCTTTTAGCTTCCAACAACTCTCAGTAGTATGACCCTGACTTGATGGTATTTGCAATGTGCATCTGGATTCCAACTAGGCAATCTCTTTTTTCAGGTGCGGGATCTTGAATTGGTCCAATGGAAGTAATGAGTCCCTTAGTATGGAGTCGATCGAAGGCAGTATTGTAGCTCATCCCAATAGGGGTAAATTATTCCCTTAGTTGCTTCTTAGATCCTTGGTTATCCATGGCTAAAATTTCACTCATATCAAAGGTACTAACATTGTTACTAGAGTGGGCGTTTTCAGAAGAAGAAGCATTGTCGTTCTTCTTTCCTTTCCAGCCACTGTGATTACTATTGTTAGTAGATTTTTGCTTTGCGAGGTCATATTCAATCTTGATGCCTATGTCATAGACGGCCTTGAAAGTATTCAAGTTATGTTGATATTTTAAGTACTTTGAATACTTTTCTTGTAAAATTTTTTATGAACATCCTCACGGAGTCTTTTTTAGTAGGGACTTCGATCATGTTAGCCGAAGTTTCCCTCCACTTGTTGAAGAAGGAGGTGAACCCTTCATTTTCTTTTTGTTTTAGCATCTCAAGTTGCCTATGATCGGTTTCAATTTGAATATTACACTTATATCTATCAATGAAAGCATTTTGTATTCCATTCCAGGTAGAGGTCTTCTCTTTATTAAGGGAGAAGAACCAATGTTGACAAATGGTTTCAAGAGATAGCGAGAATAAAGAGTGAAAGTGAAAAATATTCTTATCAATCCCTTTAATGTTCATTACAGTTTCAAAGGACCTTAAATGAAAGTAAGGATTGTCAGTTGGCTTAAACTTAGGGATGTCATTGGCATTGAACTTCTACAGAAGAATCTCCTTGTCCTCTGAGACCCCTTGTGAACTAATGCCCTAGAACCTGTAATCATTAGATATCTTACTCAAGCTCTCTTGCATGAGCTCCATTTGTTGTTGCTTCACGGGGTCATTTATTTGGAGGGTTAAAATCTTTAGCAACTCGATAACACCAGCCATTTGCTTCTTGAGTTCATTGACTTCTTCTTGACTTGCCATTTTCTTCTTAGTTTTTCTTATCCGACTCACTGGTTTATCAAAAAGTTGAACTTGAACGAAGGTGTTGTCCTTGATTAATCGCCCTTCTCTCCTTAACCAAGTACTATGGAAAGGGAAATTAGGGAATTTTTTTTTATTATTTATTTTGACTCAAGCTCTATTCAACATGGAAGAAAATGAGGAAGAGAATGGGAATAGATTGGAACCCCCACTCGAATGACGGAAAACGACTCATGCATGAACCTAAGACATAGTCATGGTGACATATACAAAGTGTGTTCTAAGACTATTGAGTGTAGGTGACATGTTAAGACTTGCGTCATGACCATGTGGCTAGACTGTGTGACTAGACTCAAGCAAAGACTAAGTTAAGACTTCATGTATATGCATTAAACTGGACAGGTTGTGGTGTTTTAGTCATAACTTTTTATCTGTGACTCTGATTGGAACGAAACCAACACCAAATTAACAGTACAAGTCGGAGCTACATATCCATAGGTTCTACGACTCGTATTTCTTCCTAGAACTCCGGCTATGACCAAAACAAGTTGGCGCTTGTGCAATATACGGGAATAAAAATCCGGGTTGACTTAAAGAAACTATGACTCGGTTTTGGACATATTTATTAGATCAAATTAATTAATTAATTAATAAAGCAAAGCCCTTTAGTCATTGGTTAGTTTATTAAGACTTATTTATAAACACAAGTCAAACCAAAAGGTTAGTTTAGTCACATAATAAGTATGCACAAGTAAGAGATGCACAAGTAGTCAAGTAGTCAAAACATGATGCAATGAGTTTGCAACCTAACTATGGCTCTAGTTCTCTAAAGTTAAGGATATGGGTTAGTCAAAGAGGGTCCATGGTTATGAGTCCGAATGCACCGCGCGGAAGCCTTAACTTTGGAAGGGTTGGCGTGAGTGGATGGGACCTCGCGAGTTAAACTTGCTTCCATGGTTTGGTGAATTAAACATTCTCGGATGTACCCTTTATTGCTCAAAGCGTTCAATTAGGTACATAGAGCATAAATTCCCAGAGGGTTATGTCCATATGTAGAACACATATGGGTTTCAGAAAAGTGAGAAAAACTCAATCAGGAAGTAGAACCGAGCCAATAGTGCTAGAACTAGTCGAAAAAAGAACTCATATTTCTGGCTCGGTATTGGAAGAACGCAACGCCAACCAATAGGGACTGTCGCCAGGCGACAGAATTGTCGATCGACGACAGAGCCATATCTTCGGCGACATGCTCTGTTTTCTAGACGCCAGTTCCTACATGCCTTAGTAGCTTTTTGTATTCTTAAATTTTCTAGTTTTTCACAACGTTATTTCGATTCTAGTTGTGAAAGATATTTCTCAAATTTCCTACGTGTGAAAATCCTATGTTTTTTACTCATTACGGATGGTCTTTCCAATGAGAACCTTTTTTATGCATATGATAATAATGTTAATCAAAATTACACACATGAAATACTTAGAACTTTTCGATTCTCATCCACTCATTCTAAATCATTGCCGAAATAAATTTCAAGAATTAAAATAAAAATCCTCCCCAGTGGAGTCGCCAAAAACTGTAGGGAATATGTCAAGCATTACCCCAAACTTGAACCCCACTGTGATCATACACTTAAGCATGATGGCGTCCAAAGGGGAGGAAGCTACAGCAAAAGAGTCGCCAACAAGTTTTAGGAACTTGTAAACCGTTCACAGGGTGAAGGTTACACCCCTTAACGATCCAAGAGATCGTTAACTCCAATAGGTCTAGAACCAAGACTAGAAGTTTGCGGATGAAGGTACAAATCTAACCTAAAAGAGATTGAACCTTCCCTAATAATAGGCCTCTACTTTATTCTTCTCGTATTCATGTGCGCTTTCTAACTAACATGCAATCAATAGATTAACCCTAAACCTATTTATCTATGTTGGTTGAATATTTAATGCATAAAATAAAACTATTATTGGCGATCACTTGAATCATAATCGAATTAACTCTAAACAAGATTATTAGTTATCTTATTAAGCGTGATTACAAGTACAAATTCCCATTAATGCATAAAAGGCGTGATCAAACAATAACAATAAATATATCAAGCAACATCAATCATAATAACAATAATCATAATAATAATCATAATTATAATCAATAATCATGTTAAAGCATAATAGCAAGATCCTAGGCATGGTACTAACAAGATTAATAACAAACCCTAGCATGTCCCTAAGAATCAAAGATCAAATATATAGCCCTAACAAGATACTAACATGGATATTAGGAAAGACAATAAAAGGCATCATAGAAATCATAGTTATCATTATATTCTTTACCCTAAACATGATACTAGGAACTTATTGTTGTCACCCTAAACATCAAATTAAGAAAAGCATCCTAACATGATACTAGGAATCAAAGTAACAACCTAGACATGATTTCTATATCATAATATCAATTAAACAATTAAAGTACTTACTTGGATATCTCGTACCTCTTTCTAATAACAAAATACACGAACGTTGTCTCGGACAGCGTTTTACTTCTTGAATTTTTTTTAAAAAAAAAAACTGGGTGTAAAACGCTGTCCGAGACAGCGTTTCACCCCAAAAGCTTAGTTTGAGAAATACTTTTCCCACGAAACCAATTTGGTAAATAATTTACCAATAAAGCTCAATTTGGAAAAAAAATCCGCTTACAAATGCTAGTTACAAATATCAGGTCAAAAAAATTTAGACTTTATATGTTTGTAACTAACTACAAATGTTGGTTACAAGTATAAAGTTACTACTATTATTGATTATTTTTTATTTGACAAGTACTATTGATGATTGAAAACAAAAAAAAGAGTTAAAAATTTTTATTTTCACTTTTAATTTGGTTCCATTAGTTTCACTTTCGCGCCACTGAACCTTAATTTTCATGGAGAAAACTCCTCCATAGCTTCTTCCTCGGTTCCTTCTGCAATTTTTCGTTCGCTCCAATCACTCTAATCAACATTATTTTGGTTTTTTCGAATTGGGGTTCAACGTTAGTGGTTCTATTAAGGTATGATTTTCGAATTAGGGTTCTAGTATTTCCCTTTCTTAATTCAATTATAGTCTTCCACTTCGAATTGAATTTTGTTGTTGATTAGTTGTCTAAATAAATTCAATTTTGTTCTTGGCAAGTACTTCACCATAACAACGAACGTCTTCAACCTACAGCTTCTGCCATGATTTTTTTGGCTAATTTTCGAATTTTGGGTTCAGCAATATTACTTCAATTGAGGTGTATGTAATTTTTGAATTAGTGTTCTTGTAATTATCTCTTTTCTGAATTCAGTAAAGCCCTAAAATTCGAATTGAATAGTCTTCCAATTCAAATTGAATTTTGTTGTTGAACGCTGTTGTGGTTGTTGTTGTGTTGTAATTGTAGTTCCTATTTACTTTACTCGGTATAATATTCATGATATGATGCTAATGTGTGTATTAAACCAGTTATGCCTTTTCTTTTCACTATGACTGATGTTCATGGTTGCTATTTGCCTATATCAGTTTAGCTGCCTTTTACAATACCCTATACCCCATATCCTGCTATAGAAACCACTTTTTTCATTTTTCTTGATTCCTTATTGAATGTTTTGTGCAAGGTAGCATTGAGCTATTCACTTACTAATTTAGAGTGAAATAATATGATAATTATATACGAAGTAGTATACTTTAATTCATTATTTATACGTACTTCGTACACTTGATTAAAGTTTACTGCATCTGCATGTGATCATGAAACTCTTCATCAATACCATTAATACTCTGATTAATTAATGTAATTATAATATAAGTTTCTTTATCAAATCTGAAAGCCACATAACTGGCGACAGAATTAAAAGATATGGAGATTAAAGCATTGAAATGGAATAAACAAAGCAATCTTAATAAATAAAAACGCCTTATTTTAAGGAAGGTACAAATCAAATGATTAACAAAAGTACCAAACCACCCAAAATAATTGCAAAATTCAAGCACAACTATAGTTTTAATGTCGCTTTTGTCCTGATTTATTGGATGTTTGTTTGTTTTTCTTTTTTCATCCAAACTATTGTATGTAGCAGAAGTATTTGTTTGTTTACTTGTGTACTTACTTGCTCCATTTTAGCAATTATCTAACGTTTTTTTTGTTTGTTTGTGTGCTTATTAGCTCCAAATTAACAATCATCCAAAACTCGATTTTTCAATGTAGACACATGATAAGAAAAAATTCAGAACTAAATTCAGAGCTTATTTTTATGTGCGATCTTGAACTTATTATTGTTGATAATTCATATAATGTTAAACAAACTTTTCTTTTGTTCTGAGATTATTGATCTTGTTATTTCTAGTTTTCTGGTTTAAAAGGTGTGATTATTTTGGTTCTCATTGTTTTAATAATTAATATGCACCCAGGCAATTATGTTATTCTATTGTTAGCATCTTGGTTCTTCACCGATATGTCCTGTTGAGCAGGTCATTGTTGTTTTCATTATTATTGGAATGATAGGAAATAGATGTATTTTTTGCTTTGCGTGTCAGACTCCGAGTAATTAAAGAAATTAAAACTCTATAATTGTTGTTATTAGTTTGTGTGTTGTCATTGTTCTTAGTCTTGAATTGTGATTACTGATGTTTGAGATGATAGCTATTATTTCCTTTTGAAGATTTGTTCCTATATCTAATTATGCATTGACATTCTCTTTCATGATGCGTCTACCTTGTAGAATCTGATGATCTTGTGTCAGGTTAAATCTTTTTAAATTGCTTTAATAGAGGGGAGAGGGAATGAGAGCACAAATTTAGAACTAAAAATTAGAGCTGAAATTCAGAACTGGTTTCAGAGTTGAAATTCAGAACTGATTTCAGAGGTGAAATTCAAAGTTGATTTCAGAGTTGAAATTCAGAACTGATTTCAGTGCTAAAATTCAGAACTGATTTCAGTGCTAAAATTCAAAACCGATTTCAGAGCTGAATTTCAGATCTGAAGTTCAGAACTGAAAATCAGAACTGAAATCAAAGCTGAAATTCAAGACTGGAAATCAGAACTGAAATCAGAGTTTTGGATCCTTTTGAGTTTTGAGTGACGAGATAGTACTTGACCAATTCGCTAATACTAAAATTAGTAGCCATCAGTTACTTTTTGCTAGGAATTGAAGTTAACAATTAGCATTGTTTGTTATGCAGATTATCTGCCGGCATGCACTATTTTGCACTAAATAAAGCTTATTCAGAGCTGAAATTCAGAACTGATTAAGCATTATTTGACAATCTGTGGTTGTCGTTCTATTGTAATTGTCTTTGTTTGTTTCTAATGTACTTGTTATAATAGTTATATGCTTGCTTTTTCTATAGTTTGTAGTAAGAAATGAATCGTGATTGGATATATGTTGAAAATTAAACTCAACCCGAGTTCTTGAACGGGATTGAGGAATTTTGTAAAACTGCTATTGAACACCAGAGGACTACTAAAGGGAAACAATCTTTTGCCCTTGTCGTGATTCCAACAATGTGAAGAAGTGGAAGGAAATTGGTGTGGTTGAAAACCATTTATTTCGCCGTGGGGTCATGGCAAATTATACCATTTGGTATTGGCACGGTGAGAAAATAATTCCTACAACTAGTAGGTCATCAATCAATGACGCTGATATGCAGAATAGAGAACAATATGATAATAATGAAAGGGATACCGATGAAAATTACGAGGAGGATCACATTCCTGAGATGATGGATGGTTTGGGTGATCATGTGAACGAAGAATCTCGTATGTTTGAAAATGTGTCAAAGGCCGCCGAGACACCTTTATATCCTGGATGTGCAAAGTACTCTAAGCTTTCAGGGGTTTTAACACTATTTAACTTGAAAGCGAAGAACAGTTGGACCGATACAAGTTTCAATTCGTTGTTAAAAGCTTTATCAGACATGCTTCCTGAAGGGAATGACATTCCTAAGTCTACCTACTATGCAAAGAAGCTATTGTGTCCCTTAGGTCTAGAGTACACGAAGATCGATGCATGTCCTAATGATTGTGTACTTTTTCGAAATGAGTATGAAAACCTTGATGTTTGTCCAAAGTGCGGTGTTGATCGTTACAAGCGCGAGGGTTCAAACCCCAATCGCAAGAAGTGGCCACCAGCTAAGGTGTTATGGTATTTTCCTATAATACCGAGGTTTAAACGACTTTTTTCTATCAAGAAGGATGCAAAAAACTTGGTGTGGCATGCACAAGAGAGGAAGATAGATGGGTACATTAGGCATCCCGCTGATTCGAAGCAACGGAAACATATTGATGATACATTTCCTGAGTTTGGTAAAGAGGCTAAGAACCTGAGACTTGCACTAAGTACCGACGGGATGAATCCTTACGGTACCCTTAGCTCTCAACACAGCACATGGCCGGTGCTTTTGTCGATTTATAACTTGCCTCCTTGGCTATGCATGAAACGTAAGTACATCATGTTGTCGCTTCTAATATCGGGTCCCAAACAACCCGGTAATGACATAGATGTCTACTTGGAGCCTCTCTTGGAGGATTTGAGACTGTTATGGGATAAAGGTGTTCCAATGTTCGATGCCCATACAAGTACAAATTTTACGTTGCGTGCCATAATTTTTTGCACTGTAATTGATTTCCTGGCTTATGGGAACTTGTTTGGGTACAAATATAGAGGGAAAAAACCATGCCCTATTTGTGAGGACAAAATGGAACCGACACGCCTCAAGAATTTTGGAAAGGATGTTTATATGCATACTAGACGACTACTTCGTCGAGATCACCCTTATCGTAAGAAAAAAGCTGAGGAGAAATAGTGGTTGCGTGAGCCACTTAGTGGTATAGAGTTGTGGGAGAGAATCAAAGATGTTGAGACAGTTTTCGGGAAAGTTGGTAAACCTACCTCTATTACGGGTCTTTGGAAAAAGGTGTCTACATTTTGGATTCTTCCTTATTGGAAACACTTGTCTGTTAGACATTGTCTTGATGTTATGCATATTGAAAAAAATGTATGCAATTCAATCATTGGGACATTATTGAATATACCTAACAAGACAAAGGGCATTAAAGATGTGCGGAAAGACATGAAGCTTGCAAATATTCGACCAAAGTTATGGCCCGTGGAAAATGACGAAACCAAAAAAGACATTTTTGCCTCTAGCTTGCTACACATTGTCTAGAGAGGAGAAAAAAATATTTTGTGAGTGTTTGTACGGCATCAAAGTACCTACAAGGTATTCGTCGAACATTAAGCGTCTAGTTTCATTGGCCGATAAGAGATTAATTGATATGAAATCCCATGATTGCCATGTCATGATGCAAGTGATGTTGCCTATTGCACTTCGAGGTCTTTTGCCAAAACATGTTAGGCACACTATTGTTAAACTTTGCCTATTTTTTAATGCCATATGTAACAAGGTGATTGATCCAGATAAACTTGATGAAATGCAAACTGATGTTGTAGAAACATTATGCAAATTTGAGATGTATTTTCCTCCTTCATTTTTTTGACATAATGATTCATTTGGTTGTCCATCTAGTACGAGAAATCAATGAATGTAGCCCGATTTTTTTGAGATGGATGTACCCTTATGAGAAACACATGGGAACTTTGAAAGAAAAGGCAACCAACAAAGCACATCCAGAAGGTAGTATTATTCGAGGTACCATTGCAGAGGAGGCTAGTAACTTTTGTTCTGAGTTCTTAACTAAGGCTAAAGAAATTGGAGTTCCAACATCTCGTCATGAGGGCAGACTTCAAGGGCAAGGGACGATCGGTCGTCAATTTGCGAAGCCTCCATCAGATAGAATCCAGAAAGCTCATCGTTATGTTCTTCAAAACCTTTCAAAAGTCCATCGTTATATAGAAACTCATCTCAATTATTTGAAAACAATGAATCCAAGAATAGGTACATATGCTTTGATGCAAAAACATAATCATTCTTTTGTTGAATGGTTTCAAAACCAAGTGAAGTGTGAGTAGGGGCAACCGAATAATAATTTATCTGATACGATCAGATGGCTTTCACGGGGTCCTCAAATGTTTGTGAACACTTATGAAGGCTATGACATCAATGGGTATTGTTTCTACACTAGTCGCCAAGATGATAAGAGTGTACATCAAAATAGTGGTGTTATGGTTGTCGCATCTTCTACAGAATACTCAAGCTCTAAGGATGCTAGGCCTATTAATGCAACACAATCATATTATGGGGACATTCAAGAGATATGGGAGCTTAATCATGTTGATTTTGTAGTTCCTGTTTTTCGATGCAGGTGGGCTGACAACCGGCGAGGCAAAAAGATAGATGAACTATTTGGTTTTACTTTAGTGGATTCCAGTCGATTTGTTGATGGGGAGGAGCCCTTTGTTTTAGCTTCACAAGCAAAACAAATTTTCTATATAAGGGATAACATTGATCATCACTAACAGGTTGTTGTTCAAGGCAAGAGAAGAATTCTTGGTGTCGAAAATGTTATCGATGAGGAAGAGTATGACCTATTTGATGATACACCGCCTCTATCTATTGGGGTTCAACCTCTAAGAGAGGGGGAAGACATTGTCGCTGATGAAGAGTATGCCCATGAGGAGGGAGAATATGTTGATACCTAGGCTTCGTTTTTTATCAATCTGTAGTTCTTTTTAATTCTTCGATTAATTTGTAACTATAATGCTAGACAATAATATTAGATGACTATAAAATCTCCAGTTTCACTTGGATTTTAGTCTTTTGAGCTTTGACAGATTAAATAGAATTTTACATAGTTCTTATATATGCGACACAAGCTTGACTGTTTTAATTGGTATTATAACTTCAAGAATTGAAAATTAATGTCTCTGCAGGTTGCTTTTATTATTTATATTTGCTTTCTTTGTTACTTACTTGTAGATAGAAACCTTTTATAATCTATAAAAATATAGCTCTGTTCATGTGATATTTAATTCTATCAGTTTCTGTCTTTTGTTTTATGCAGGCACTTCTAGATCAAGGAGCATAAATATGGCCATTCAACAAAGTCAAGAGCAAACTTCCTCAAGACAAGATGTTGCTTTGCAAGCCACATCATCTAAGAAGAGGAGTAGGGGGCCATCAAAGGCAATACAATCAAGTAAGCTTATGGTGCTTGAATTTAATGATTTTGACTTGCCTACTGGTGAATGGGAACCCGCTTATGGAAAACAAATTGGTGCATGTGCTAAGAGATTAGACATCTTTGTGAATGAGTATGCAAAAATAGATAAAGTGGATCGGGAAAATATATGGGAGGAGACAAAGGTATAAACTATTCACTTACTAGTTAGTCATGTTGCTATTCAAAATATTAGTTAACTTTTTTTTTTAATCCACAGCGAATGTTCCACATTGAGGATCCAAGTGGAGAAAGGCAAAAAAGGTTTCATAGTGTTGTGGCTTCGCGATTCAGCTGTCACAAGTCGAATTTAAGGGCACGATTCATCACTTTTAAAAACCCATACCCGGCCACTTCTCCTAAAGCAAATATGAAGCCATGGGAAGTGTATGAAGGTTACTTTACAAAGGAGAAATGGAAGAGATTTGAAATATATAGTAAATCAGCATAATTCAAGGTAACTACATATTAACATGCACTGTTAATTAATCAAACAAAAACTGATTGTGAAGAATATGATAATATTTAACTCTCTTTTCTTTTCTTTTTTTTTTTTAAAAAAAAAAAACAGGAAAAGAGTGAAAAGGGGAAGGAAAATGCAAAGCTAAACAAATGTTGCCATCACTTGGGTCGAAACAGTTTTCAAAGAGCTCGGAATATTTGGAATAAGCAAAAGAGACTTGAAAATAGATTTCCTGCTCTGGCAGAATCTTCAACTACTGGCAACACTTCCCAGAGCAGTACATCAACTGGTTCTATTTTTAATCGTCGAGCTCTTGAGTGTGTTTTAGCTCATGAAAAGCGGTTGCCAGATGGAACATGGGGCATCGACCCAAAAGATACGGAGACTATTCGAATTGCCAATATAGTTGTATGTCATAGTTTATCAAAACAACGAAATCTAGTGACATTACAGATTTCTGGTCATCTAATTTACTTTTTCTATGTTTTGTCAAACAGGAAGAGAACTTGCAAAAACAAGCAAAGGAATTAGAGGAAGGAGAGTGTAAACAATCAGAGCGAGGCGTTGATGCCCTTACTTTGGCATTTGGGAAAAAGGACCATCGTGGATTTGTGAAAGGACTTGGTGGATGTGGGATTGGTGTCGGCTATAGAAAAGCATTTGGCCTGGTAAAAGGTAAAAACATGTCTAAAAGTGGTTGCTCATTACAAGAACTAGATGAATTTAAAGAGAACTTAACTCGGGAATTTGAAGAAAAATTAAAGGAAGGCATTGCAACAGCTGTAAATTCTTATCTTTCTGCTTTCTTACCACACATTACTGCTAATGATTTGTAAGTAAATGATGCTCAACCTTCCCCATCTTCCTCAACCAATCCAATGGAGCTAAGTCCTCGCTTGTTAGAGGTAAACCTTCATTTGACTAAGATTGAACTCTTATTTATTATCACATGAGATGAATGCAGAATTGATAATCAGAACTGAATTCAAAGTCAAATTTCAGAATTGAATGCAGAATTGATAATCAAAACTGAATTCAAAGCCGAATATCATAACTGAATTCAGAACTGAAAATCAGAATTGAATTTAGAGCCGACTTCCAGAACTGAATTCAGAACTGAAAACCAGACCTGAATTCAGAGCTGAAAATCAGACCTGAATTCAGAGCTGAAAATTAGATCTGAATTCAGAGCTGAAAATCAGACCTGAATTCAGAACTGAAAATTATAATTGAATTCAGAATTGAAAATCAGAACGCAATTCAGAGCTGACTTTCAGAACTGAATTCAGAACTGAGTTAAGATGGATAGTTTGTTCAGCGTTGTTTAGTCTTCTTAATTTTAGGTTTGTGGAGTTGGTTGGTATTGTTTGTAGAATTTGTTAGTGGAGCGGTATTCTTTTTCTTACTATTTGATGTATTTATTGAAGATAAAACTTAGTATTGACCTTTTGTTGTTCATACAATGGATTGTATTTTAGCTTCTTAATTTTGTATCTAAGCTTTTTCATTCATATCTGTGAGAATTTAACTTATGTGTTAAAACAGCAAAATGATTTATGATTTCACTCATTCTCAAAGTACATTTATATGCTGACCTTTAGTATGACACCTTTTGCCATCATATGTGCCAAAGCTTTAATATATGTTCCCTTCTTCGGGTTCTTGCTGGAATGATGCTATTTAGCCAAATCTGATACAGATGTGCTCCTTGTGGCTTTTTTTCTAAGGTCATTATATTGCCATTTAAGTCATCTTAGTGACCTCTTGTGTGCACTTGATGATCTTGGATGAAATGGCACAGGTTGTAGCGTATCTGTGTGATTGACATATTTTGGAGATAGGTTTACATGCTGACATATCTTTAAGACTAATCCTATGGTTGATTGATATATTTTGCAGATAGGTTTACATGCTGACATACCTTTTGTTGCTGGAATTTGCTGTTGGAGGTGGAAATGAGGGAACCGAGTTTGTAATGGATTAATTTACTGGAATTGTAATTTAATTGTAAATAAGAAAATTAAGGCTGAAAGCTTGAGTATTTAATTTACTGATGGTTGAATTACAAAAGGGATAAGAATAACTTGAGGTTATGAATCTCACAGTAGCTTTAGGCTACAAGTCTCTCATGTGTTTTCTCTAATTTCTGGATAAACTCACCAACAGCTAGATTACACTACTTATACTCAAGACTTAGATAATACATGTGACAATGATTAACTAAAATAGAAACCCACAACATCTATGATTAAAGGAAGCTTCTAACTTTCCCTCACTTCTCTTTAATTAACCTTGTCATGTTGCTCATTGTTGCTTCTCACAATTGACCCTTGTTGTCTCTGTTTTGCGCGCCTGCTATACACCAAAAGGGGTGGCTGACTTGGTTCCTTGGAGCCATTGACCTCGTTGACTCGTTCCATTACATAGTCTTCCCAAGTTGCTTCAAAATTAGGGAGCTCTTTCCACTTAAGCAGGACCTCCACCCCTGTAGTATCCCCTTCTCTCTTCTGTCTGACCTCAAGCACATCCTCTAGTGTTGTTTTGTTCATTTTAGATCATATTAGCTTTATATTGTACATAATTATGTATGTGAATGTTGTGCAAGTATGATTTTGGTGTTGTTTTGTTCATACTTTTTTATTTAAAGCCTAAAGGATAGTGTAACTAAAGAGAATCCTCACTTTAATGTTGTAGAATAAGCTGGGAAATGGGTTGTTTTTTCCATGAAATATTTATACTCTGTATTTTTCCATGTTATGCTGGTTTGCCATTTCATGATGAGGGTATTTTAATTTTGGCATGATATTAGCCAGCTTAGATTCTTTTTTTCCTTAGTTCAAAGTTCAAACCTGTAAGTTGCAGTCTGTTGCAAGTTGTGGTGTAATGGTGGTAACTGTTGTAGCAACTGTTCTGTCTAAAATAGACCTAACTTTTTTTTGTTTTCCCAAAATAATTTATTTTAAGTTTGGCATGATATTAGCCAGGTGTATGTTAGACGTGCTCTCTAGATGATCACAAATTCTGATCATATGAGTGACAATTAATAATCTCTTTTTGTCTATCAATGTAGTTGTAAATTGGCCTGTTACATATCTGGTTTGTGACAATAGGAGATTGTATTGTGTTACTTTGATTTCAAAGTTTAAATTGGAGGTACTTTCACTAATTGATATGGGTTGTTTGAGTGTGAGTTTTGGCTGGCATATCTTTGTATTCACATACCAACATATAAACACATGGGTTTTGATTTTATATAGGGGAAGTATATGTGAAATACTGATATCCTTGAAAATGTGTTGATTTTCTTCATTCGTTCCTCTTGCTTTGTGATATATATATATATATATATATATATATATATATATATATATATATATATATATATATATATATATATATATATATATATATATATATATATATATATATATATATTATATTATATATATATATATATATATATATATATATATTTATATATATATGCTGCAAATACATCATACTATGAATTTTGCGGAGGTTGTCCATTAAGTACCCCTGCCCCCTTCCCCCCTGCCTGACCCATATGTTCCTCCCAAAACCCATTTGCTAGAGGTCAATTTAACAAAAAATCAGTTTTTGTACAAAGAATCTTACCTGCTTTTATTTCTCATACTTGTTAGTTGTTAACTGTAGATTATGCTTTCATGTTTCTTAGGACATGATCAATTATGTAGGTCCCAACTAAATGTCATCTTGCTTTAGTTGATGAGTTTAGTGGGAACTCAGTGATTGTGGCCGATGGAGCGGCAGAACCTTGTCCTAGTGGAGTGATTCATAACAAGAAAATGAACCGTGACATCTATATAGTTAGTGTTGACCATGTTTACAGTGATTATTCTCACCTAAATCTCCTAGAAGAGACTGATGACGGTATCACCAAGTTGGATGAGGCGAAAGGTTATTTTTTGGGGTGGCCGGCAGATTTAGTCTTCTTTACTAATGAGGTAATTCATTGATATGCTATGTAATGATCTAAGATATTTGTAACTGAATTATATTAATATTTATCTTTTTTTGAAGGTTATGACTTTGGCAAAAAAGAGGATAATGAATTGGTGCAAACCAAAGAGAAAGTTAATAGTTCAACTCAGAGCATTCAACTATTAAAGGCAAAGGCATAACTATTCCGAAAAATATTGTTGAGAGTCTTGGTGCACAGTGTTCTATGTTGTATTATTGCATGACTTCAGGAAGTGTTAGATTATGATACTATGACAATTCCATTGAAGGCTCCATTGTTTTATCAAAAGGAAGACACACAAATTTATGATACTAGTGATGATGTCTCTGAATTACTACGAGGAGCATGGGCTAATATTTCATTAATCCATGTCTACATATTGTAAATACTAACATTCATTTAAGTTATTTGAATTTGTTTTACTATGAAATATATTTTATTAGATCCATTTATTATACTAATTATTTATTTTTTCTGTAAAATGCAGATACTTAATTGAAGAGCATATCTCATTATTTCAGAAGAATAAAATTAAATTCTTGTGCCCCCAAAAAATTTTATGCAGCTGAAATCAAGAAAGATTTCCTTGAAGTCCAAATGTATTTGAAAAATGTTTTTCTTACTGAATTAAGGAAAAAGGATGCACAATGCAAATTCATTTTGGCTCCATATATGGAAGCGTATGTACTACTGATCCTTGAAATCTTTACTTTTTCATAATTTTATTATTTTAATTATGTGAATAATACAAACAAATTTATTGAAATGTAGGAATCATTGGGTACTCTATGTGATTGATTTGCGTATGAGTTTGATTCTGTTATTCAATCACCTCCGAACGCTCGAAACTCAGAGTTGTCCAAAGTAATGAAGATGTTAGTACACAACATTCCTAGTACTACGTATGCATATGCATGTGATTAAAATTTATTTTTCATTCATTTAATCTAATGATTTTTATGATTTTTTTTTAGTCCTTACAATGTATATAGGTCACACCTTAAAGGAAAATGCTTTCAAAACGAGTAAGCCACAATTACTACACATAAGAATGGAGGTAAGCGTATAATTTTTGCTTTTTCGTTCTATTAGTAATGAAAGTATTATTTAATATATTAAATAATTGTACTATGTTCATTTGAATTAGTGTGCTCAACAATGAGGTGGTACCGAATGTGCTTATTATGTGATGAGATATATGTATGAGATAGTATCTTTCCATAGCGATTGCAAGGGTAATATGAAAGAGGTTGGTGATGAGATATATTACGAGTTTTGGTTGATGTTTTATTTTTATAAAGTATAATATATATACACGTGTTTTGGGTGTTTTTGTCCTTGGGAGAGTTACGTCACAAAGTCTGGTCCACGCGTGAGCTGCACCTGCAAAACAACGGAGACCCCAGGTGGTTGGAGCTCCGCCTCCGACGATCAAGTTAGTAACTTGAATAGGAGTAAAAACATGCGGAAATTTAGGTGGAGATTTGCTCGGATTCCAAGCTCAGGATGTCCCTATCAAAGAGTAAATGTGTAATAAATGGTAAAACGTGCCTTCAAAAGGAGGAAATCTCCCTATTTATAGGGTCCTTGGGAATTGTGCCCCTAATTAGGTCATCAAGCCCTAATCATTGGTGGGCTGCGCCGCATTGCGGCTTTCTCGGGATTTGGGCCATGAAGGCCGCCTTTTTCCATTTCCTTGGGAGGACACGTGTCAAACAAGGATTGGTCCTATTTGGACTAACCCTAAGGTGACACGTGTAACATCACTCTGACTGGACCACGTGTTCCACGTTTCAGGGTAAAATTACCCCAAACAACAAGTATTTTTTTTTCCAGGAGTATTTGGCAAGACTTGCATCCTACAACGATGTAGAATTGGATGAGATTCGAGAACAATGGGCTAAGTTTTTTAGGCTTAATTTGTTGTTGAAAGACTAGTTATCTTATTAACCGATGTTATGAATTATCGCATTTAGCTTAATAAAATGATATAACACATTTTTATATATCTACTTTAATTTTATTTAGCCTATTGGTTATTGTTATTACATTTCTAAATTATAAATCAATGCTTTTTTAATTCAAGTTTAATTATTTTTTTGGAAATTAAAGTATAATTAATTTTTTTATATTGTATGGTTATGGATGAATAATTCGAGTTGTGCGGAATTATTTAGAGTGTTTGTATTGTATGGAAGTATTCGTAGTACGTGTTTTGTTGGTTGAATTGTAACAGGTTATAACCCATCTAACGATGGGTCATTTGGTAGGATATACTACCATTTTTGTATTCGAATCAAATATATATATATATATATATATATATATATATATATACATATATTAGTAACTGGCGTAATCTAGTGCTAGTTACTAATAGTATTTTTTTTAAAAAAATAAAAAAAATATTCGTAACTGGCGTTATGATTTGCCAGTTATTAATAATACCCTTATTGTAACCGACGTAACTTAATGCCAGTTACAAATAGTGTACTTTTTTACTTGGAAAATAGACTTTTTGTAACTGGCGTTGGGTTATGCTAGTTACGAATAATACCCTTATTGTAACCGACGTAACTTAATGCCAGTTACAAATAGTGTGATTTCTTACTTGGAAAATAGACTTTTTGTAACTGGCGTTGGGTTATGCTAGTTACGAATAATACATTATTTGTAACTAACATGAGCCGGTTACGAAAAAATTTCACTAGTTGTAACGGTGGCATTCGCAACCAACAATGCCAGTTACAAAAAGTCAATTTCTCCAGTCACAAATAGCACTTTTTCTACTAGTGATGGATACAACTAATTGGGATTGGAATTGACTAAGTCGAGTGTTTCGAGGGAAAATCAATTAAGCAATCAAGAGAGTATGGTAGGCTAATCTCCTAGAGGTCAAACTAGCGCCAACCACGAGAGACTCTAGCTAGGAACTTCACAAACCAACTCAATCGACAAATGCAAGCCACAAATCAATTGTCCGTATCAATGTGAACTTACAATGCAATCTAGTGCAACAATCAAAGTTAGCTACTCTTCAATTAATCACACACATGCACTTAATCAATCAATCAATTTAATCACTACATCAACTCCATCAATTTCCCCCAATTAACATCAAACCATTACTCATATATGCTTCACCATTACCCTAGCAAGAAAACAATTGAAATCATAAGCTAAAGATTGATTGATGATTGAAGTTCAATCTTTAGCTTATGATTTCAATTGTTTTGTTGATTGGTGAAGTTTGATTGATGATTGTAATCACTCAATACACCCTTATAACTAGCATAGGAGTAAGTCGAGGGTCGAACCACTAGGAATGTGAGGTGAATGCTAATGCTAAAGCTAAGCTATCTCGAAGAAATGAAGTAAGGTGTGTAAATTCTAAAACAATCAAACAATTAAAATGGAATCAAATATATCAAACACTAGGGTTTAGGATCCACATATACTTGCAATGGATACAACTATAATTGGGATTGGAATTGACTAAGTCCAGTGTTGCGAGGGAAAATCAATTAAGCAATCAAGAGAGTATGGTAGGCTAATCTCCTAGAGGTCAAACTAGCGCCAACTACGAGAGAGTCTAGCTAGGAACTACATAAACCAACTCAATCGACATGAAGATTAGTCCAAGGACCTAGTCTCAACCCTTGTTCAAAATTTTGTTTGTCCTAGGGAAGATTAGTCCAACGACCTAGTCTCAACCCTAGGATATAGGAACTTCACAAATCAACTCAATCTACAACTTAGCGACGGTGCGCACCCGCACAGCAAGCCTGCGTGCCCGCGTTCTTCTAGGTTTCTTCGGATCTTCTCGCGACTTCGTGCGTTTGCTAAGGTCTTCGAGTGAACGCGCAATATGATGATGATGAACACTTAGAGTGGCAGTCCCAAAAAGCACTTGACAGTGAGTTCAACACCCCATCTTCATGAGAGCACAGCTTGAGAGCACAAGAGCTAGAACTTGGAGAATCCACTTCCTTACATCTTGAGCTTTCCAATTGCCATGAGCTTGCTCCAAAAGCATCTTCCACCTTAGTAAATCACCAATATCACGACCCGGACCTCGTACAATACCTACAACCACGAAAATAAAGCAAATAAAGGAGAAAAGTGTAGAAAACCCAACAAAATGCACAAAAGCTACAAAATAAGAGAGGAAAGGTAAAACGAAGATCAAATGCATAAAACTATTTAGCATGAAAGCTATGAAAAGAGGAAGAAAACAACCTAAATGCTCATCAAATGGGTGCCATTTATGACACCCATCATTATGGTTTGAGAGTCATCACCAAATTGAATAATATGTAAAACAACGTAAAGTCAAAGAGATTATGCACCAAAACTCTTAGATCGTATATATATACCTCAAGTATGAACATATGGGAGGGAGTTATGGGTTTTTATATCCGACCATAACTTTTAATGGGAATATAGGACGTTGTATTTTCCTTTATTATTATTATTATTATTATTATTATTATTATTATTATTATTATTATTATTATTATTATTATTATTATTATTATTATTATTATTATTATTATTATTATTATTATTATTATTATTATTATTATTATTATTATTATTATTATTATTATTATTATTATTATTATTATTATTATTATTATGCGCAGGACGTCCGCCACTTCATGTGACATTTGCCTACCTAGATAGCTCCCGGTGTAGTTTACCTCAATTTATTTGGGGCATGGATTTGATTGGAAAATTGTTCGATGTGTAATCAAATTAAATGGACATTGGTATTTGTCTAGCTAAATGTTGAATGCTTGGTTACAGGTGCAACAAGCTAAGGTAAGTTGTGTGATCGATAAAATAAAAGCATGTTAATGTGTTTTATTACGCTTATGTACTTAGCTTTGCTAATTGCGTGTTTGTATGTTTGTTTGGCCTTGTCTTTACCTTGGCCCTATGATGACCCAATTCTAATGGCAAGTAGTGGGGACAAGTAGAGAAAAGCTTTTTAGGTGATAAAACATATTCATTATGGGCATGAGTGAAGGAATATGATGTGTTTTATTGATTTATTATTATTTTATTTATTAAGCTTGCAGACTCATGAAAAGTTTTTGGTATCACTCGGGTTTTAATAAGGGCCTTCAACGGTTCCAAGTTGTAGGTTGATTTTGATTGACTTCGTTTGACTTTGGTTTGACTTTAATTCCGTTGGGTTTGACTTTAAAGTAAACTTATTTTGAATGGTTTTAAAAAGTCTATTAATGTGTGTCTTTGATAATTGCCTTAGCTGTTTTCACGGTGGCGGTTTTGTCTTAGATTTTCCTACTTCGTATTTTAAAATGGGCAAAACATGTATTTTAAAGGAAAGAAATTTCTAAGGTGTTACAAAGAAACTCGAGTAAACCCTGGCAACTTGAGTCACCCTGTAGGGAATATTTCAAGCATTACCCCAAACTTGAACCCACTGTGATCATACACTAAAGCATGGTGGCGTCCAAAGGGAAGGAAGCTAGAGCAAAAGAGTCTCCAACAAGTTTTAGGAACTTGTAAACCGTTCACGAGGTGAAAGTTACACCCCTTAACGATCCAAGAGATCGTCAACTCCAATAGGTCTGGAACCATGACTGGTAGTTCGGGGATGAAGGTACAAATCCAATCTAAAAGAGATTTAACCTACCCTAATAATAGGCCTCTACTTTATTCTGATCGTATTCATGTGCGCTTTTTGACTAACATGTAATCATTAGGATTAACCCTAAACCTGTAGTAGGGAATAATTTTAAGCGTTAATCCCCCTAGCTTGAACCCCCCACTGTGATCATACACTAAAGTACGGTGGCGTCCAAAAGGGAAGAAGATAAAGCAAAAGAGTCGCCAACAAATTTTAGGAACTTGTAAACCGTTCACAGGGTGAAGGTTACACCCCTTAACGATCCAAGAAATCGTCAACTCCATAAGGTCTTGAACCAAATAAGGGTTCGGGGATGAAGGTACAAATCCAACCTAAAAGAGATTGAACTTGCCCTAATAATAGGCCTCTACTTTATTCTGATCGTATTCATGTGCGCTTTCTGACTAACATACAATCAATAGGATTAACCCTAAACCTGTTTATATATGTTGGTTGAATATTAATGCAAAATTAAAACTATTATTGGCGATCACTTGAATTATAATCACAATTAACCCTAAACAAGATTATTAATTATCTTATTAAACGTGATTACAAATACAAAATTCCCTTTAAACATGCATAAAAGGCGTGATCAACCAATAACAATATATATCATCAAGCAACATAATAATAATCATAATAATTATAATCATCATAATAATTATAATCATAATCATAATAATCATGATAATCATGAATAATAATTAAAATAATAATCATCACAATAACAATTAAATAAATATTATAATCATAAAATCATAATTAAAATAATCATATCAACGTTAAAGCATAATAATAGCAAGATCCTATGCATGATACTAACAAGATTAATAACAAACCCTAACATGTCACTAAGCAATAAAAATCAAATCTTTAGCCATAACATGATACTAACAATCATAACTATTAGGAAGAACATAGGAAGCATCATAACAATCATACTTGATATAAAAATTACCCTAGACATGATAGTAGGAATCAAAATAACAATCTAAGATGAACTCTATATCATAACATCAATAAAAACCATCAAAATACTTACTTCGATGCCCTCATACCTCTTTCTAATAACAAAATACACACGTTAGTAACTTCAAGGAAAATAATAAAACAAAATAATTAAATTAAATAATTGAAAGAGAGATTTGGGACCAAACCCTCAGAAACTAAACCTTCACGTCTAGGGCGAAGACAACTTCGAATATGGCTAGGTGTATCTAGATCTAATGAATGCGGAATTTTGTATTTGAGAGAAGCTAGTTTAGAAAAAGAGAGAGAGAGTAATCAAGATTTTCTTGATAAGAGTTGGTGAATATTAGAAAGAATAAGAATTGATGAATGAAAACGGAGTTTTTACGACGTTATTTATAGAGAAAATCAGCCAAAAAGATAAAATATCAAAACAGAGTTCTGACACACGTAAAACTGAACCAGCGCCAACGCTGGCTGTTGGCGCCAAGCGCCAACATCAGCGCCAGGGCCAAAGCTGGCGCCAGGCGCCAGGCGCTACAACTAGCGTTTGGCGCTGATCTGGAAAATTACGCGTTTTCTTAAAATCAAATAAAAATTGTCGTACAGGAGGATAAAATCGTATTTTCCTCAAAAATGCTCTTTGATTTTAATTAAAACTCTGAAAAGTCAACAAAAGTCAATTTATCAATGCTAATTGAATTAGGAATGAAAAGAACCTTCTAGAAGAATCTAGAAGACTAAAACCATTCCTAATTGCATTAGGAATGATAAATCCATATTAGGCCCTCCCCTAGATCATTAGGCCGCATATAAGGCTCAAACCAGGCCCAGTTCAGTAAATTGGCCATAACTTCCTCAATATTCTTCGGAATTGGGCTTATAATATATCGTTGGAAAGCTCTTGTCAAGCCCCATCCAACTACACTACTACTAGACCCATATCATGGACCAACCAAACTGGATTGGCTGTTTTCTTAAAATAAGTTTTCAAAAACAGAGAGAAGAGAAAATAAATTAAAATTATCCGCAACACTAAACTTTCCACACTTTCACTTCATTTGATTATGATTCGACGCGAAAGGTACTCATCACTGGGTTTGGTTTTGGAGAGACACAAATGGGTGTCTACAGAAGCCCCCACTTTGACTGAGTTTGGAGAAACGCGAGTTTCGAAAACAAAAGTCAAAGTATCGATAGGGACGGAGAATGATTCAGAACGTTCTGCGATCCTAAACCACTCTTGCAACGCCGATACCTGCAAACTAGCGTTAGTTAAACAGATAAAAGAGTTAAGAAACACGTATCTTGCACCGTCGAGCACACGTCTCTGAAAGTAACTGATTTGCTGTCGCTTTCTGTTGTTTTGATGACCTCCTGCCAAGAGAATGTCATCCCGTTTGAAAACCGCTACACTTGTAACTGCTTCCAATATAGAAGATTGCTTCGCCTGAAACTATCCTCCTCCGCTTTGATAATATTCCACGTCCAAGGGAATACTATCGAAGATTTCTCCTTTTGAAACAATCCCCATCCGCATTGATAATATTTCACGTCCAAGGGAATACTATCGAAAATTGCTTCTCTTGAAACAATCCTCATCCGCATTGATAATATTCCACTTCCAAGGGAATACTATCGAAGATTGCTTCTCTTGAAACAATCCCCATCCGCATTGATAATATTCCACGTCCAAGGGAATACTATCGAAGATAACTTCGCTTGAAATCACCTTCAGTTGTTTTTTGACAACTTTCCACAATCTATAGAACGCCATCTTGCTGCTTGTTTTGACGATCTTCCACAATCTAGGGAACGTCGTCGATCAATGTTGCTACATCTCGAGCCTTTTCTTGAATCATAGCGACAACCTTTCCAATCATAGAAAAAGTCGTCGAAGACCGCCTCATCATGAACAGCTCTTCTCATATCTTGGTGACAACCTCCACAATCTTAGCGAACGCCGTCGAAGACCGCCCATCTCGTGCTATCTTCTCAAATCTTGGGTGAGAACCTCCACAATCTTTGCGAATGCCGTCGAAGATCGCCCATCTCGTGCTATCTTCTCAAATCTTTTCTCAAATCTTAGTGACAACCTCCACAGCCTTAGCGAATGCCGTCGAAGACCGCCCATCTCGTGCTATCTTCTCAAATCTTTGGTGACAACTTCTACATCTTAGCGAACGCTGTCGAAAATAACTTTACTTGAAGTCATCCTCAGTTGTTGCGATAATATTCAGAAGAAAAATTTCCGAAGACCAATGCTTGTTGATCTCTAAAGCTCGCTTGAACTTTGCTTCCGCTAAAACCAGTATGTCGGTGTCTCCGTGATGAGCCAATTCTTAGGCGCTTTAAGCTAAGTGAGACGATCTTTCGTCAGGTCGATCACTTATTTGCGGTTGTAATCAAATCGACTACTCAATCATGTCAAATTGCTTATAGGGGCTAACTGGCGTACCAAGAAACCCGAAATTGTTGTTCTGTCGCTGCTGGAATATCTCTGGCGCCTGGAATTGGCTCTGTCGCCAGACGCTGGGATCTAGCGCTAGGCGCTATAACCTATTACCAGACGCTAGATGTTTTCGCCTGGCGTTGGAGTAGGGTCTTCCCTATTCTGCTGCACCTGTATTTATTTTTTACTATAGAACTTTGTCAATCTCTTTAATTACCTTAGGGTTGACCTAAGATTTAGCATTGCTTGACTCATTGACTTGACACGACTCAAGGCATAAACTTGACTCGATATGATTGACTCGAGGTTGACTTGACTCAAACTGTTTGACACATGTGTTAGACTCAAATGAAGGTGATATGACACGACATGACTCAATGTGTACATGACTCGTGTGTGCATCGTAATGTGATCGTGCGACTCGAAAATGCAAAAAAGCAAAAATTTTCCGTCATTTTTGTGGAGGGTACCGATTTTCCCGAAAAAGAAAGACGCGAAAAAAGGATCGAAGTTTTTGAAGGTGCATGTTGAATGAGCTTAGTCAAATGTCATTTGATACTATCTCTCAAGGATTGTAACATCTTAGACTATCCTAGTTGACTCGATAATAAAAGTATTTAGGTAACTTAGGCACGGAGGCTAAGCACTTCATACTTCATGATGCAATGACAATTATGATTGATGAGTGATGTTGATATGACAAGGCATGCTTCAACGTTGTGTTAAGATTCCATGACAAAGGGTTCCTAAGGGAAGGACTATTTGGTCATGTATCTGTGATGTGTGTGAAAGTGACACTAAAGTTAGGCCGCAAGGGCTAAGTGTGTGGGAAAATATATTGAAAAGAGTCAAATGGTGGTGACTCTTAGGCTAGGTAAGCTAATGATATAGGGATCAAGCCCCCAAGTCTAGCTCTAAGTAAATAGGGATGAGCATAGGAGATCCCTTGATAGGATCATGGTGTAAGTGTGTGAATTTGAATATGAATGCATGTTTATTACGGCCGCACCTCAATGTGAGGTTGCCTACGTATCCGTTAGGAATCAGGCCGAACATAGCTCTAGCCGAACTGGCACAAGTGTGTATACCTCAAAAAGGTCTTTTTAAGGGTTGTAACGTGGTTAGGCTAAAGTTTATAGAAGAAGGGGATAAAGGCTCAAGACCCTAGATAATCCCCCAAGGTGTGCAACCTCGCTTTTGAATATTTATATTTTTATGCTTGAGTTTCTACTCTTTTTTAGCTCTCTTTTTTTTCTTTTTTTTTTTGCTTTATTTATTTTATTTTCATAAGTGTGGACAATCCCGATCATGCGGTCTACCACTCACTTGGCATTCGTGTTTCTCAGGCACGGTACCGAGAACTCGATAAGAGACGCAATCTGAGACGTGTTCATATCAAAGTTATTTTCATATCAAAGACATTGGAACACTTGCCCTTTTGTGCACTTTTATTTATTTTTTGCTTTTATTTTTATTTTGATCTTTTGAAATCACTCAAGATTTTTTAGAATTGCATAAGTTACACACCATCCCATCCCAAGGTTAGGTAGATGTAGGTTGAAAAAAGAAGGGTCTATCGTTAGACGAGGCTCAAAGTGGTTTATGAAGAAATGATTGTAAATTAGAAAGGTGAAAGGTAATATGATGTGGCTACAAGGGGTGCCTCAAATCATTGGTATACCTTGTGCTTAGTTCGACAATGATTTTTATTTTTATTTTTTTTTATGCAATATAATGAAATGATCATATATAAGGAAATAAATGCTCATTTTATTAAAAGAAAATATATAATGATCCTAAAAAAAGGTGCCTATGCTAGACTTATTGGGGAAAGGGTAAATAAAAAAAGAAATAGAAAAAAAGAGGTCACGAAATCTTGTCGTTGAAGCTCGCCTCTTGTCTTGTGTTGTTTCCTTTATCATCACTCACTCTTCTTGTTAACTGGAGGCATGGGAAGCTTGTTATTATCAATCAAATGTTGGATAGCCTCCTTTAGCTTCCAACAGCTCTCAGTAGCATGACCCCTACCTTGATGGTACTTGCAGTGTTCGTCTGGATTCCAACTAGGAAATCTCTTTTCAGGTGCGGGATCTTGAATAGGTCCAATGGGAGTAATGAGTCCTTTGGCATGGAGTCGATCGAAGGAAGTATCGTAGCTCATCCCAATGGGGGTGAAGTCTTTCCTTAGTTGCTTCTTAGATCCTTGGTTATCCATGGCTAAAACTTCACTGAGATCAAAGGTACTAACATTGTTACTAGAGTGGGCGTTCTCGGAAGAAGAAGGATTGTCGTTCTTCTTTCCTTTCTAGCCACCGTGGTTACTATTGTTAGTAGCTTTTTGCTTTGCGAGGTCATCTTCGATTTCAATTCCGATGTCATAAACGGCCTTGAAAGTATTTAGATTGTGTTGATATTTTAAATGCTCGAATACTTCTCTTGAAGATTCTTGATAAAAATCCTCACAGATTCTTTTTCAGTGGGCACCTCAATCATCTTAGCAGAAATTTCCTTCCATTTATTAAAGAAAGAAGTAAAGCCTTCATTCTCTTTTTGTCTTAGCATCTCAAGTTGTCTATGGTCGATTTCAACTTGAATATTGCACTTGTACCTATCAATGAAAGCGTTTGCTATGGATTCCCAGGTAGAGGTTTTCTCTTTCTCAAGAGAAAAGAACCATTGCTGGCAAACGGTCTCGAGAGATAGTGAGAACATAGAGGGGAAAACCTTCTTATCGATACTCTTAATACTAATTATGGTTTCGAAAGCTCTTAGATGAAAATAAGGGTTATCTGTTGCCTTGAATTTAGGGATGTCAATGGCGTTGAACTTATGCGGAAGAAGTTCCTTGTCCAGCGAGACCCCTTGTGAACTCATGCCCTGAAATTTGTAGTCACTAGATAGCTTGCTCAAGCTTTCTTGCATGAGGTTCATTTGTTGTTGCTTCACGGGATCACCGATCTTGAGTGTGAGTAGCTTTAGTGTCTCAGTCACGGTAACCAATTGGTTCCTAAGCTCATTGACTTCTTCTTGACTTGCCATTATCTTTTTAACCTTCCTCTTTTGACGAATCGGTTTATCAAAAAGCGAGACCTGGATAAAGAGGTTGTCCTTGATTAATCGCCCTTCTCTCCCTCGACCAAGTACTGTGGAAAAGGAATTTGGGGATATTCATTGTTAATTATTTGACTTAAACTTTATTCAACATGCGATGGACGGAGGAAGTGAAGAAAGATTGGAATAGAATGTGAAAGAAGATGATGTAAATGGAGGGATATGAATAGAATGTACCCCCAACTCAAATGACGGAAAGACCGACTCATGCATGGACCTAAGACATGGTCATGGTGACATATACTCAAAGTGTGTGCTAAGACTAGTGAGTGTAGGTGATATGTTAAGACTCGTGTTATGACCATGTGGCTAGACTATGTGACTAGACTCAATTAATGACTCGACAAGGTGTTATTGACAACGAAAATTAACCGAATTAATTAGCAAACTGGTTAATTAGACACTAGGTGATGACTCGACCAATAATCCGAATTGTCGGTAAAACGACAGGACTGGCGTCGCACTGTGTAGTGTAGCGCCAGACGACAGAGTTGTCGCCAGGTGCCACACTCCACAGAGTGGCGCTACAGTCCAGACTTTGGCGCCAATGCTGGAGCTTCAATCTGGGACTCTTTTCGGTGTTATTAATCAACAGGGGTATGCCTAAAGTCGTACTAGGTCAATTCTGATTAAAATATTAGACTTTATTTACTCAAATTAATTAATCAATTAATTAATTAGGCAAAGTTCTTTAAGTCATTAATTTATTTAATCTCAACACAAGTCAAACAAACGGTTAAGAAAACATAGTATATGCACAACAAATAATGCACAATTAGTCAAGTAGGCACAATATGATGCAATGAGTTTGCAACCTAACCATGGCTCTAATTCTCTAAAGTTCGGGATATGGTTTAGTCAATAGAGGGTCCATGGTTAATTGTTCAGATGCACCGCGCGGAAGCCTAACCGTGATGGGTTGGCGCGAGTGAATGGGACACCGCGAGTTTTAGAAAAACTTGCTTCTATGGTTTGGTGATTCAACAATCTCGGATATACCCTTTGTTGCTCAGAGCGTTCAATCAGGTAGATGGAGCATGAATTCCCAGACGGTTATGTCCATATGTAGAACACATATGGGTTTCAGAAAAGTGAGAAAAACTTAACCAGGAAGTAGGATCAAGCAAACAATACGAAAAACTGGTCGAAATTAGAACGCATATTTCTGGCTCGGTATTGGAAGAATTTGGCGCCAACAAACAGAGACTAGCGTCAGGTTTTAGCTGTAGCGTCTGGCGCTACAGTTAAAATTCTGGCGCCAATTCTCTGGCCTCTGGCGCTAATTCCTACATACCTCAGCAGCTTTCTAAGCCCGATAAAATTTTCCAGTTTCGCGCAGTGTTATTTCGGTCCTAGTTGTGAAAGATATTTCTCAAATTTCCTACGTGTAAAATCCTATGTTTATAACTCATTACGGATGGTCTTTCCAATGAGATCTTTTTTATGCATATGACAATAATGTTAATCAAAATTACGCACATTAAATACTTAGAACGTTTCGAGTCTCATCCACTCATTCTAAATCATTGCCAAAACAAATTCAGGAATTAAAATAGAAATCCTCCCCAGAGGAGTCGCCAAAAAACTGTAGTGAATAATTTCAAGCGTTAATCCTCCTAGCTTGAACCCCACTGTGATCATACACTAAAGTACGGTGGCGTCCAAAAGGGAAGAAGATAAAGCAAAAGAGTCGCCAACAAGTTTTAGGAACTTGTAAACCGTTCACAGGGTGAAGGTTACACCCCTTAACGATCCAAGAAATCGTCAACTCCATAAGGTCTTGAACCAAATAAGGGTTCGGGGATGAAGGTACAAATCCAACCTAAAAGAGATTGAACCTGCCCTAATAATAGGCCTCTACTTTATTCTGATCGCACTACTACATTTTTAACCTATTGCAACCCTCAAATCCGTTGCATTAGGCGTCAAAATCCGTGGCATTATGCCTATTGCAACGGCCATGTACCGTAGCATCTGCTGGCGTTGCAGTAGGTCTAATGCAACGGTAAAATTACCTAACACAACGGCAAGCTTATAGCCGTTGCAATAGCTATCATCTATTGCCACGGCACCCTTATGGCCGTTGCAGTAGCCATATTTAGCTAATGCGATGGCAATATGTAGCTAACACCACGGGCAAAGTGCTAACGCAACGGCTATAACAATAATTATAATAGTTTTCAACAAGAATTAATAATAATAATAATCATAATAATAATAATAATAATAATAATAACAATAACATTAACAATAATAATAAAAATAATAATCAAATCCAAACTTTATTAATATAAATTGTAGAATTGTACATTGTTAGTTTGTTACCCTTAGGGAAAATTACAAAATTATACAATATGTCTCTAATTAAACTATGAAAAAAGTATCAAAATTAAATATTTGTGTCGTGTCTTATTAAGTCTTGTTGTGATACGATCAATTCAGGCATTCTGCTTTCCAGGCTAGGGGTTATGCTCCTTTCTTCCCCATATTCAGAACTTGTAGAATTACTTGTTGTGCTGACTTACTTCCATCTCCTTAATCTGCTTACGCAGACTAGCACCATAAAGGGTACCTGAACAATGCAACAATAAGCATCAATTGATCAGATACACCCATACATACACTTTCAATCTACTAACCCAACATAACAGCAAACAAAAATAAAATCCTGATGGCTGATACCACATGTATTGAACTTCAAATTACCCATCTCTAATCATATACAAAGCTGTTCTAAACAAAGATTATCATATGCAGTCATCTAGAATGATTTCTATGAACATAATCAGCACTAAACAACCTAAATCAATCATATTATGGTCATAATTCATTACCTTTAAAAAAAAATACCCGTAATGGGACAAAGGTTCTCCCAAACTTGTTCAAAATCGTAAGGCAAAACAAGCTAAGATATGGGTAACCTTATTCCCATCTCGCTCAACATGGAACCACAAAACAGAATTAAAATCAACACAAGAAGACAATATATCATCTAAAATAGAATCAAGATCAGTGAGGTAAACCGAGGCCTTTGATAATCTGGAGATAAGGACTTGACAGTTTGCTTCTAGAATAACATCCTTCAAGCCAAAGCGTTTGGCTAATCTGACTGCCATAGCAGCAGCTTTGCTTTCTGCCATAACAGGGGGATAGTAAGCTCTGGTGCGCCTGGAAGCAGTGAACAACACCTCCCCCTGCCAGTCTCTTGCAACAACACCAAGCCCCACCCACCCCTCAACGTTCAGTGAGGCATCGCAGTTGAGTTTATTCGTTCCCTCGTGTGGGAGAACCCATTTCTTCAAGCTTCTACAGGTAGCTGTCTTGGCACCACCATAAATCTTTTGTGCATAGAGGCCACAATCAGAGGCAAGTCTGTAAACTCGCTCAATAATCACAGGGTGGTAAGTGTCTTTTCCATTAAAAATCATGTCATTCCTTCTATTCATAATCTAAGAATTACTTCATGCAATGTAACATAATTGAAATACAATAAGATTACATTCAAACAAAATTGAAAATACTCACCGTATTTTTCGACAATACCAACCTTCTTGGTTCTCTTGGCATGTTTACATAAACAGGTATAAGTCAAAAATTTGTTAAGCAAAAGCTAAGCATAATCATCGCACATTCTAGACCAATAAATACCAAAATTAAAACAAAAAAAAGCAACTTTAACACCCTCAAATTTTGACACTATACAAAGTTCCAAGCATTCAATTCACTCATTGCTTATACCAGTAAATGAAGCAAATTCACAATTTTATTTTATACGCATAAGTTATCTTTCAATGCCCAATGTTTGATAAATCTGAGTGTGCCGGCAACAATTCCTATATACTAAACTAAAATCACTATCAAAGATTACAGATTACAAATAGATGTTTCATAAACCCTAGATAACAATTAATATGAACCTCAAAAGCTAGCAAATCTTACAGATTACAAACAGATGTTTCATAAACCCTAGAAAACAATTGATATCAACCTCAAAAGCTAACAAACTACGCTAATAATCAGCATTAAAATGAAAAAATCGACTACTCATCAGATCAAAAAAACAAAAAGCGCATAAAATAGTACTGATTTGGAGTTTTTAAAATGCAAATTTCACAATAAACTCAAAATTGTAAACTAACATTTCAAGCAACAAAAAATCAAACAAATCAATCTAAACATATGTCAAATAAATCAGATTCATACACAATAAATTAATCTAAACTAGATTATCATTGATGAATGAGAATAGAGAGATTGAGAGGAATACCATTGCGACGAATGTAGACGGCAGAAGAAATAGAAAATGAAATCTTGGAGAAGAGTGTCGAAGGGTACGAACTTTGAAGTCGAAATCAGGAGGGAGAAAGAGGTCATTCTTGAAGATCTGGGTTAAATCGTAGATTGGGTCGCCAAAGAGGTCGGTGTTTGACCACGGTGGTGGTGCAGGTGGTGGTTGCGTCATTTCTAGATTAGCCGACGCCATTGTTGGTGGTTTTAAGATCTGGGTTTTAAAGCAGATGCAACAACTACGATAAAAATGTACTCCTTCTCATCTACCTTTACCTGAAGCATCTCCCACACATTCTCAAGTGAACAAACAACCTCCTTTCTCAGAGTTTCGCCGAAAAAATCCGTCTCTTTGGTGACGAAATCAATGGCTGATTGAAGAAACCCTAGCAAACTAAAAGGATCGAGAGTTGAAGATTACGGTTTTAGAGTCGATTCTTCTACGGTGGTTGTTGAGGATTGTATAGAATTGCCATAGATTTTGAGGAGAGAGAGAGGGGCAGAGAGAAATTCTGGGGTTTTTTTTTTTTTTTTTGGAAGAACCTGAAAAGAAAAAAGGAATAGTAATAAAAAGGGGTATAAGGGCTGGATCAGAGTATAAGGCGTTCTAAATTTTGGGAAAAAGATTAGAGGGAATTTTAAGGGCGTTAATTTTTTTTTTGGGTGTGTCGTTGCAGTAGCCATTTACCCCTCACATTAATTGATCTAACGCCACGGTTCTCAACAGCCGTTGTATTAGCTCTACTTAGTGAAGTTAAAAAGAAAGATTTGTTGCATTAGCCTAATCTATTGCAACGGCAATACAAATGGCGTTGCATTAGCCTGTCATTAGCTGTTGCATTTAGTCAAAAATGTAGTAGTGTCGTATTCATGTGCGCTTTCTGACTAACATACAATCAATAGGATTAACCCTAAACCTGTTTATATATGTTGGTTGAATATTAATGCACAATTAAAACTATTATTGGCGATCACTTGAATTATAATCACAATTAACCCTAAACAAGATTATTAATTATCTTATTAAACGTGATTACAAATACAAAATTCCCTTTAAACATGCATAAAAGGCGTGATCAACCAATAACAATATATATCATCAAGCAACATAATAATAATCATAATAATTATAATCATCATAATAATTATAATCATAATCATAATAATCATGATAATCATGAATAATAATTAAAATAATAATCATCACAATAACAATTAAATAAATATTAAAATCATAAAATCATAATTAAAATAATCATATCAACGTTAAAGCATAATAATAGCAAGATCCTATGCATGATACTAACAAGATTAATAACAAACCCTAACATGTCACTAAGCAATAAAAATCAAATCTTTAGCCATAACATGATACTAACAATCATAACTATTAGGAAGAACATAGGAAGCATCATAACAATCATACTTGATATAAAAATTACCCTAGACATGATAGTAGGAATCAAAATAACAATCTAAGATGAACTCTATATCATAACATCAATAAAAACCATCAAAATACTTACTTCGATGCCCTCATACCTCTTTCTAATAACAAAATACACACGTTAGTAACTTCAAGGAAAATAATAAAACAAAATAATTAAATTAAATAATTGAAAGAGAGATTTGGGACCAAACCCTCAGAAACTAAACCTTCACGTCTAGGGCGAAGACAACTTCGAATATGGCTAGGTGTATCTAGATCTAATGAATGCGGAATTTTGTATTTGAGAGAAGCTAGTTTAGAAAAAGAGAGAGAGAGTAATCAAGATTTTCTTGATAAGAGTTGGTGAATATTAGAAAGAATAAGAATTGATGAATGAAAACGGAGTTTTTACGACGTTATTTATAGAGAAAATCAGCCAAAAAGATAAAATATCAAAACAGAGTTCTGACACACGTAAAACTGAACCAGCGCCAACGCTGGCTGTTGGCGCCAAGCGCCAACATCAGCGCCAGGGCCAAAGCTGGCGCCAGGCGCCAGGCGCTACAACTAGCGTTTGGCGCTGATCTGGAAAATTACGCGTTTTCTTAAAATCAGATAAAAATTGTCGTACAGGAGGATAAAATCGTATTTTCCTCAAAAATGCTCTTTGATTTTAATTAAAACTCTGAAAAGTCAACAAAAGTCAATTTATCAATGCTAATTGAATTAGGAATGAAAAGAACCTTCTAGAAGAATCTAGAAGACTAAAACCATTCCTAATTGCATTAGGAATGATAAATCCATATTAGGCCCTCCCCTAGATCATTGGGCCGCATATAAGGCTCAAACCGGGCCCAGTTCAGTAAATTGGCCATAACTTCCTCAATATTCATCGGAATTGGGCTTATAATATATTGTTGGAAAGCTTTTGTCAAGCCCCATCCAACTACATTACTATTGGACCCATATCATGGACCAACCAAACTGGATTGGATATTTTCTTAAAATAAGTTTTCAAAAACAGAGAGAAGAGAAAATAAATTAAAACTATCCGCAACACTAAACTTTCCACACTTTCACTGCATTCGATTATGATTCGACGCGAAAGGTACTCATCACTGGGTTTGGTTTTGGGGAGACACAAATGGGTGTCTACACCTGTTTAATCTATGTTGGTTGAATATTAAATGCACAAATAAATCTATTATTGGTGATCACTTGAATTATAATCATATTAACCCTAAACAAGATTATTAATTATCTTATTAAGCGTGATTACAAGTACAAATTCCCTTTAAACATGCACAAAAGGCGTGATCAAGCAATAACAATAAATATCAAGCGACATAATAATAATCATAAATAATAATTATGATAATTAAAATAATAAAATTAATCATAATTAACATAGTCATGTTAAAGCATAATAATAGCAAGATCCTAGACATGATACTAACAAGATTAATAACAAACCCTAGCATGTCACTAAACAATAAAAATCAAAGCTTTAACCCTAACATGATACTATCATGAATATTAGGAAAAGAAAATAGGAAGCATCGCAGGAATCACAATTGTCATATTTGATATTAGAAATTATAGTTATTACCCTAAACATGATACTAGGAATCATTGTTGTTATTCAAAACATCAAGCATCCTAACATGATACTAGGAATCAAAATAACCATCTAGACATGATTTCTATATCATAATATCAATAAATCAATTAAAGTACTTACTTGGATGCCTCGTACCTCTTTCTAATAACAAAATACACGCGTTAGTAATTTCAAGGAAAATATAAATTAAACAATTAAATTAAATAATTGAAATAGAGACTACGAAAGTTTAGACTAGATTTGGGACCAAACCCTCAAAAATATCAAACCTTTCACGTCTAGGGCGAAAGGCAACTTCGAATTATGCTAGGTGTGTCTAGTGCTAATGTATGAGGAATTGTGTTTGTAAAAGGCTAGTTTAGAAAAGAGATAGAGAGATTAAGAGAATCTTGAATAGAGTATTAGAATTGAAAACTAGAGAGTTGATGATTGAAAACGGAGGTTTTAGGAGGCTATTTATAGATAAAATCAGCCAGATGGATAAAAAACGAATCAGAGTTTCGAAAAGAATAAAACAAATTGGCGCAAAACGCTAGACTCTAGCGCCAGACGCCAGGGCTAGCGTCAGACGCCAATCCTGGCGCCAGGCGCTGGTCCTGCCGTCAGACGCTAGAAAACATTTTCCATGCGTTTTCTTAATTTGATAAATTTTATCCGTACAGGAGGGAAAAACCGTATTTTCCTTAAAAACACTTCTTTTATTCTGATTAAAACTCTAAAAAGACAACTAAAGTCAATTTATCAATGCTAATTAAATTAGGAATGAAAAGAACCTTCTAAAAGAATCTAGAAGACTATAATGAATTCTAATTGCATTAGGAATGATAAATCAATGTTAGGCCCTCCTCTAGATCATTGGGTCGCATATAAGGCTCAAACCAGGCCCAGCTTAGTAATTTGGCCATAACTCCCTCATTATTCATAGGAATTGGGCTTATAATATATCGTTGGAAAGCTCTTTTCGAACCCGACCCAACTACACTATTATTGGACCTTTGCCATGGACCAAACCAAACTGGATTGGCTGTTTTCTTAAAATAGGTTTTCAAAAACAGAGAGAAAGAAAAGAAATAAAAACTGACCACAACACTAGACTTTCCACACTTTCACTTCATTCGATTATGATTCGACGTGAAAGGTACTCATCACTGGGTTTGGTTTTGGGGAGACATAAATGGGTGTCTACACACCCCGGACTGAGAAACTCAAGTAACCCATGACTGAAAAACTCGGGTAACCCCTGCCGCACGGTATAGCAAGCCGCATACAATAATTTGTGATGAAATGAAATTACAATCAAATGCAAGATACTCAAACTCTAAAATTCTGCCAACCATATGAACAATATTTTCATTGACTTTAGACTCACATCACTATTCCTTTCATATTTGACAAGTTTCTTCTTTTTAATAGGTAGGGATAGGGATCCATGAACAATTTGCAAGTTTTTTAAAAACTTGTTGGGGACCCCTTACTTTGTCCCTTGTCTCTTTCATTTCAATATCAGTTCCAAATTTTTATACGATTGCCAAACACATTCACATGTACTAAAAGTAGTTTGATGCTTACGACACCTACATGATTGATTAATTTCATGAAATAAATATTTCATAATCCATATTGTCTTCGGTCTGTACAATAGTTTTTCTAAGATATTATTCCCTTCGTCACTTTTTAATGTATAAGTATTGTATTTTAGGCGTCTCATCTCTTACCTATGGTTATATTCATATTTTTTCCTAAATTTAAATACTCAAATTTACCCCCATATTTTCCACTCCCAATATACGTACCTTCATACTACGGAGTACCAATTTCCAATGCAAATGTTCCCATTTACCAAAATATTTATATATCCTTACAAAAAACTATTTCATTTATCAAAATATTTACCTATGTTAAAAGCAAACATGTGTTATAAAAAAAATAAATAAATAAAAGCAAACATGTGATTTCCAACAAAATTAGTCACTCCCAAAATATATATTCTTATCATGTATACTTTCAAAATCTTTTTCATACCAAACGTAATCTATATCTATATCTATATAACTATTAAACGTGAGAAGTTGGCAAGTTGAAAATCTCTTCGTAATAGTGTGGTGACCCTTTTGCCCCTCAAAAAGTACAATTACAACGTTGCCCTTATTTTTGCTGATGGTGATATGTTGGCTCTCATTCGTCTCTCTGCCAATATGCTTAGGTGGTGTTTTGTTGGCTCTTGATTACTTTCTGCTTGCTGGTGATCAATTTCTCCAGGGTTATTCAATCTTTAAACATAGGGTTATCATCAAATTCGATCCCCAAGTTCTCTCTCCTTCTCTCTCATCGAACAACAATGGCGTTGCGTAGATTCAACAACGAGCTTCGAGGTGTTACAGTGAAGGAAGCTCCCGACAAGGTAAAGCCTATGCTATCTTTCTCCTACCTTAAGGAATCGTTCGCCAAAGGAATCGACAGTTAACATGTTTGCTTTGGTTCTTCCCGAGGAACGTCGTTATCTTGAGCATGCCCAGAAACGTGGTCATTGATCTCCCTCCTTTTTCAGGTTATTTTGGTTTGGATTGTTTCAAATTGATTCTAAATTTTGTTGATTTTATTTTTATTGGATTTGGAGCTGGTTATGTTGATTGCATCGGGAATTTGATATTCAAATTATTGGGTTTTATGTTTTGATGATTTGAGATTTTTTTTTGGTGAAATGTGGCTTTTGATTTTGCATTTTCTTTTGATTGATTGGTTTATACTTGGTTATTTGGGTTATACTGTTAAATTATGTATAGTCAATTTGGGGTTTTCGCTTATTTAGGGTTTCGAGTTATCAATTTGTGTTTCTTTTCGGTCCAACTTGTGCCATCTATTAATTTTGGGATTTTTTTTTTGAAGGTTTTTGGTACATAGAAATGTGTGAAAGTTGCAAGCTTTGTTTTGGGTTTGTGTTTTTTTTTTCAACTGAATTAGTTTTGTTGATTTCTTCATATTAACCCCCAATTTGTGTAGAAAGTTTGGATTTTATTTGAATGGCAACTGGCAAGTCATATATTGGCTCATCTTGTTTCACAAAACAGCTTTTAAATCCTGGGTTAAGTGGATATGTGGTAAGAAAGAGACATTTTAAGGCGCTTAAGAATGAGTTTTCGACTCGAAAAAGTATCTGAATTTATGAATCTATGCATTGAACCAGGTCGGATGAGTGAGTTTGTTTTCAATCATCGAATATCAAATTCACAGTCTAGGGTTCTTAGTTTTCTTTTTCAGTTTAGTCAATGTAGAGTTCTTCTAAGATGGATTATTGAGCTAATTAATAGTCTTAATATAGGGTTTTAATTGCATGTTTTTGGAATTTTCATTGCATATGTCAGTTTTTTTAGGTTTTGTTTGAATTGTTTGGTCAAAATTTTATACATTGATCTTTACAAGAGCACACGGATTTAACGTGGATACAAAAGTCATAGGTGGAAGTGAGGAAATTTTCTTTGTGTTTTTGTTAGGAGTTGATATGTTTTTTCAATCAACCTTTCTTATTTACTCTTTGAAGTACATTGGTGCAGAACCGAACAAAGGAAATGGTCAAGACTTGGAGAACTACTCATGGGTACAGCCCCTGCCAGAAGTTACTGTAAGCGTACCCGTTCCACCTGGGACAAATTCAAGGTCCATCTCTTGTGAGATTAAGAAGAATCACTTGAAAGTTGGTCTCAAGGGCCCGCCTCCTATTATTGATGTAAGCTCTCTTTAATCAGATTGAGCCACTTGTTTTCCTTTAAACAAACTTATACCTTCTTTTTTTTACCTGTATTATTTATTGTTTCAGGGTGATCTCTACAAGCCTGTGAAGCCAGATGACTGCACACAGGTAATTTGGACGAGAGAGTTACTGATAGGATCCAAGCAGGGCGAGTATTTGATTTATACATTCCGCGTGATAGAGAATAGATAAACCTAAGGGTTTTGCCTTTGTAGAGTATGAAATAGAAGAGATTGCAAATTATGTTGTCAGGCTTTTTTTCTGGCCCTTTGACTCTGTACAACATGACGTAAAATATGCGGACTGTCCCCTTTCTTTTTTTCTCTGCATTACTGCATATCTTATTCTGACATTTAGTTGGAGCTTCATAAGGCTATTTTTAGTCTCGTGTTACTTTCCTCATATGGTTGGTGGGATCTTAGTTAGTTCAATTGCCTACTTTTGTTATATGACCAATTACTTTTGTTGTATGACCAATTGACCTGTTTAAACTTCTATGAGTGGAACTTGCAGGCCATGATGTATTATGGCGCCATAATATGGGCATTGGGCAATTAACATGTATTTTTCGATATATTTTTTCATCGAATAGGAAGATAATTGATTTACCTCTGTTAATAATGTTTTGTTTTTATGTACAGATTTCTTGGCAATACAAGGCAGCTGCGAATATGACCTCTACATCGATGCACCCATCTAATTCACCTCTTAAGTCCAGGAAACCTGAACCTTGTAGCAGTAAGGAAGACCTTTATCACTCTCGTTCTTTTGGGGAAGGCCATCTCCATTTCTCGTGAGTCGAGGAAGCCTACAAATAACTCTTCGACATTACTCGCATTGGAGCGGCTTTTGGGTTTTTTACTGCTCCATTGAAGTAGCTTCTGAGGTAAATATCAAATTCACAATCTGGGTTTTCACTGCTCTATTGAAGTAGCTTCTCAGGTAAGATTTTCTTTCTTCCTATAAATCATCAAATATCATTTGCAATTGAGTTGTTTGAGTTGCGGAAGAAGAAAATAGTGAATCATTTTATTACAGTAGTTGTATTTGGGATTTTGGGGGGATTTAAGTGCATGGTTTGTGAATTTTAATTCAAAACTAGTCTTCTGACCCGTGCAATGCACGGATTGTTTATAGGTATTTAATATGATTTTTAATTTTATAATACTCGTATATTTTTTATTGGAAAATTAATAGTTATAAAGAAGAATAAGGGGTGAAAATTGAATGTAATTGTAGAAAATATTAAGTTGGGGGAAAGTGAACAAAACATTCATTCATGTATTGAATTAAAGCTAGTGTATTTTTTTTTTAATATGAGAAAGATTAAATGAAATGACATGTGGCATTGGTGAAAAATTTAATTTACATGTGGCATCATGAGGATGATGGTTTGTGTTTTTAAATACTAAGTATAGATGTTTGATATTGTTAATAATTTATGAATTTGAGCCTTAAAATTTCTTCAAAATGGATTATTAGGTGGGATGCTTTACAATCGTGAATAATGGAGCAGCCAGTAGCGAAACCCAAGGACGGTGGCTGAACAATCAGAAGAATGTGAAGAAATACAGCTTGGCCCTTTTCCGAACGAAAACTTACAGGTATAATTGTCAAAATTTTCCTCATTTTTCTCTCATCAACTTGATAATTACCTCTATTTATCTAGAATTTCTTCATTCTCTATCAATTTTATCTCATCCCCATCTCTTAATCAGTTAATCCCACCCCTCTCTCTCCACCACCCCCACAGCAGTAACAACACCTGCAGCAACACCGACACCTGCAGCAACACCAACACCAGCACCAACCACCGCCACAGCAAGGCCCACCACCGCACCACATGCAACACTTACCACCATCACACATGCATCCTCTGCTGTAGTACAAGCAGCACCCGCCGCTTCCTCTGCAGCACCAACAACATCCTGTAATGGACTTTCACCGGGGCCCACCTCCACCTCCTCCTCCTACTATGATTCGACATTCTTCTGCTGCTTCTACTAATATCCCTCCCGATTTTCATCACCCTCAACAACCTCCTCAATGTAATCTCTCTTCTCAAATTGTTATATATTCGAGATTTGGGTAATTAAATTTATGAATTAGGGGTTTAAGGGATTGTTTGATGTGGGGTTGATTGAATTGTTTGGGTTACTGTTAGATTTTTTATTTATATACTATTTGGTTATAATTGAAATGGATGATTAATTTGAGGTGGGTTTTCTTTTAATTTTGTTACCCTTATGATTTTAAAAAATTGATTCGAGTTATCGAGTTTATGCTCAAACTATTCATTTGGGAGGCTTTTATTGATTTTTCACTATTTTCAGAGCTATTTGGGATAATTTGTTACCCTAATTAATACCATTTCTTGATGACTTCTCTCTGAAATTCAAATTGTTAGTGATAATCTGTGAAATTTAGAGTTTTGACTATTAGTGGTTGCCAATTTGCCATAGTTTGGATAATCTCTATATTTTATACAAGTTAAGGGAGGTTAACAGTATTAGTTTTGTGCAGTTTGTTATGCTTTGCTTTTTATTATCTTATTTTCGATTTCTACTGGACTCTCACAGCTCGGGGTTCGTTTATTTTGCATAGTTAGCTGCGCTTGCTGTAATTATCTGTTGTCTGACATTGTTAATATTCATTGTTTAAACAGATTAGTGATGAGCTGAATGCTGAATCTGTTGTTGTAAAAGATGCTTACAGTGATGATCGACATGTTAGGTAAATTGCTTATGCTTTGTTTTAATTTAGATTTTTTAAGGTATTAGTCTAAGGATTAATGAAAGCAGCATCTCTTCAATTAGAGGTTAGGATTTTCAAGGCTTTGATATTAGTGTTATTACATACCTTAAATTAGGACCATACTGTGGAGGCATGGACAACAGTGCTGACATGCCGTCGACAACTAGACTTGACAACTTTTTGTATTTAGGGGGGGGGGGGGTATGATACTTATAGTGTTGACAATGTTTGGATTGTTTATTTGTTTCATATCGAATGTTTGATCTTAACTTTTTGATACCGATACTGATATTGATATTAATTTTTGATTGGGTTTATTGTTTGTTTGATCGTGAAGAACCCTACAAGGGAAAGTAAAGAAGTTTAGTAAGTATAGATGTATTCAATTTGATTCCTGATTGTTTACTATATATATAAGTAAAAAAGTATGCTCCTAGCAAGCGCCGTGAGAGGGCCTTGATGAAACTGTAAATACCCTGAATTAATTTATTTTTGATTGATTTTGTGTAATATTTTCATCATGAATTTGGATTAAAAGTTGGGTGTGTTTAATTTTGTTAAATTTTTATGAACTACGATGATGATTGACTATAAGGTGGAGATGATCGATCGATGATGACATGCAAGAATTTTATATTGAATTTCATGGACCCACTAACAGTATATATAATCTAAACTCTGAATTTATAGAAGCAACCACAACACAGAAAATTAAATACGCAAATTTGATAAGCTATTTGCAAAGAATAGTATTAATATTCTGTTTCGTTGAATTAATGATTACGCTGCCAAATTATGAAGAGTTTTTGTATAGTTTAATCAATTTCATTCTAGCATGAGGTTTGTCTGCAAGTTACCATCAAAGGCTTTTGTTTGCAGTCTTTGCACCACATCCAGCCAATAGCAAAACAAAATGAATTAATTCCTGGGAACTATGTCATGAAGAGGTGTGCTGTGACCTTATATAGTATACTTTGACAGGAGCAGATTCTTCATAAACTGAGAAATCAAATTATGGGTTTCAACTGTGTGAAGATATTTAACAAGAAGGGGAAGGAACCCCAAGTTTGGCTTTATCTAATGGGTTCTGATTTTGTGCTTTGAGTTCTTAATTTATGTTGCTCATTTTGATTGATATATTTTTTGCCGATAAGGAATCTTTTGGTCCTTAATTACCAGGTGCCTTGTTTAAGAAGTCACGTGAAGAGTATTTCAACTTTTCAAGCCTAGCTATCAATGTATTCCCGGTGAGTACATTGTCTTTGCTTGATTTTCCTTTTTCATTCAGAAATTCCCATGTGAAATTCAAAATATTTAAAGTTTCGTTCATCTCAATGCCTATTCTGATTGTTTGCGATTACTGTTGTTGGGGTTAGAGGAGGCATGACCACATGAGGGCTTAGCTGTTTCATCATATAACAAGACACTTTTTTGATGAGTAATATAATTATATGTGATTCACATATATTCGAGTGTGATTTTTAGAGCTGTGTAGTGTTATGCCACTACAGTGTGATTTTGTTAGTTTGATGTTTATCAGTTTAGTTTGACTTTGCTGTTAGATTATGCATCTTTAATTTAAGAATTTACTAATAATAGATACGAGAAACGAAAGTGTCAATGCTTTCTCTTCGTCAATAGGCTTTCTAAGATTATAACTACAAGAGCTTTGTCTTTCCATCACTTTAAAATTTCCTTTTGCCTTTCTTTCTCTTGATTTGTTGGTTTAATTTAACCCTTTATTCTAATTTAATTTGTTATTTGAAATAGAATGAATGTTCATGTGAAGATAGTTGATAAGAATAACTTTGTCAATATGGTCAGCCAGGAACACATCATTGCCACCAAACTATGAAGTGTACGCCCGCACATTGGTCAAGCATGGCAAGATACTATCTCGATGATAGTTCTGCAGTTACCACTGATGCATCTATAGTGCAGCAACAAAGGCATTTTAGTTAGAATTCACAGATATAAAGAGAAGGTATTTTAAATAATTTTGTTATTTTAGATTAGAATTCACAGACATAAAAAGAAAGGCATTCTAAATAATTTTTGTTCAAATATCTAGGATACATTTTTGTAGGGAGATACAAGTGCATAGAATCTGCTTTGCAGAATAGCTGATACTATCTTGTTATGAGTTTGTATCTTCTAAGCCCGTAGCTTGTGTTTGTAATATTATTTTGTAACAACTTAGTTGTTCCAACTATTATATTTCAGACTGAATTCTTTAAATATGTTCAGATTGTTTACTTGAATGTGGTGTTTCACTAAATCACTTTGTGCTTTTTACAATTGAGGTTTCTGGAGATTGTTGTAATGTTTCATCTTAAAGCACATCATAAAAGCTGTAACGGAGCTATTTGAATATTAATTTTATTGATATTTGGTTCAATTAATCCAAAATAAAGGAAATTTGCATTTATTGGCTCACTTTTGTATTTTGTAATAAATGAAACTATTACGTCCCGGATCGATGGATATATGGACTGTAGAAATGCAAGGGAGTTGGAAGAGAAATAAAGAGAGTGATAAATAGGAAATAGGACTGAGAGAAAAGGACATAGAAAAAATATATGATATAATAATAAAGAACGAAGGAGAAGGCTCGAGGGAGAAAGAGAGAGGGGGAGTAAGTGCGACCTATAATTTTCAATTATTGTTTTATTTTTTCTCACTTATTTGAACTCGATTTTGTTACAACATATATTATCAAATAAAATTTTTTTGGTGCATCAAGCCACACCGTGTGGCAGGGATTACCCGAGTTATTTTGTTAGGGGTTATCCGAGTTATGCAGTCAGGGGTTACTCGAGTTTCTCGGTCAGGAGTTATTGTGGGGTTCAGATAGGGGTTACTCGAGAGGTTCACTCCGTTAAGGGTTACCTGAGGGATTACTCAATCAGGGGTTACTCGAATTACTCGGTCAAGGGTTACTCGAGAAGTTACTCGATCATGGGTTACTCAAGTTACTCGGTTAGGAGTAAATCGAGTTACTAGGTAAGGGGTTATTTAAGGAGTTCAGTTAGGGGTTACTTAAATAATCCGGTCAGGATTATTTAAAGAGTTCGATCAGGGGTTATTTAGTACCCGGTAAGGGGTTACTTGAAGAATTACTCGGTCTGGGGTTAGTTGCCAGGGGTTACTCTTAGAGGAGGAGAGGAAGGGGAGAAGGAGAGAAAGGGAAAAGGAGGTAGAGAAACAAGGGCTACATAAACAGGAAGAGACAATAAACAGAAAGGGAAAACGCCCCATAATTAAAATTCACATTAGAAAATTATTAGCTTATTGCTACATAAACAACAACATTATCGATCTATATATAACAATAACGTTATATTTGTGGATGCAACAAATTCTATGTTAAAATACAACAAATTAATTACACATTTACGTTAAATGCAAAATAAAACTATTACGATTCGCCAAATGGAGCGCGCATATCGCGCGCGCGGAAGTCACAAACTAGTTATAAAAAAGAGACGGACGGAGTATCATTTACCAAAGCCTTAGTTGAGAATGAGGGGTAGCTCAAGTGGTTAGAGCTTTCCTCCCGATTCCAAGAGATCTTGGGATCGATTCTCACCCCCGCCCTTGTGGCTCTCTAAACACCAAAAAAAAAAAAAAAAAAAAAAAAAAAAATTACCAAAGCCTTAGTTATAAAAGTAATTAATGTATATTTTGACCGTGGTTAACATATATTTAGACGGGGTTAAATGGTTTTGGTTGTGTGGTATAATAATAATCCACTCACCAATGTCTCCACCACATCATGTGACTTGGGGAAGTTACATACCAATTCACATCCACACTAAATGATTCACATTTCACAGCATGTTTAATTGTTTATAATAATAATGGTGGTGGTTGTTTTGACAGAGAAAGTGGGAAAGAAAAGAAGACAGTGGGGAGACACAACACCATTTGGTAAGCGGCCCAAATTACTGACTTTTATTAGTAGGATACCCTTTTAGTTCTTTAAAATTCATTGCACCTAAAAAGAGATGAAAAAAACATACTAACGTAGTAACGTTGTAACCGAAATTTTTTCATACTAAAGTAACATTGTAATCGAAATTATTGACCTTCTTTATTTTTATTGATTTAAATGATAGAAATATTACTTTGTATTTGAAATTTTTTTGTTTTTGGTCAATATGTAGACCGTATTTTACTATACTTTATCACTTCCGTTGCTTAAAATTGATCCGATATTATCACGAATTTTAGGTAATTTGTATGATAAATTATTCAGGTTGTCGTTTAGAAATTGATTTTATATCGTTTCATACCATAGGTAAATTATATGGTCCCACACCTCTACTTAGTTTTGGTTCGTTATCGTCTCGAATCATAGATAATTTTTATCATAAATTATCCTTGTTATCGCTTAGAAATTGGTTCGTTATCACCCCAAATCTTAGTTAATTTATATGGTGCCACACAAATAAAAGGACAAAATTACGTACTTAATACAAATTTTTTATTTACTTGATCAAATCCTCACTAAAACAACTAAAACCTTAATATGACCAGCTAAAACAATCTTAATAACACTCCTAAATATCATATTATGTAGTATAAAATCAAACAAGATTTCATTACATTACTAATTCCCCTCACATAATCTCCTTTTTTATTACATATTTACATTTACAAAAAAGTTAAAAAAAAAATATCAAAGACGATTTTTACAAGTTTGAAAAAATGTATTTGCTTAAAAAAAATGTAATAATATGTTGGAATTGGACATAATATTGGTAAATTTAGAACTGTCAAAAGCTGACCCGACCCGAAATCGATTGTTAACCGACCCATCTGAACCCGAAAAAATGGAGACCCAAACCCGACCTGAAACTAACCTAGACCCGAGTATGTGAGACCCGAATCCGAACATGAACTGACCTGAAAATTACCCGACCCGAATGTAACCCGTAAATTAATGACTTGAACCGAACCTAACTTGAACCGAAATTGACCAAAACTTGTTTTTACCGTCAAAACCCGAATTTAACCCAACTTGTTACTACCCTGACTTGAATTTAACCCGATTCGTTCCTAACCCGACCTGTTACTAACCCGACTTGAAATTCAACCCGACTTGTTACAAACCCGACCCAAAATCAACCCGACTTGTTATTGACCCGACCCAAATTCAACCCGACTTGTTATTGACTTGACCTAAATTCAACCCGACTTGTTGTTGACCCGACCTATTACTAACCCGACCCAAAAATTCAACACGATCTGTTACTAACCCGACCCGAAATCAACACGACTTGTTATTGACCCGACCTAAATTCAACCCAAATTGTTCTTGACCCGATTTCAGATCACTTTAAATTCAATTTAGACCACCTTATTATTGTTGATCAAAGCATTTTGTCTAGGGAGACCAAGTCGTTCTAGGCCAACAAAAGAAAGGAGCATCATCCCCAAATTTAAGAGTTAAATATAGTACTCCGTATATATTTGTTGTATGGTCAGAGGAGATGATTATCTTCCTAAATTTTAAGCTATAGTTCCCTAGTATGTTGCCATACATATTATAGTCAAAGAAAATAATTAGCTTGATAAAAATGATAATTATCTATTATAGTTAGTTGAATCCGAATATGACCTGACTTGGAAATGACTCGACCTGATTGTTACCCGCAAATTATTGACTTGAACATAACCTAACTTGAACCCGAGAACGATCCGACTTGGAAATGACCCAACCTGATTATAACCCGCAAATTATTGACTTCAATCGAACCTGACTTGAACCCGAGAATGACCCGACCTGATTATAACCCGCAAATTATTGACTTGAACCGAACCCGATTCAAACCCAAGAATGACCCGACCTGATTCTAACCAGCAAATTATTAACTCGAACTGAACTCGACTCAAACCCGAGAATTACCCTAACCTGTTTTAACCCGAACTAAACCCAACCTATTGTTCACCCGACCCGAACGTAACTCGACATGTTATTAACCCGCCTAAACCCGACCCAAACCCGACAAGACGTATGACCCGATGTGACCCGACTCAAACATAATCCAACCCCAACCTGACCCGCATAGGTTATGACATTAATCCGAATTGACCCAACCCAATCTTACCTGATCTAAACCCAATCCGTTTACCGGAATATACAGCTGTAGGTAAATTGAAGTTTTTTTTTTTTTGAAAGGAATAGGTACATTGAAGATTAATGTCTCCCCACCCCTCTTTAATCCCCTCTCTCTTTCTTTGCACCTTGTTTGTTTTTCAATCTCTCTCTTCCTCTCTCTCCTCATCTTCCAACCCCTTCAACCTCTCTCTTCCTCCTATTGCTCAGTGGGTTTTGTGTTGTCTTCTTTCTCTCTCTTCATTCTTCTCCCTTTTTTCTTCTTTTTAGAGAGAGAAAGAGAGAATTTTTCAAACAGTAGGTTTTGGATGACTTCTTACCTTACCCATTTTTGATTTTCCCCCTTCACCACCCTTGATTTCTGCCAAATTTTGTTACTTTTTTTTTTTGGGAGTTTTCGAGGCAGATCCATTTGTTGAGGTATGTTCTTCATATTTTTAATTTTTGATTTTCTTTCTGATGATCGGTTGTTGGTTTTGCTGTTTGTGTTTTGTGTTCTTTGATTTAAAGTTTTTTTTTTGGTTCTGGGATTGGTTTTAGTCCTTCGATTTTAAGCATTTCTACTTGGTTTTTTTAGACCGTTATTTTTTTTTTCATTTTTTGAAATTTGTTTTAAATTTAAGATTTTTATGTATGATTGTAGATTATTCAATTTACTTTATTTTATTTATTTTATTTTATTATTATCAAGCAGTGATGAAGTCTCTGAATCTGTTAGGACCCGATTTGAAATACTGTATGATTATAATTTTCCAAAAGTTTCAACCTTTTTGAATTTTGGAGGTGTATCTGCCCATTTTTTTTGTACAAATTTGTATGGTTGTGAGAAAATGCTAGTTTGAGGGACTTACTTTATTATGAGTAATAATTAACTAGGTTTCCTGTTGTGTATAATTAAAGTTAATTCATTTATCATGTTGGGATTGATTGTTGCTGCTTATTCTGTGGGATGTTGCTGTATATATGTGAGTATTTGTTTTTGATTTATCATGTTGGTATTGCTTGCTGCTGCTTATTCTGGGGGATGTTGCTGTATATATGTGAGTATTTTTATTGATGATTTTCTTTCTTTGGAATGTACTAGAGAAAAGATGTATTTTTTACAGTGAATGCGGTTTTCGATGGCGGGATAGAATGTTGTTTATAAGTGATGTACAATGTATGGTGCTGGCATAAATTATAGTGACGAACCTTGGAGTAGAATATTGTTGGTTAATTGAATCTACGCGCATGGTGGCTGTCTTGGCGGGGTATAATAGTGTAGATAGCTTGAGGGGAGGTATATTCTGGTCTTCCGCTTGTTAGCGAACTTTTGAAGATCATACTGTTTATTTGTGCAAGCGAAGCAGCAAGCCTTTTGGGACTAAGGCTTTGTTGTTGTTTGTATGTATGATTATGTATCTTTCCTTTTTAGTCTCTTTATTATTTCTCATTTTATTATCATTGTGCACGAGTTGATAATATTTGTAAGCTCCAATATTAAATTTGTACCTTTTTGTTTTGTCTAGCAATTTTCTTGTAATTTCCCCATCATTTGATATATATCCTCTCAGTTTCTGTACGTGCTTGGGACTGGGAAATCTTATTTTAATCTTTACGCGAGGTTGTTTATTTGATTAGTAATTTGTTTGTATTAAGCTATGTGGTGCCTTATCACTGAGTTGATTTTGTCCTCATTAAACTTACTTTGTCTCATTTTATCTGTGGTTGCAGTTTGAGAAGCTTCAAAATACACCAGCGGTTATTCTTTGATTTCTCCTGCAATATTTAATCATTGTCTAAAGAAGAAAGCACAGGCTGTGATGCAGGGACAAAGGAGTACCATTGGTTCCCTGCCTGATTCAATAAATTTTGATTATGGGTCTCCATCAAGCAACGTGGGTGTAGATCAGCAAACTTGCTGGAATAATCTCCGGAATTCTGCTGAAAGCAGGTTGTCTGATTATAGGATTTCTGCTACTAGTTCAGATACATATATGGGTGGTGTAAGCCAAGACGGGAGAAACTTTAATAGATGGAATATTGGTGAATCAAGTTCTACTAATCCTCAGGTTAACTATGATGACCGAATGACTCAACGTGGATGGTCTCCTTCATTGAATGGCTCTGTTGATACTGCATTAAGGCTAGAGGAGCAACGATATGAGCCTACAAATTTTGTTTCACACACTGGTGTAAACTTAAACCTTAGCAACAGCCAGGTTGTAACTGGGCCCTCTTATGTGCGAACCCCTGACACTGAATCTGCTTCGCAAAATCGTGACTTAACTGACGGAAATTTTCATAGTGTTGATGATTGTATAGACTGTCCTAATTTGTCGAAGTCTATTGGCTTTGAGAGCAAATTTCATCCTTCAGCTAGTAGCTCTTCTGATCCTTTTGCTTCTTCATCTGACGGTGGTGGTTTCCTTGTTGAAGAAGATAAGGGTAGGCCTGGTTGCTCATTGGATGGTCGTCGTCTTTCTTGTAAGAGAAAGACTCTTGAAGGAAATGCTGGACAGTCTTCTACTAGTGGAAATTGCTTTGCAAGGGCAGAAGGTGGCATGTGGCATGCGGTTCCTCCTCGCTATGATGCCAGCAGCAGTGTTAATGTATCCATTTCATCAGAAAGTTCTCCGAGCATTAACCCTCCTGAACAGGTCAATCCCCGACTTGGATTAGGTATGGGTGGAGGAGTTCCTGCCGATAGTCTTCGTCCTCTTACTGTACCCGGAGCTTCAGAAAGCACTCAGAGGAACTATCGTTTGAGGGTGAATCCCTCAGTACAACCAGATTCTTTGCCAAATAATTCATTTTCACCCACTCCTGGTAGCAGTGTTGCCCGACGACCTGATAGCTCATCAGCTCATCAGCCATTAAGATTTGTACCGATAACTCCTCTTGATTTGATGTCACCAAATCCCCCGGAAAGCTCAGTTCCACAAAGTCAACCAGTCATTTCGCGTGTATCTGCCCTTCGGCGAAATATGCAATCTCACAGGTGGAATGGAGCCACTAATTTACAGGCTGGAAGTTCATCAAATTCTGCTCCTTCTGGTGGGGATACTGTGTTGCCTGAAGATTTGAACTCTAGAAACTTGTCGAGAAATATTGCAGAACATCCTATGTTTGTACCTCCAGTAGAGCCTAGAAATTCGTCTCAAACTCCAACGAATTGGAGTTTAAGTAGTGGTGCTGTTGGTATCTCTAGAAACATTCCATCGAGCTCTCGCACCGGGTCTGCTTCAGCTTCACATACTACACCAGGACCCAGTTGGGCCTCTCACCGCCATCCTTCATCACAGTACTCCCGTAGATTATCTGAATATATTCGTAGATCATTATTATCTGCAGCTGGGTCTGACATTGCAGGCCAGAGCAGTAACAGTGGCCAACTTCATTCAGGTCCATCTTCCTCGCAAGATGGTATACTTTCTTCTAGCGGTGGAAACCAGGGGCATAATCAGTCACACTCCAGGTCCGCATTGTGGAGTGAAAGGCAAGGTGATGGTGCTGTTGGGATTCCTTATTCTTTGCGGGCCTTAGCAACTGCTGGTGAAGGAAGAAGCAGGCTTGTATCTGAGGTTTGTTTGATATTCTGCTTCTCTGTGGTTTTAAATATGTTTTTTTTTTTTTTTTTTTTTTTTTTTTTTTCCGATTTTGATGATGGATATATTTTTTTAAAAATAATAATGTCTGGTTTGGGGTAATTCTCTTGGTGTCAATGTCGCATGGTACCTGTGTTTGGATTGTAAATTAATTTCCTATTGAGGCCAAACTGTTTACCCTAATAGTACTCTTTTTACAGCTCCTTGCATGTTTGGTTGGTATAATTATATGAGCCAAAATTACACCACTAATAATGTTTCAAACATTAGGAGTCTAGTTTAAAACATCTTTGAACTTTTCAAATGATGTTAAATTCTCGGAATCCTCCTTTCACTTATCCCTCTTTCCCTTCATCTTATTTTAGCCATTTCTTGTGTATAAATTGTTTGATGAATGATTTTGAGCTTGCTGTTGCTTAAAGGCATTTATTAGTTACAAATGTTTTGAATCACACCTTGCTTTTACTATTTTAATGTTGATGAAGCTGTTATACTTAATATCGTCGGAATTTATATGTAAGAAAACCTTGTGATGAAACCTGTTCACTATTTTTTCACAAAGTATACAAGGTGTATAAATGTACATTTGTTATGTTAATATATAAATTTATGAAAACAGTTTTAATTGTGTAAATACCAATTTTAAATTCGCAATATGCCAGAAATTCATGCTATGACAGCCAACACTCAGTATGTATCTAGGAGTGATAAACCATGTATTATAAAGAGTGAGCTAGGGAAAGACCTTTAATGAGTTAATTTTAATAAATATGCCAAACACTTTGTTTTTATAATTTGTTTATTTTAGTAATTACAGAGTAGAAATCTTTCTACTGATACTATAGCAAAGAGAGATCAACGAGGCCGAGTGAAGTGGATAGCTAATTAAAAGGAAATATCTGAGTGAGAGAGACTGCACGTGATGGAGGATAGAAGATAGAGTGTATTGTGAGGAGTGGGATTAGAGAGTGGGATTTCTATATGATAGAAATGGTGGGAATTTAGGGAGTACTACATCTCAACATAGGTTTGGTTTTTATCTTTCTTTCCCCCCCCCCCCCCCCCCCCCCCCCCTTTTTTTTTTCCCTTCCCTGTAATTATATGGTTTTTAAGGGTGTTGTGGGTTATGAACTTATTCAAATTGGGCCAATTGCCTGCTCCATTCAATGTAAAATAGGAATTAGATTGTCATGTTTGGTTATGGAACCCTAGTTTTGACCTGATCCATCTAGGTTGTTGTATCGGGTCAACTTTTGCTAATCTAACCATAGTATACTGACTACCACGAGTTGCTTTGGAAGTAGCCTATTGTAAGTTAATTTGTCTCTCAATCCTTTGTCTGGCTTCATTTATTTTATAATGAAACTCGAACAAAAATACTGAAGTGATTTATTATTGAAAAATATATGCTGGTTACCCATGATTGGATAATCTGTTAATCAATCAAAGCCTTAATCACATAAGTGGGATCGGCTACATGAACCAAAAGTGATTATTATATGACCTCAAACTTTCAACTATTACAGTTATTGTTTATGGAGGGAGTATATGTTGCAAGGCTTTGAGAATTGTTATGCCAAGTAATAGGATTTGTCCAGAAATTATTTCGACTGAACTTTGAGATCTAGTTTCCAGGCAAAAATTGTTTTTTTTTTTTTCTCCTGCTTTTGGTTAGATGGCATTCTGTGCAGCAACTCCTAATAAAATCGATCATTAGTGCTGTATAGAGAAGTTGATTGCAAAACTTATGTTTTAATGGTGGTGGTTAATGTTATAATTACCTTTGCGCATCTTAAATTTTTTGGCAACTAATAGAAGTAGATTATCTTTACCTTCAGCTTGGTTCTACTCTTTATTTTGCAGAGATTCTTTTTGCTGGAATGTATTTGCTGTATCTGTCATAAACTCATTGTAAACTATCATCTGACGTAAATTTTAAAAAGCTAGGTGAAAAGATTATGTACTAAGGAATATTTTCCTTGGTAATTCTTTTCTCAGATCTTTAAGATTGTAAGATTCATTTCTATTACCCTACCTTTCTTAGGCAATTATTGGCAGTTTTTTCTTAGTGTGTTACAATTGCTTTTTTGATGGGACATAACCTTAAATCCGATGGATGCATGAATATTTGCGGTAATTATAAGATGTGCTCTTTATTAAAGAGTTAATGGTTCCTGTCTGTTTCCGTAGAATATATGATTAGATAAGGTGCAGTGTGATTTGTTTCACTGTTTTGTTTTATGTTGCTATGGTATGAAATCTGGATAACTATAATCAAGCTGATGTTTATTGTTTGTGGAACAGCTTCGTAATGTCTTGGATATCATGCGTAGAGGTGAAGGATTACGTTTTGAGGTTAGCTTCTCATTTCAATTCTGCATAAGTGTAAAATCTTTTAACAGCTTTTATCTCATGCATATTGCTGTAGACTCATATACCTGATAATGCTTTCAGCTATAGCTTTTGATGGCCTAGAATTGGATTGTAAATAACATCTGGATGCTCATTTTGATCTGAATTGTTTTCTTATGATAGTTTTCATTAACTTATTGTGGCTGAATATGCTCCATGGACAAGGTTAATGTAATGTCCAAATATGAATGTTCACAAGGAGAAATAGGAATAAACTTAAACTGCCTATCTAATTTATAAATAGACGGAGGGCACTATTTTTGAAAGGGCTGCTGGGCTGGGTAATAACCAAAGTAATTGGGCACTAAGGTAAAAGAAAGGAGACCGTAGGAATTTCAAGGGAAAGGGCTGGGTATTAACCAAATCAATTGTTCCCTTTCCCTTAATCGTCAAACAATCCATATTATTCCTGTGCATTGATCATTACACTTGATAATCTTTTTAGGATTTGACGATTAGTAATGGATATTTCTAGGCCATGCAACATTGACTCTTAGAAATAGGGTGTCCATTTAAGTGAACAACTTTAAATGGTTTCATAAGGAATTTGCTACATATTTCTAGGCCATGCAACATTGACTCTTAGAAATAGGGTGTCCATTTAAGTGAACAACTTTAAATGGTTTCACAAGGAATTTGCTACATACCATTTTTAGATGCAAGGACAAATTTAATTAGCTCTTATATGAATTAGAATGTACCTGTGCTAATGCATGGGATGTATTCTATGTAAGCAAAAACAATCTTAATTTTTGGGGAGGTTATCGAATACATAGCTATTCGGGATTTTTTTATTAGTATTATCTTTATTAGTTTGGTGTTTGTCATTGAGATAAAAAGTCAACAATTATTTTAGAGTATTACTTGACCATTTACAATTATTCAGAAAATAAAATAAAATAAAAATACATGACCATTTACAATGAATTTTGAACAAATATGTTGCTTATCATCATTTAAGATGAATATTTCATCAACCGTCCTTCGATTTTGGCCATCTTAGTTTATTTGAAACTCCATTGGTTGAATACGCCTTTATTAGGGAAAATTATCAGGTTTAAGCAACCTTTTAATGATTCTACCAAAATGATTCAACCTTTTGATAATTTTTGAATAATCCAACCTTTGCTAACCGTTTTCTCCCGGCATGTCTCTCCATCCATTCAACTAGGTGCCAATCCACATGTCACTTCCTTGTTGGTTAAATATTTTATATTTAATTTTAAAATAATTATTTTAATTTTAATCTTTTAATTCTAATTCTAATAATAATTAAAAATAAAAAAGCCCTCCTTTCTTCTTTCTTCCTACTCCTGCTCCATGGCCACCATTAACCGACCTTATCCACCACCGCCACTTCCATAGCCACCACTAACACTATCCACAACCTGCCTCACTTCCACCACCTAAGCAGAAAAACAGCCACCCTTTTCACCACACCCAGAAAAGCTCTTGCACCACCCCCACCTCCATCACCACAAACCTCAAAACCCCACAACCAACATAACCTGACCCCCAACCACCACTGGCCTACAACACCCCCATCCATGACTCACCCCAAACCCACGACCATGACCCATCTCCACCCCTAATCCACAACCCAACATCAAAGGCACCAGCCCACCACCCACACCACCTCACCAATTCCTATTCCTACCATTTACGTGAGCACCACCACCACAGCCACAACCAACATCAAAGCACTAACATCAACATTTCTAAATGAGGAGAGAGTTGTAGGGGTTTGGGTTTCTTTGGTATTACCATTCATTGGGGTTTTGAGTTTTGGGGTGGTTTCTAGACAAATAGGGTGGCGAGAGGGGTGGGTAGCAGTATCTAGTGGTGGTCGGAAGAGAAGTTGGAGAAGGGGTCGATTGTGGTTGTGGGGTTGAGGGAAGATGGGTGGTGGTGGTTATGCTTGAAGGTAGGGGTGAGCAAACCGGGTACCCGGTCAAAATTTTAGGACTCGGATTTGGAATTGGTTTGAACCGGGTCCTAAATTTCGGATCCGGAATTGGAATTGGTTCAACCAGGTCCTAAAGTTTAGGAATTGGTATTGGAACCACCGGGTACCCACTTATGTATGTAATTGTTAAATTATAATACAATTTATAATTTTTATTTTAGTTAGGTTCATTTTTAGCTTTTAATACTTAAATTTATATATGCATTAAGCTATTTGTATTTATGTTAGGTATCAATAGTACTTTTTTAATTTACAATTTAGATACTGTCAACATATTTTTATTATTTAAAATTTATTTAGTTTAGCATATATTAGGTAACCGGGTCCGGTTCCGGTTCCAAAAAGTTGAGAATTGGAATTGGAATTGGTTATAACCGGGTCCTTAATTTATTACCCGAATTCTGGTTCCGGACCCGCCGGTTCCTAACCGGTTCCAGTTCCAATTCCGGGTACTCGGAATTTTTGCTCACCCTTACTTGAAGGTGGAAGGGTGTTAAAAAGGGGAGGAGGGAGGAGGGAGGAGGGAGGAGGAGAGAGATAGGAAGCCATTGTTGATGGTTTGGTAGTGGGGGGTTGGGCTGCCATTCATTGATGAAAGTAAGGAGGAAGAAAAATGAGTGAATAGGGAAAAAAAGTAATTTTTTAATTTTTTTTACCTCGGTAACCGGTCACATAGGTTTACTAGAAGAAAATGGGTAGCAAAGGTTGGACTATCTAGAAATAATTATTTTGGATTATTGGTTTGGATTATTTTGGGAGAATCGGGCAAAGGTTGGAATATTCTTCTTAAGTTTTCCATCATTAGTCACCATCATTAATAAAGTGTATGTCTTTGATTGTAATAGAAGATGGTTAAGAATTAAAATTATTATAAAGTACTTTGTAGCAATATTAGTTGGATTATATGTTGCTGTATAGTCTCATGTGTATTACTATATTGCCAATTTGCTTACCTTGAGTCATTAAAATGTTTATGGTAATGCCACAAACTCTTGGAAACTAAGGGTGCCATGCAAAGGAAATTTCGTTTGAACCTTTGATTAAAACCACCATGAGACAACCAGCTTTTTGGAAGAATTCTGTTCTGTATATAACTTAGAAACTTATTTATTATATTGTTTGCAGGATGTTATGATCCTTGACCAATCAGTCTTATTTGGAATGGGTGATGTTCATGATCAGCACAGGGACATGCGACTTGATGTCGATAATATGTCTTATGAGGTAAAGTATATGTTCTTAGTCATGTAGTCTACAGACTAATTTACATTGGCAAGGTATGTGATATTATGTTCAATTATAGGAGCTATTGGCTCTGGAAGAGCGCATTGGGAGCGTTTGCACTGGAGTGACAGAAGATATGATTTTGAATCGCATGAAGCAACGCAAGTATATACATACTATGAGTGATGATCAAATTGAGGCGGAGCCTTGCTGTATCTGTCAGGTAATAACCCTTTCCACCCATATGCATGTTTGAACATCAAATCACTTATGATTATAATTTACTAATGCTTTTTTAATTTTTTTCTTGTTGTTGCAACAGGAAAATTATAATGATGGAGAAGACCTAGGCACTTTGGATTGTGGACATGATTTTCACCGCGAGTGTGTTAAACAATGGCTGTCACACAAGAATTTGTGCCCCATTTGTAAAACAACAGGTCTGGCTACGTAGAAAAAAAAACACCATTTGTTTTTGAAGTCAGTTGCTTCCAAAAGGAATGCAAGAGTGGAACAAGGTAAACAACAACCGAGTTCAGAAGTCTGTGGATTATTGTTTGTTTACAGACTTTGTAGTTTGAATCATTTGATCGGCTAGAGGATTTCCTTATTCTTACATTATAATTGGTAATGTTATGTACTGTAATTCATGATTTTTATTTGGCTGCATCTCTTTCATTTGCTTTAGTAACTTGTTTATATAACACTCCTGTGCTTGTTACGATAAATCATACTCGTACTTCATAAACGAGCCAGACCCCATTGATATCTTATATCAACCAAATTGTTGATATAATGGCAATCTCGTAATACGTTGGAAGTTATTCTCAGACCCACATGAAAACTAGTGGAATGCTGACAAGTACTCCATTGGAGCAATTTTTTAATCAAATCTTGTAATGGTACTGATATGGACAGAAAATTAACGCCATTTGATCTACTTTATTGAGATCTAAAATTCCAGAGGAGAGAGAATAACAAATAATTGATCTTCATAAGTGGAAAGGATGATCATCGGCGGTGGATAATTCGGTACCACCGCCGCTCAAACACTCAAATCTGATTAATACTTTTATTTTCGTCGTCATTTCGATACAGTATTTCGTCTGGTTGTGTTGGAGTACGTGTGGAGTGCAGGAGAGCGATTATGCAAAATTTTGATAGTGAATCCTTTGTGTAGATCCTTAGACCCGAAATATCAAGGTAAGAAATTATAGCTGAACTTGACTGTCCTTAATGAGCTAATTTTGTTAACTTATTTTCAGTCCTTAATTGTTTGTATTTGACTGTTTTTGGGGAGAATCGAGAAATGATGGTTGTTGTTCATTTAGTCCTTCAATTTCAATTTGCAAATCCTGTAATTGGAAACTTTGTAATTCACTTTTTTGCAAATCAGACCTGAATCGTTTATTTCAAGTAGTTGCAGACCTTTTCTAAGTTAAGTAATGTAGCAAAATATATCCAGAATCTGTTATTCCAAATTTCCAACATGATTTAATGCAAGCGAATTGGTGTATGTCATTTTTATTGTGGTTAGAATTTTGAGATAAGTTGTGGAAATAGGTCTGTACATTTTGTTGTTCAATGTTGATTAGCCTTGTGATTTTGTTTTGTTATTCCCCATTGCAGAGTGTAGTTGTGGTGTTTAATTTTGAGATTGGATTTAGCTTCCACCCGTCATCAGCAACGCAATGAAGCTCACTCCTGCTGTCCTCGAAACCGACAATATTCATTATACGATGTACAACTCCTTATTGATCATCAAAATTACCACTTATTGATCAACCATTAATGACCATCGTTGCGGTAGAGAGAGAAAGCTCCACACATTTTAGGATTTCAAAGACAGAAAACCATTAACGATGTTAACGTCGTACATACAACACTCCAAACGAAAACGGAGGACAAAAAAGGGGGTACATTGGGCAGTCATTTCTCTTCCAACTTTGTCCTTCATTTAATGACTGAATTGACGTTTTTGCCCCTATATCAACGCGCTTCGTTGATATAGGATATCAATTTGGATTTGCTCTTCATAAACTTATGGCATTGTCAATTTCTGACCTCGCTCGAGTCAGTAGGGTCTGGAGGAAGTCCATCTAATATTAGTATTATGTGTGTGTTCGTTCACAACATGGTAATTTTGTAGTTTTTTTGAGGAATAATAGAATAGTTATTCGGACAAGATAAAAAAATACTCCCTCCGCCCTTTATTAATAGTTCCTTATAGGCATTTTTCACGGGAATTAATAAACACAAATAAGAATAGTAATAATATATTGAAAAAGTAAATTGACATTGGGTATGCAAAAAATTAGAGAAAAAGTAATAAAAGTACATAGGAAAACAAAATTTACATGGGAAATTTAAATTTACACAAATATTGTTGTAATTTAAGGGAATTTTGGTAACAAATTAATATTAATGGTTGTTGGAAAAAGCAAATGGGGTGAACAATTTGAGACTAAAATTTGCCTATAAGGGACTATCATTTGGGGACGGAGGGAGTAACAGTAAGAAAAGAACAGAAGAGAGAAAGAAGTAAGAGATGGATTGGAAATTTGGACGAGAATAATAAAAAGAAAAAACTGTGAGGAAGAACACATCATCAAATTCTTCACAAGTAAAAGAATTATACTTAAATAATACTTCATTCAACGATCATCCTATAAGAACAAACTACGGTTTTTTTTTTTTTTTTTCATTTTTTTTGGAAGAGAACTTCATAAATATATATGAGCAATTATAACTATTAAAGTAAACAAACTAAACGGAAGGTACTACAACAAACCAAACCTATACAACCACAATCTTGCAAAAACACAATTTACTTGTGCTTGTTGAGGTTAGACAAAAAGCAAAAATGATGAAATAGAAATGGACTCAAAATATTGATGAAATAATTGGAAGTAAGGAACTGCTACTGGCAAGGGATTGCAAAACGCGAGTTGCCTAGACTTGGAGCCCACTACTGAATGAGTAATTCAAAGGGCCTAAAACCAAACAATGGGATTCTAAACTCACTTTCTTAATACTTGACCTTTTGACATGATACCCTCGTTGTTTGGTATCTTTGGCCTTTCCTCAAAGGAAGAGGGCATAAACTCGTTAGGGCTCTCGAATTACCTCCTTTAGATATAGGGGGGGGGGGGGAGGGGGTTGGGGGGGAGGTTACAACGACCAATGTTATGTAGAACACCACTCTTTGTCCTTCCAAAAACAGAAAATGCAACCCCCGATCAAAGAGTGTTAGAAGAAGACACAAGCATGCAATTCACAAAGTGTAGACACCCATTTGTGTCTCCCCAAAACCAAACCCAGTGATGAGTACCTTTCACGTCGAATCATAATCGAATGAAACGAAAGTGTGGAAAAGTCTAGTGTTGCGGATAGTTTTTAATTCTTTTCTCTTCTCTCTGTTTTTGAAAACTTATTTTAAGAAAACAGCCAATCCAGTTTGGTTGGTCCATGATATGGGTCCAATAGTAGTGTTGTTGGATGGGGCTTGACAAGAGCTTTCCAACAATATATTATAAGCCCAATTCCGATGAATATCGAGGAAGTTATGGCCAAAATACTAAACTGGGCCCGATTTGATTTTTATATGCGGCCCAATGATCTAGAGGAGGGCCTATTATTAATTATCATTCCTAAAGCTATTAGGATTGATTATATTATTTTAGAATACTCTAGAAGGTTCTTTTAAATCCTAATGGAGTTAGGATTGATAATTATGTTTTAAAGAGTTTGAAATTGAATAAAACTACTCCTTTTAAGAATCCTTGTTTTGTACGAAGTGGAATATATTCAGATTTTATTTTCGTACCTCATAATATTTATCCAAATTTTATATGGTTGGATAGATCTTGAAATTATCTTTCCAATGATATATTATAATATTAAATCTGAGTTATAACGAAAAAGATATGAATGAGACATGAAACTTTATCCAAAAGTAACACCCTTCTACTATTTTGGCCATATCTTTTTATCTACAAAATATTTTAATCTGATTCTAATTTAGTTGGAAATTAGAATTTAAGAGCTTTCCAACGACATATTATATGCCTTATTTTGACTTCCGGATCAAAAGATATGATAAAAACAAAAACGCGTGAATTTTTGAAATCAGCGCCTGGAACCAGGCCTGGCGCCAGCTATTGGCGCCTGGTGCTAGCCATTGGCGCCTGGCGCCAATAAGCTGGTGCTGGCTCCAGGTCTGTTTTAGGTGCGCCAACCTCGTTTTGCGTGCGTCAGACTCTGTTTTGTTAATTTTATCTTTTTGGCTGATTTTCTCTATAAATAACGTATTAAAACTCCGTTTTCGATAATTAGATTTCATCAATTCTTATTTCAATTCACCAACTCTCATCAAGATTTTCTTGATTATTTTCCCTCCCTCTCTTTTTCTAAACTAGTCTTTTCTCAAATACAAAATTCCGCATTCACAAGACTTAGATACGCCTAGCCATATTCGAAGTTGCCTTCGCCCTAGACGTGAAAGGTTTAATTTCTGAGGGTTTGGTCCCAAATCTCTATTTCAATTATTTAATTTAATTGTTTTGTTTATTATTTTCCTTGAAGTTACTAACGTGTGTATTTTGTTATTAGAAAGAGATACGAGGCATCAAAGTAAGTGCTTTAATGGTTTTAATTGATATTATGATGTAGAAATCATGTTTATATTGTTATTATGATATTCCTAGTATCATGTCTAGGGTTAAAAATTTGATTTTTTATTGTTTAGTGACATGCTAGGGTTTGTTATTAATCTTGTTAGTATCATGCCTAGGATCTTGCTATTATTATTATTATTATTATTATTATTATTATTATTATTATTATTATTATTATTATTATTATTATTATTATTATTATTATTATTATTATTTTTATTATTATGCTTTAATGCTAACATGAACATGATTATGATTATTATTGTTATGATTTTATTTATTATTGATTATTATGTTGCTTGATATTTTATATTTTATTGCTTGATCACACCTTTTATGCATGTTTAAGGGGAATTTGTACTTGTAATCACGCTTAATAAGATATTAATAATCTTGTTAAGGTTAATTGTGATTATGATTTCAAGTGATCGCCAATAATAGATTTGTTTGTGCATTAATATTCAACCAACATAGATAAACAGGTTTAGGGTTAATCTATTGATTGCATGTTAGTCAAAAAGCGCACATGAATACGATTAGAATAAAGTAGAGGCCTATTATTAGGGCAGGTTCAATCTCTTTTAGGTTGGATTTGTACCTTCATCCCCGAACCCTTATTTGGTTCTAGACCTTATGGAGTTGACGATCTCTTGGATCGTTAAGGGGTGTAACCTTCACCTCGTAAACGGTTTACAAGTTCCTAAAAAAAACTTGTTGGCGACTCTTTTGCTCTATCTTCTTCCCTTTTGGACGCCACCGTACTTTAGTGTATGATCACAGTGGGGTTCAAGCTAGTGGGATTAAAGCTTGAAATTATTCCCTACACATAGCCATCATCATCATCACTCTCAACTCCCTTTCCTTCACTCCTATGCTCAATAATGGGATCCTCACACTCTCTTGGTTGCTCAAAATTATCATCATCATCCTCAACACACACATTATATTGAGATGTTTCACAAACAAGCATCGAAGATGACAATTGGCTTTCTAACTCTCCACGTCTCCTTCTTTCCTTCTCAAGACGCTCCTCACTCTTTTTATCATCTCTAATTGACTTCTCATAGAATTAATAATCGAATCCTTACTAGGCCCAAGATCATCACTAACTCAATATGCCTAATTTGAGTTTCAAAAATAGCAATCAAAGATTCAAAAGGTGTAGAAGGTTAAGGTTCAACAAAAGAAGGAGTATAACCAGGAAGAACCAACATTTAAATCATGAGCATATTCATCACATTGGGGAGTGGGGGCACAATCAAGCACATGAGATTCGTCACTGAGGGAACAAGCACATTAAAAGAAGGCATGGTAAATAATGAAGAACATTGAAACACACCATTAACATCAACTTGAGCTTGTACATCATCATCATGAGCAATAGAGGAAATAGAGATAGAATCATTTTTTCTAAGTTCAATCATGGGATCATATGCCAATTCACGGGATTTCATGCTAATATTAGAAGAATCAAGACATTGCACATTAATATTAGAAACATGATTACCCCTATTATAGACATCCCAAGTAAACCATGTTGGGTTTCGATGAGTCCGACTCACCGTGGAAAATAAAACCCGAGCCTAAGGAAAAACTCACAATTAATATAACCAAAATGCATAAATAACAAGATTAGAGAAAAGACTAAATTACCCTTGCAGCGTGCTTCACTCGATCAAATGGAGCTCTTACTTGAGAAAGCTAAAGCCTCGCAAGCGCAACGGCCTCCGACGATATCCACCCACAACACAATCGCGACAGGTCTTTTGCTTGGAGGTTAGCCAAGCCGGACCAAAACAGTACTCGAGTAATTGGTGAGCTTATAGGTTTTCTCTCAAGTGGAGATGCCTAATTGAGCTCTTACTCAAGTGAGTTTACCTAATCCCCAAGTGGGATATTTATAGGGATACCCAAGTGAGAAATTCACTCTCCCATCAATGTGGGAGAGTTGGTAAAATCAATTTTTTTCTTTTATTTTAAATTAAAAATAAAAGAAAATAGCTAACAACTAATTAATCAACAAGTAACATTCTAAGAGGAGGGGTTAGGTAAGGACAACAAGGGGGGGGGGGGCAATACTTGACCCCAAGCTTCACAAAACCGGCTCCCCTAATGCCAAATGCCCCAATGGATTGCTGCCACGTGGCAGGCCGAGCCTTGGCACACAAGAAGCCTTGTTGGCGCTTGGTGTGCACGGCTAGCCTACTGCTACGCGTGGCTGTGTGGCTGGACGAAGCACCATGCGTGCAACATTGCTAGCAGTGCTAGCACGCTAGCGCGCTGCTAGATAACTAGCACTGCTAGCTAGGGGTGTTCAGATCCGGGTACCCAAGATTTCGGGTACCCGAAAATGCGGGTACCCGAGGTTTCGGGTAGTTTAGTACTTGGTCCATGTCCTGACCCGCGAAATCCGGGTACCAAATTCCCGGGTTGGGTCAAAGGGTACCCGAATAAAAGTTAAAAAAAAAGGTTTAATGCTCACAATTGAAAGCATACAAAAATACTCTCATACACAAATTGAAGATAATCAAGATTCAACCAAGTAATTAAAAGAAATTGAGAATAAAATTTAGATACAACCACAAATAATATAATGACAAAACACCTTAACATTAAACAATGAACGAACCATTGAGAATTTATATCATTTGGATCAATCTTATAACATTTGAGTAAAATACTAGAGAATCACTAGATTTCTTAACATCAATAGGAGTTAAATTATCAAATTGAACTTGATGAGTAACTTTCTCAGGGGAAGTGTCGGTTGTCAATTGTTTAAATGGCCGATTTAGAAGTGTTATTTCTAGGATTGATAGACCCGCAACTGAAGCTTGGCTGAGAAGGGAGTATATGGCGGTTTCCACCGAGCTTATCTACGACGATTCGTTCTTGGGATCGAATACCTATTGCGTGGTTCCGTTTTTTAGGTTGACGAAAGCTTGCTCTTGATGCTTGCAATGAATTTGCTTATTTGAAATAGGTGAGTGAAGGAGAGAGAAAGAGGAGTGAAGGAAAGAGAGAGAGAAAGGAGGTGGGTGCTTAAAGGAGAGAGAGAGAAAGGGGGGGGGGGGGGAAGAGAAAGTGTGTCGGCTGATGTGTGTACATAAAACCCTAATTCCCAAGCAATATATATTATATATAAAAAAATCTTAACGGGTCAGCGGGTACCAGTCTAACACAAAAGGGTGGCCCATGACTCAGCCCGCTACATCTCAGTTTTACCAGGTCGGGTACCCGACCCGCTAATTTTGAAAAAACTAAAAAAATACCTGCTAAAAGCTATTGAGTCGGCGGGTCAACGGGTCGGGTCAATCGGGTCGGGTACTTTTGAACACCCCTACTGCTAGCCCATTGTTGAGGCTGCCCCCGCACATGCTAGCATGGCTTGCTAGCCATTTGCTGGCAACCTTGCTAGCAATGGTGCGCTTGCATGCCGCAACACCTAGCCAACCATCTTAGGCCCAGCTTGGTGCGCATGCTAGCCATGTTACTCTACCAAATGCTCCTAGCACTCGGTTTTCTCGGGGCATTTCGATGTTGGGGTTATTTCGGTAAATTATTTATTAATTAGTGATTTTACCGTCTCGTCTTTTATTTATTCGACTCGACTTGCGACGCTTGGTTTCAACGCTCCTAGATCGATTTTCGACGTCTAAATATTTTTTACTCGAGCGACTCATTAATTCCTTGCGAGTTAATTCGTCGTGTTAGATCGTTAGTTTCTTAGGTGTGACCCGAAGGGTTTAGTCAAGATTAAGCTGTAGTATTAATTATGCATTAATATTACTGATCGGAAGCGACCTCCACCTAGGCATTCGGATCACTTGAACTAACTGAATAATTAGCTTTCTAATAGCTCTGAACCCTCTATCAGAATAATACACTTGTTCGAAGGACACCATTCCTTTTAAACCAAACATAAAGATCCCAAGAATCATCAATTGACAATACTCTAAATTCACCATTATGCATCATTCAACTTCATCCCTAATTTGCTCATTGAAACCAAAATAACAAATCTAACAAGCCTCCCAAAGATTACAACAATTATAATCAATAAATCCCTCAAGTTTAATGAAAGATTCACAAAAAGACTCATTATCAAATTGATGAGAATTTGAGAGATATGCCATTTTTTTTAACAAAAAAAAAAAAAAAAAAGAAAAGTATATTCAAAGACCTAGATTGAAGCATTAAAAAACACTCAAACATAGACAGTGTTCCCCGGCAACGACGCCATTTTAAAAGGGGGAACACAGGTCCTTGACTAATCCTCCCTAAGCTAAAAAATTTATAATCACCTAACAAACCTAAATAAAAGTATAGAGGTAATTCAAGGGTCGAACCATTAGGAACGGTTATGTTTAAGTGTTTCCAATTAATGCCTAAGCTAGGTGAAAGTTGAAGGTGAAGAGGTAACACTAACAACTACAAAAACAAACAATCAAACAAATGAAACACTAGGGAATTAGATAAACAAGTAATCATGACAATTGCAACAACTTGGGAAGAATATGCCAATTAATGGTTTTGAAGACTAATGATAAGAGTTATCGATTGGGATAAAAGAGCTATCTCCCAATCGTTAAGCTAGTGGTCTCTACGAATAACAAACTAGGAGAACATAATCCAAACCAATCGATAATTTCAATTCCTAAATCAATGGATCGTGTCATTAGAAATCACAATGCAATCTAGAATAATTCTAAAGGCCTAATCAAACTACACACATGCAACTAACATTAATCACTTTAATCTCAACAATCAATCAACATAATTCCCAAATTGATCACAATCAATCAATCAATCAATCAACAAGTTTCACCCAATCCCTAACAAAACAACTACTCAAGAATCACCATCAAATCAATAAACTACTAAAGAAATCAAGAATTAACAAAATATGAGGAATTACTACACTAAACAAGAATCAATCTTCAAAACCAAGTAAAACAAACATGAATCTAAACAAAGCAATAAAATGAGATAGAGTTACAAATCCTTATTGATTGATTGCGGAGATCTTCATTACAATTGTCACCTTGAATCTCCAATCTCTAAAATCATCAATGATTTCTCTCACTTTCTCTCTCTAAATTTACTCCTAAACTACCCCTTAAACTAGAAACTCTCAATCAAGCTAAGATTATGAGGAAAATAATGTCTAAAAGCTTCCTATGATAGTTGGTTACAAAAAGGTATTTATAAGAGGCGGAAATTCAAAGTCGTAAAATCGGGAAAGCGGGGAAACGCGGCCGCGCAAGGCTGCGCGCCCGCGCTCGTTTGGGTTTCTTCACGTCCTCGTAGCTTTGTGTTCTCGCTAATGAGTCTTCATATGCGCTCGCAAAGTCTTCATGATAGTCACTAAGCACGATAGATTCAAATGGACTTCACGGTGGGTTTAACACCATGATCTCATGAGAGCACGACTTGAGAGTGCAAGAGCTAGAACTTGGAGCATGCCACTTTCTTAATGTTGAGCTTTCCCAATGCTATAAGCTTGCTCCAAAGGCATATTCCAACTTATTAAGCCAACAATATTAAGACCTATACCTTGTACAATACCTACAACCTCAAAAAGAGAGCAAATAAAGGAGAAAACATAAAAAAAACCATAAAAACACAATAAGAGAAAAAAGAAAATTAAAGAGAAAATGCATATACTAAGCATTTATTAAGAAAGAAAGCTATGAAAAGAAGGTAAAAACAACCTAAAAACTCATCAAATGAGTGCCATTTATGACACTCATCATGGGACGCAAGGGGCATTGACAACAATAAAAGGCCTAAACTTAAGTTACCTAGTCTTCAACGAATACTTTGTATAATTTGAAAAAACCAATGAATGAAAAGTCAAAATTATGTTTACCAAATCTTACATCTTTCGTCTATCACATTGTCTATTTCATTTTGAAATAGAATATATATTAAATCTTACTTCTTTCGTCTATGTAGGGAATATTTCAAGCATCCCACACTTGAGCCCCACTGAGATCATACACTTAAGAATGGTGGCATCCGAAGGGAAGGAATCTAGCTAGAGTAAAAGAGTCGCCAACAAGTTTTAGGAACTTGTAAACCATTTACAGGGTGAAAGTTACACCCCTTCACGATCCATGAGATCGCTAACTTCATAGTGGTCTGGAACCATGACTAGATATTCAGGGATGAAGGTACAAATCCAACCTAAAAGAGATTGAACCTGCCCTAAAAATAGGCCTCTACTTTATTCTTCTCATATTCATATGCGCTTTCTGACTAACATACAATCAATAGGTTAATCCTAAACCTGTTTAATCTATTTTGGTTGAATATTAATGCACAAACAAGTCTATTATTGGCGACCACTTGAATTATAATCATATTAACCTAAACAAGGTTATTAATTATCTTATTAAGCGTGATTAAAAGTACAAATTAACATGCAAGAGAGGGCATGATCAAGCAATAACAATAGTAATATCAAGTAACATAATAATCACAGTCATTATAATATTCTCAATCTCAATAAAGCATAATAATATTAGCAAGATCTTAGGCATGATACTAACATGATTAATAACAAATCCTAGCATGTCACTAAACATTAAAGATCAAATCTTTAGCCCTAACATGATACTATCATGATATAAGAAAGAAATAGGAAGCAACCTAAACATGATATAAGAAAGCAATACATGATATTAGAAATATTAGTTAATACCCTAAACATGATACTAGGAATCATAAAGACATTCGAACATGATACAGGAATCAATATAATTAAAGCATGATTTCTATATCAAAAGAATAACAAAGTAATTAAATTTCTTACTTGGATGCCTCGTATCTCTTTCTAATAAAAAAATACACCCGTTAGTAACTTCAATGAAAATAATAAATCAAACAAATAATTTAAATGATTGAAATAGAGATTTGGGACCAAACCCTCAAAAATTAACAACCTTTCAAGCCTACGGCGAAGACAACTTCGAACTTGGCTAGGTGTGTGTAGAACTTGTGAATGCGGAATTTTGTAAAACGGGAGGTTTAGAAAGAGGGAGAAAGAACAAGCTTCTAGCTTTTAGAGAGAGAAAAGAATAGAATTAGATGATTGTTGGTGATTGTGAATGATTAAAAATGGGGAAATACGACCCCTATGTATAGAGAAAATTGTCCGGAAATGATAGAAAAGAGTTAGAATTCGAATCGGAGTAAAATTAGCTCCTGTCGCAAAGCTGTCGCGCGCGACAAAGTCTGTCGCTAAACGACAAGGATCACGCATGGCGACAGGCTCTGTCGTTTGGCGCCAGGACTGTTTTTGCAAATTTTGTTTTTATCATATCTTTTGATCCATAAGTTCAAATAAGTCATATAATATGTTGTTGGAAATACCTTGAAGTCTACTTTCCAACCCAATTGGAATCAAATAAAAATATTTTGAAGATAAAAAGATATGACCGAAATAAGGGAAGAGTGTCAGTTTTGGTTAGAGTTTCGTATTTCTTTCATATCTTTTTCATTATAGCTTGGAATTAATATTATATTATATAATTGGAAAGATAATTTCATGATCTATCAAACCATTTAATATTTGGATAAAAAATTATGAGGCATGAAAATAATATCTGAACATCTTCCATTTCGCACAGAACAAGGACTCTCAGAAAGAGAAGTTTTATTCAATTTCGAATTCTTTGATCTTATCTTTTCAAAAAAGGATAATTAAGATCTTTTAGAAACTTATAAAATCTTATTATTAAATCCTAATTAGTTTAGGAATGGGATTAAACCTTTGGACCCTCCACATGATCGTTGGGCCGTAGGTAAAATCCGGTTTGGGCCCAGTTTAGTATTTTGGCCACAACTTCCTCATTATTCATCGAAATTAGGCTTATAATATATCGTTGGAAAGGTATTTTCAAACCCCGTCCGACTACACTATTATTGGACCCATATCATGGACCAAAATAAATTGGACTGGCTATTTTCATAAATAGAGTAAGAAAAGAAATTTTTTTGAAAACAGAAAGAAAGTATTGTATTAAAAATGACCGCATCACAAGACTTTTCACAGTTCACCTTGTTGATAATCAAATTAAGTGAAGTATATTCATCACTGGGTTTGGTTTTTTGGGGAGACACAATTAGGTGTCTACAGTCTATCACTTTGTACATCTTTTTTTCTTTTTCTTCGTCTTTTACAAAATCCCCTTTTATTCCAGTTTTAACTTTATCATATTTTCTAACTTATGAACTTTCATACCGACATAACATACACAGAGAAAAAACAAACGATGAACAAACAAAACAAAAAACAAAGTACCAACGATGTTCAAAGAAACCACAATGATGTTCAAATAAACCACTTGCCATCAAGTAGAACAACATAGCAATAAATCCTAAGTAAAAAGTTCAAAAGAAAAAGGAAACAAAAATACATAACAAAAGCAAAACCATCACAAAAGATGGCCTTCAAACATTACCATCTATGGGGTTATCATCAGTGTTCAACTCCCCGACGACGTCCTTGACGATCTCGTTAGCCTGAGCATTCTCCGCAACATCTTCACAAACCGTCGGCTGCACTTCGGCGTCGTCGATGGGCTTAGGAGAAACGGTCGAAAAATTAGGATCCAAATTTGCAGTTGACAACACTTTAGCATCTTCCCCTAGCTCAGCAAGAGTCTGATAGGAATGGTGTCCTTCGAACAAGTGTATTATTCCGATAGAGGGTTTGGAATTATTAGAAAGCTAATTACTCAGTAAGGTCAAGTGATCGGAATGCTTAGTTGGAGGCTACTTTTGATCAGAAATATTAATATATAATTAATATTACAGCTTAATCTTGACTTAAATACACCCAAGTAAACTAACGATCCGTCATGACTAATTAACCCGAAAGGATTTAATGAGTCGCTTAAGTATTATGAACACAAACTACGGATATCGAGCTAGGAGTGTCGAGACCGAGAGTCGCAAGTCGTCGAGTCGAAGTAATAAAACTACGAGATGGTAAAAAATCAATTAATCAACGATTACCAAAATACCCCTAGCATCGGAATGGCCCGAGAAAACCGAATTCTAGGGGTAATGGTGCTAGCATAGAAGCTAGAATGCGCACCACACCTAGCCAAGGGTGTTGGCAGCATTAGGCTAGTGCAGGGGATGCAACGTGCTAGCAGCATGCTAGCATCGCTGGCTAGCTAGCACGGAGCGGAGCATCATAGCACGACACACCCAACTGCAAGGAAGTAAGCATTGCTTGCTAGGCGGGTGCAAGAGAGATACTGGAAGCAGCGCCCAGTAGCACGCATCATTGTGAGGCGTGCTGGAAAGGGCTGCTAGCCCCATAACCAGGGCAGGCCTAGCCAAGGGGCCAGGTAGCCAACTGGGCATCCTTGTCACCCAAGGCTAGTAGCGCCAGCTAGCGCGCGCTTAGTGAATTTAGGTGAGAGGTTGTGTGAGGCGGTTTTGGGGATCCTTAGGGGGCAAGGCTTTGTCCCCCCTTGTGGTCCTCACCTACTCTCGCCCATCTTGCTTGACACTTGTTAACTAATTATTGCACTGCTTTTTCTTTTGATCTAAAAAATAAAATCGAAAAAGGTTTTTTTTTACCGATTCTCCCTCATTGATGGGAGAGAGGAATATTAGTGGGAATTTTCTAAAAATACCAAAGTATTGGGATTTGAGAAACCCACTTGAGTTGAACTCAATAAGGCATCTCAAAAAGAGAGAAAACCATTAAGTTCATAAAAACTCGAGTAAGTTTTTTTTTTGTTCTAGCTTTGCTAAACTCCAATTAAGGACCGAACGGGTCGTGTTACGGGTGGATTTCCGTTGGAGGTCTACGCACTTGCAGGACTCGAGCTTTCGATGTAAGAGCTTATAAAGTGAGTGAAGCACGCGCTAAGGGTAATGATGTCTTTCTCCTTGTATTGTTAATTATGCTTGTAAGTTATATTAATTGTGAGTTGGTCTTGGGGTTGGGTTTTGTTCTGACTTTTCGAAACCCAACAGCGGTATCAAAGCCTTGCTCATTTATTCTTTGTTACTAATATTTTCCGGATGTTTAAAATGGTTTTAATTTCTTGTAATGGCTACTAATTAGATTAGTAGCTTGATTTTTTTTGGTAAATTAAAGTTTTAATACCAAAAGGAGAACAAGAATACAACTTACAAAATCTAAGCTGTACACCCAACTATACAAGCCTGCAACCAGGAAACCAAACCCCTAACAGTTCCAATTCCTATAATGCCACTATCTAGGAAGGGTTGACCATAGGAAAGGAAAGATTCATGTCCCTAACTTCAACCACCTTCTAGGAAGGGTGCTAAAAAGAAGGAACAGGAAAACAACAAAACCAAGAAGCCTGTAGGACAGACACTCCAAAAGGACTAGACAACAGGGAAATTGAACACCAAAAACCAAAGCAAAAAACTAGACTCAGCTGAGGCAAAGCCAACAGGACCAGACAAAACCACCAGAATCAGAAACTGCCAGAAACAGTGCAATTGGGAACTACAAGGACAAAGAATTTGATCTAAACCAAAAAAAACAAACAAACAAAATTACATAATCAAGTATTTTCTAATAGTAGGGCATCTACAAGCAGTGTGAAATATGATATCTCTGACTGATGCCTCAACAGTCTTACAGCTCTCAGTAAACAAAACAACATTTATTTAAATCTAAATGTTGTATACAGTTTCAATAAAAGCACCTTGTAACACCTTACTCTTCAGACTGTATTTTCTACAGCTTTTCTTAAGCCAATCAATCTCACCATTAAACTGTTGAACATGTTCAGATATATAAATAATACTCAGAATCTTGTTCCAAACCTTTCCTGATTACTCACACTCAAAGAACAAATGATGCACACTCTCATTCTTTTTCAAACATAAAAAGTACTTAGGATCACAAGAGATGTGTCAATGTTTAACCTATCCTTAGTGACTAGCGTATTCAACAAAGCTAGCCACAAAATGAAGATACTTTTAGGAGTTGCTAGATTATTATAGTCAACTCTATTCCAAGGCACCTTAGTAGTTTGCGGTCTAATAGCAGCATAAAGTTTCTTGATTTTCATTTTGTTGCCCTAAATGATACCACTCTAGCCCCCTAAACCATTCACTATATTTTTGCAGCTCAAAACTTTCTTCAAAAACCAAGAATATTTAACAAGGATATGAGTAGTCCAGAAGTCTCTATGCTTGAAATACTAGATATGCACCCATTTCACCCATAAATTGTCAGCCTTGTGAGCAATATCCCAGAGCAGTTTTGTGACAACATCTTTATTCCACTCAGGTAGAGACAATAAATTCCAGCCACCACAGACCTTAGGGAGACAAACATTGTGCCATGTAACCGGAGATTTTTTACTAGAGTAGAGGAGCCAATCCAAAGAAAACATCTGAACCTAGCTTCAATCTCCTTTAAAATTTTGTTAGGTAAGATGAAAATTTGAGCCCAATATGTTTGTATACCAAAGAGAACACTTTTGACTAAATGAAGTATCCTAGAATAAGAAAGGGGCTTATAGTGAGCAATAGTAAGCTTCTTAGAGGAGAGGGAAAACCTAAGATACTTAAAAGGATTAGATCCCTAGGAGTCCCTAAGAAGATCCATAAGCTTAGTCTGAATTTCAGTAGGACCCCACCAAAGTAGACTTCACTTTTGTCAAGATTAGCAGAGAGGCCTAAAGCTTTAAAAAACTTTACAATATCCTGGAAAAGAAGCTTGACAAAAACACTATCAACTCTAGAGAACATGAGCAGATCATCAGCAAACATCATATGAGTTAGGCAGAGCTTTCATACCTAGGGTGGAAATTGAAGTCAAGGTTCAAGCTAAGCTCATAGAGGCATCTGGTTAAGTATTCCATACCTATAACAAAGAGAAAGGTGGACATGGGATCACCCTATCTCAAGCATTTATTTGCTTCAAAGGGATGAGATGGAATCCCATTAATGAGAATAGAATAGGAAACAGAAGTTAGGCATTTCCAGATTCAAGCAATAAAAATCTGAGGGAAGCCTAACTCTTGAAGAATAGACTTCAAAAAATCCATTCAACTAAGTCATAGGCTTTCTTCATGTCCACTTTGAACATATATTTAGGGGTAATAAACTTATGATTATACCCCTTAATAAGCTCAATTGCAAGTAAGATGTTATCACCAATATGCTTCCTTTGAATGAACCACGAGTGAGAATCATCAATGATATCACCAATGACAACAACAAGTCTAGCAATAATGATATTCAAAATAAGCTTATATATCATAGTACAACATGATATTGGCCTAAAATCCTTCACATGAGAGACATTAGGGACTTTAGGGAAAATAGCTCGACTTTATTAATTATAATCTCGTTTTATTTAGAATTTTTGCTCCTAACCCAGATTTCACCAAAAACTAGTGAATTTTGGGTGGATTCGATGTTCTGGAAATATTATATCCCTTTAGAATTGTGAAAAATCAAAATTCTACCTAGAAATGTCTGTTTCGAGGGATTTTTGCTTTGACAAAATTTTTTCAATCTTTTAAACCTTGAATCTTAATGGCATATTAATTGTGATTATATGTTTGGTTCTTTCCTTTAAGCTTCTACAATTTTAGACCACTTTTGAGCATGATTACTACGTAGTACTTGGTGCTTAATGGTTGGCTCAATTTTTCGCATAATTCCAAATAAATTGCTTTAAGTGTGAAAAGTACGTTTGTGTATTGAGGCTCTGAAGTACTAAAGATCTAACCTTTAATTATTTTAGTTGGTTGGAACTTTTTGTTACTAAATTCCATGATTGTTTATCGAACCTTCTTAATTTAATCATTTATTAAGTTGATTAAAGCCATAAAGTTTCAACTTGTGATTGATATTTAATTAATCTTCATATTGGAAGATATTTTTTAAAAGTTTCACAAGTTAAAGTTGGAATTTTTCATTGAATATTTATGTTCATTATTCCAACTCCCTTTAAATTTTTTCAAATCTCATGATTAATTTTTGTAGGTTAAATTAATAGCGAGAATAGCCCTTCATTATGTAGCATCAAGTTGAACCAAATTTTATTCAAAGAATATTTCTTAGAATTAATTTGGTTTATGCACTTAAATGAATTTTATTTAGTTGGAATTGTTTAAAATTTCATTTTGTCTTCTCAAAATATTGATCATAACAGTCACACAAAAAAAACTAGGGAATAATCCCGAGGGACAAGCACGCAAACCGAGGTAAAAGGCCACGAGTCACCCTCAGCCAGCTGGGCTACGCACGCAGCCCGCATGTTGCTGCCAAGAGATCGGATTAGGTGCTTGGTGCGTGCGGTGCTCGGTGTATGGAAGAGCTATTGTGCGCTAGGTACGTGGCGAAGGGCTAGCAGCCAAGTGCATGCTGCCTTGCACCTTTCAGCCCGCATTAAACGCTGCTAGGCTGCCCTCAGGAGCACCCAGTAGTGTTGCGTTGGTGTAGTGCGAGCGCACATACTATGTCATATTGCCATGCCGTGGCTAGTAATAGTACACATCTAGCTAGTCTAGGTGTGCATGCCACTTGCGTGCGGTTGGCTTTGCGATTTTGCGATTTTTGGCGATTTAATTGTTTTTTTTTTGTTTATTTAATTTAATTAATTTTGGAGGCCAAGCCTCGGTTATGAGTGACACTTGCAAATATTAGTTTGGCAAAATTTGGGGTTACCAATTTAATTAATCGGAGTAATTAAGTTGGATGCGGAATTTAAGGAGCTTCATTATTTATTTGAGCTAATTTTAGTTGCGCTTAATCTCATAATCGGTTAGCAACTTTGACTAGTTTTAATTAGGCGCGTGTAGACACCCAAATGTGTCTCCCCAAAACCAAACCCAGTGATGAATACCTTTCATGTCATTTGATTATCGAATAAAGCGAAAGTGTGAAAAGTCTAGTGATGAGGATGTTTTTATTAAAATATCTTTTCTTTCTGTTTATGAAAATATTTCTTTTCTTACCCTATTTATTAAAAAAGTGCATTCCAGTTTAGTTTGGTCCATGATATGGGTCCAATGAAAGTGTATTTGGATGGGGCTTGAAAAAAACCTTTCCAATGATATATTATAAGCCCAATTCCGATGAATAATGAGGAAGTTATGGCCAAAATACTAAACTGGGCTCAAACTGGATTTTATCTATGGCTCAATGATCATGTGGAGGGTCCAAAGTTTTAATCCTATTCCTAAACTAATTAGTATTTATTAGAAGCTTCTATGAGTTTTTAAAAGATCTTAATTATCCTATTTGAAAGATAAAATCAATGAATTTGAAATTGAATAAAACTTTCCTTTTTTAAAATCCTAATTCTATTCGAATTTAAAGATGTTCAAAGACAGTTAGATATTGTTTTTGTGCCTCATAATATTTATACAAATCTTATATGGTTGGATAGATCTTGAAATTATCTTTCCAATGATATATTATAATATTAATTCCGAGCTATAACGAAAAAGATATGAATGGAATACGAAGCTCTATCAAAAACTGACACCCTTCCATTATTTCGGCCATATATTTTTATCTACAAAAGATTTTAATCTGACTCTAATTGGGTTTAAAAGTAGACTTCAAGATCTTTCCAACGACATATTATTTTCCTTTTTGAACTTTTGAATCAAAATATATGATAAAAACAAAATTCACAAAAAAGCTATCCCAGCGCCAAACGACAGGTCTGTCGCCTGGTGACGAGCTTGCCATTTGGCTTTCCTCCCGTCGTTGACGACATGAGGTATTTTATTTTGAATAGGACTCAAACTCTTTTCTTTCGATTTCCGTGCTATTTTTTCTATAAATAGGGGCCGTATCTCCCTGTTTTGAAATCATCTACATTAACAACAATCATCTTTCTCTTTCTCTCTCTAAAATCTAGAATCTTTTCTCTCTTTATTCTTTTTATAAACCTTCCCTTTTGCAAAATTCCTCATACATTAGTTCTAGACACACCTAGCCAAGTTCGAAGTTGCCTTTACCCTAGACGTGAAAGGTTGATAATTTCTGAGGGTTTGGTCCCTAATCTATATTTCAATTATTTAATTTAATTGTATTGTTTTATTATTTTCCTTGAAGTTACTAACGTGTGTGTTTTTTTATTATAAATAGGTACAAGGCATCGAAGTAAGTACTTTAATTGCTTTATTGATCTTTTGATATAGAACTCATGCTTAGATTATTTTGATGATTCCTAGTATCATGTTAGGATGTTTTGTTGCTTCCTAGTATCATGTTTAGGGTAATAATTAAGTTTCTAATTGTAGGCGTCGTTTGAAGTGCGCCTACGTTAAAAGCATGTTGTGAATATGCTTGGCACTCATAGGAAGTGGGAATTGACATAATACGATTAAGGACAAGTAAAGTAGGGAGCCGCCAACAAGTTTTTTAGGAACTTGTAAACCGTTCACGGATCATAAAAGGCAACCACGATAAGGGACAACGATAGGCAACAACGATTGACCCGTGAAGGTTACACCCCATTCATAATCCATGAGATTATTAACTCCATATGGTTCGGAACCACGAAAGGAGGATCGGGGATGATGGTACGAAGTGAGTCATGGAGTCACATTCGCCCGTATTGGCCTCTACTCGATTCTTATAGAGAAAAGCATTCCTGTGATCTCAAAGGCATACAAACAATAATTCAATTCGCTCCAAACTATTATTTAACTAAATTGGTTCAAAATTAATGCACACATAATTCTAAATATTTGGTGATCACTTCAATTAATAATAAGATTAAAAAGGATCCTAAACCGGTTGTCCAAGTTATCTTATTAATTGTGATTTTCAATTACATATTCCCTTTAAACGTGCAATATGGTGATCAAAATAATAATAGAATCAATATTAATATAAAAACCAATTTAATCATAATTCCAACAACATAAACATCGTTAGAAAAATAACAATAGTAAAAAGAGCATGATCGTTACTTTGAATCTGTTTGTTTGCAACTACAAAATAATAAACGAGTTAGTAACTTCAAGGAAATAATAAAACAACAATTAAATTAAATTAAATAAAAATAAGATTGATTTTGGGGCCAAACCCTCAAACGATTCTACCTTTCACGCTTTGGTTTAAGGACAGAACCTTGAGTAAAATATGGACTCCTTTGAGTGCTTGAAGAAGGAATTTTGAAGTGAAAAGGGTAGGCTAGTGTTTAGGTTAAGAGCATAGAAGAGAGAAAAATAAGAATAATAGAATTCTGGTTGCCCCGTACATCAGAAATGAGGGGGTATTTATAGGGAAATGTGCTGAGGGAGCACACGGAACCCTAAAATGATAAAAACCCTAAAAAATTATCCCGTGACACGATCAAACTGTACCGTGACACGGTTAGACTGTACCGTCAGACGGTACAAGTTCCCGTGACACGGTCAGTTTTGGAGTGATGCGGGAAATTTTCAGAAAACGGAACGGAAAACGCGTTAAGGGTTTACGCGGAAAGGACACGGAACTTCCCGTGTCACGGCAGACCTCCCGTGTCACGGGAAGTCCCACCGTCAGACGGGAAGATTTCCCGTGACACGGTCAGGATGTACCGTGACACGGTCAATTCCAGTCCATTTTTCCGTCTAAATTCATTTTTAACCCTAATTTCTTTCGGCTTTTTAAGTGCCGATTGATAATTTCGGGCTTTTTTCTGACTTTTATTATTCGGGCTAAAATTAGAAAATAATAAAATAAAAATAAATAAAATATTTGGGCAAAAAATAAATAATAAAATAAAAAGGTTTGGGCTTAAAATTAATTAACAAATTAAAACTATGCTTTTACCAAACACCAAGACTGATCCATAGACCTTTCAAAAAATATGAATTTAATAAAATACGATTTTTTTAAGCACTCTCAGGATTAAATACTAAACCCGACCAATAGTGGCGGTGAAAGGTTATTTATCATTAAGTTTGGTTTTGGAGAGACATTTTTAGGTGTCTACACTAATATCAATTATGATTATTATGATGCTTCCTATTTCTTTCCTAATATCATGTTAGTATCATGTTAGGGTTAAAGCTTTGATTTTTATTGTTTAGTGACATGCTAGGGTTTATTATTAATCTTGTTAGTATCATGCCTAGGATCTTGCTATTAATATTATATTTTGACAAGATTAATATTTTTATGATTATTATTGTGGTTATTATGTTGCTTGATATTATTTATTGTTATTGATTGATCACACCTTTTATGCATGTTTAAAGGGAATTTGTACTTGTAATCACACTTAATAAGATAATTAATAATCTTGTTTAGGCTAATTTGATTATAATTCAAGTGATTGCCAATGATAGCTTTATTTGTGCATTAATATTCAACCAACATATATCAAACATGTTTAGGGTTAACTTATTGATTATATGTTAGTCAGAAAGCGCACATGAATACAAGAAGAATAAAGTAGAGGCCTATTATTAGGGAATGTTCAATCTCTTTTAGGTTGGATTTGTACCTTCATCCCCGAACTTCCAGTCTTGGTTCCAGACCTATTGGAGTTAACGATCTCCTTGATCGTTAATGTGTGTAACCTTCACCCCTAACGCTTTACAAGTTCCTAAAACTTGTTAGCAACTCTTTTTCTCTAGCTTCCTTCCCTTTGGACGCCACCATGCTTAAGTGTATGATCACAGTGGGGCTCAAGTGTGGGATGGCTTGAAATATTCCCTACAGCGCGTTAATCAGATCGATTAACCACCTAATTTAGTTACTAGTTTATGCGTGTTGATGCATTGTTACTTGTTTTTCGTTGTAAAATGCATGGGCCATTCACAAATAGTGAATGGATGATTGGAATGAATATTCTTTCACAGGTTTTATGAAATAATGGCAACTAGTGGGACTCGATTAGGATAGAAAATACGGACTGCGTTCCGTCATGTATTTTTATATAAATCTAAACACGGTCTATGAACTGTTGCGTACTTTTGTATCTTAATATCTAGATTAGTCTTAATCGTAGATACTAGTAGTTGCATAATTTTGGTTATTCCTTGAAGACGGAGTTTCTTGGAAGACGAAGCCATGAAGTTTCAAGAAAAGACCCTTGAAGACTTGAAGACTCAAGGGGTCATGCTAGTTTCCAAATGCATCTTTTACTTATATTTTTTTATATATATTTATGCTTATATATATGAATGATATGTTAGATGCATGTTTAGGATTTTGAAATGTTGCGATGATTAATTAAGTTCACTTAAATCAACCAACATAGAAACCCTAGGTCCTTAAAATATTGAGTAAAACTTGCCATTATAAAATAACACTTACTGAACTAATGTGCATATTGGTGGGATATTCCAAAACTAGTCATCACTATCTCCCTAGGAATGTAAGGTATGTAGATGGGTTTGCCGAAGTAAAACATCATATACATGTTGGTTTTGGTTAGACTCAATGATATGAGTAAGGAGTCCTTACATGTCGTGGCAATAGAGATAAGTTGTCACGAGAGCATTAGATGTGATGATTTATCAAACCAAGATTGGCTTAGAGAGTTAGAGCCATTAGCAAAGAGTTTCTTACCTTAGACTAATAAATGTTAAGAAAAGAAAAAACATGCTTAATCACTCATTGATTCTTTGGATCTTGGAATCACCTTATTCTCACTAAACAGAGATAATTTATTATGTGAATAAGACATTTTTGAATAAGTTTGAAATTTGCATGAATGCTTTAAAATTAAATCTTATTTAGTATTATGAGTGGTTTTTCATTTCAAATTCTTTAAATTGTAGAAACTTTTCTGCGAATAACTCAAACAACCAATTTTCGTTACGCTCAATTCTCGACAAGGAGAAATTGAGTAGGCAAAATTTTCTTGATTAGAAAGAAACTTGTGTATAATTCTCATGCAAGAGAAAAAGGAATATGTCCTTGATGAGGAAATTCCCGAGACTCCTAATGAGGAAGTGACTCAGGCTGCCCTAAATCGATGGCAAACTGCTAATCGGGATGTCAAATGCATCATGTTGGCCACTATGTCTCCCGACCTTCAGAAGACTTTCTTTAAGAAGGAGATGAATTTTGAGATTATTTATGAAATTCAGAATATGTTCCAAGAGCAGGCGCGAAAGGTACAAAACTCACAGTCAGATCCTTGAGAGCAAGCTTAGAAAAGGAGAGCCAGTCAGCCCACATATACTCAAAATGATTAGTTTATTTGAGATCATGGAAAGGCTTGATGTTGGGTATTCGACCGAGATGGAAATTGACATCATTCTCCATTCGCTGCACAAAGGCTATAGTCAGTTCAAGATGAACTATATATAAAATGCACAACATGGAGAAAACCCTCACCAAGCTTCATGGTTTATTGAAGCAAGCCGAGAAAATGCTCAAGGATGAGGGAAAGCTTGACATGCTTATGGTCAAGAAGGGCAAGACATTCAAGCGCTCAAGCAAGAAGAAGAAAGGCTTTAAGTGGAAGGTTAAGAATACCTTTTTGCCTAAGCTAAAAGCTACCAAAGACATCAAGGAGAAGAAGGTAGCCTCTTCTAAATCTCATTTTGAATGTTTCTAATGCAAGAAAACGGGACATTGGAAGAGAGATTGCCTCAAATTCAAGGAAGATAAGACGAACGTCATCGTTTCTTCTGCATCAGGTATTTTTTGTTATAGACTGAAACTTCAGTAGCAAAAACATCATGGGTATTAGATACCAGATGTGGCTCACACCTTTGTTCTCATGCTCAGGGACTAAGGATTAACAAGAAGCTAGAGAAGGGAGAGGTTGAACTCCGGGTCGGCAATGGAGCCAAGATGTTAGCCTTATCCGTAGGAAATCTCAGTTTGTCTTTGCCCTTAGGGCTTGTGTTAGAACTTGAAAATTGCTATCATGTTCCTAGAGTTACTGAAAACATTATATCTGTTTCAGCGTTGGACGCCAAAGGATTTGAGTTTTAAGTTACAATTAATACATGTTTATTTTATCTTGACAATGCTTTATATGGAATCACATATTCAGAAAATGGTTTTTATGTGCTCTCTCTAGACAAACAGGTTTATAATGTTGAAAATACCGCAAAGAAACCTAAGATTGTTGAGTCAAATCAGACATACTTGTGGTATTGTCGTCTTGGCCACATTAATATCAAACACATCATGAAAATTCTACAAGAATGAATTCTTGACTCATTCGATTTGCAACCATTTGAAAATTGCAAAAAATGTCTATTAGGCAAGATGATAAAGTAGCCATTCTCCAAGTTGGGAGAAAGGGTAGGTGACTTATTGGGCCTAATACACACTGATGTATGTGGTCCAATTAGCACAACCACAAGGATAGGTCATCGATATATTATAACCTTCATGGACGACTATAGTAGATAGGATATGTCTACCTTATGTCGAACAAATCTAAATTGTTTGAGAAATTCAAAGATTTTTAGAGTGAAGTTGAAAATCAGCTTGGCAAGAAAATCAAACCCCTTCAATCTGATCGAGGTGGTGAATACTTAAGCAAAGAATTCGATGACCATTTAAAAGAACATGGTATAATTTTAGAATTGACCCCTCCAGGAACTCCACAATGGAACGGAGTATACGAATGGAGAAATTGAACCTTGCCAGACATGGTACGATAAAAAATGGGTCTTAGCAATCTTCCTATTTCTTTCTAGGGATACACACTTCTAATCGCAGCACTAACACTGAACCGTGCTATGTCAAAAGCTGTAGAAAAGAATCCATATGAACTATGGATGAAGAAACCTCGTAGGTTATCTTTTCTCAAGATCTTGGGTTACGAAGAAAAGATTAATCTCTGACAAAGTTCACCCTAAATCTGACAAGTGTTTCATTGTGGGCTACCTAAAAGAAACCAAGGGGTATTTCTTCTACAGCAAATCCAAGAACAAAGTGTTTGTTGCTCGCGATGATGTCTTTTTTGAGACGGAACACCTTTCCAAAATTACAAGTGGGAGGAAAATTGAACTTGATGAAGTTCAAGGGGACGAGCAAGAAAATTAAATTGCCAGTCAAAGTGCTCAACTAGCATATGTTGACGTTGGTCAAACTGTGCAAAGTCAAACTGACAATACAAATGCTTACTCCATTACCCTAAGTAGGTTACTAAGGCCAAAGTATCAACCTGATATATATCTTGGTGTCGTATTAACCGAGAATCAGGACATCCTAGTAGTGGATGAAGATTAACCGACAACCTACAAGTAAGTTATGTCAAGCCTTGACTCTACTAAATGGCAAGAAGCCATGAGATTTGAGATGGACTCCATGTTTGAAAATCAAGTATGGGACTTGGTTGATTTACTAGAAGGTTACACACCTATCGGATGTAAATGGATTTTCAAATTGAACACCGAACAAAATGGAAATGTGTTCATTTACAAAGCTAGACTGGTAGAATAAGGCTACATGCAGATTCACGACATTGATTATGATGAAACCTTTTCTTCTGTCGCAATGATTAAGTCAGTCCGAATCATCCTAGCGGTTGTTGCATATTACAATTACGAAATATAGCAGATGAACGTCAAAACCGCCTTCCTAAATGGAATTTTGGAGGAAATTGTGTACATGACACGACCTGAAGGTTTTTTCAACCAAAACAATGCTGGGAAGGTATGCAAGCTTAAAATGTCCATTAATGGTTTGAAGCAAGCAAGCTGAAGTTGGAATCAGCGATTCGATGAAGCCATTAATAAGTTTTGTTCTATTAAGAATCTAGATGAGTCTTGCGTTTACAAGAAGGTTAGTAGGAGTGACATCATCTTCTTAGTCTTATATGTCAATGACACACTGATCATTGGAAATAACATTCCGATGCTAGAGTTTGTAAAGGCCTTGCTTGGAAAATGTTTTTCGATGAAAGACCTGGAAGAGGCACTTTACACATTGAGCATCAAGATCTACATGAATAGATCTAATAGGATGATTAGATTGAGCCAAAGTACTTACATCGATAAGGTACTGGCATGATTTAGTATGCAGGATGCCAAGAGAGGTTACCTACCCATGTCACATGGCATAACCCTAATCAAGAAGCAGTGTCCAAAGATACTTGATGAGCGAGAAAGGATGAATCAGATTCCATATGCTTCGCTTATTGGATCGATCATGTATGACACGATATAATCTAGATTAGATATATTGTGTGCCTTGAGTGCTACAAGCCGATACCAATCAGACCCATGAGAGGCACATTTGGACTGCGACAAAGAATATCCTAAAGTACCTGAAAAGGAACAAGGATAAATTCCTGGTATATGGTGGCTCAAATGAATTAGTCGTTGAGGGTAATACTGATGATTGTTGTTTAGGGTAAAAATACCCTAGACATGTGGAAAAATCAGAGAGGTCCACGTGTCAATTCTGGGCAGGTCATCTAAGGCCACTCACCAGCTAACACGTGGCAGCCTCAGATAAATCAGAAGAATTGCGGCCTTTAAGGCCCAATTCCCAAGAAAGCCGCAATTGGGCGCAGCCCACAAAACCTAGGTTAGAGTGACCTAGGGAGGGGCACTTTTCTAGAGTGACCTTATAAATAGGGATATATTTTCAATCATTTATTACATCTATTTTCTCTCTCATCAAGGAACACCTGATCCCGGAATCCGAGAAGATCCTACCTAAATTTTCACACCTTTTCCTTTTATTAAAGTTCTAACTTGATCTTCGGAGGCGGAGCTCCTACCACCTAGAGTCTCCGTTGTTTTTGCAGGTATAACTCGAGGCGGACCAGTCTTTGAGCTGTAACTCTCCTTAGGGACAGAAACTCCCAAAAAATTTGGCGCTGTTTGTAGGGAGAGTACCTCAAAGATGGTTCAAGAGTCTGTACCACTCCTTGATTCTACCAACCAGCAACCGGCTACTCAGCTGGGTAACCTCAACATTCCTGAGCCGGAGCATCTGCCGAAGGTCTTCACTTACCATGAGGATGATGATGATCAAGTGGAAACGTATATGGCCAAGGATGGCTCATTCATTTCCAGATACCGTCACTCCAGAGAATAGCTGGAACGACATGTGAGCCAGGCGAGTCCAAGGAAGCCCTCTGGGCGGCCAGATGAGGTAACCCAGACGGCCAGAGGATCAGCTTCAGTCACTCTGGATGAGCTCATGAAATTTATGAACAACTTTAAGAGTGAGATCAAGGAGATGATCAGCAAAGGCTAGGCTGGCCCAAGTAAGGGTCAGTCGACAAGAAAGACTCCTCGAGAAAGGAGAAAACCAGTCAGGGACAGGCAACCGACTCCACATCCAAAGGACAAGGCAGCCGAGACCTTTGACTGGTAAAAAATTCTTCTACCCCAGAAGAATACCAGAAGCACCTGCCGGAGTAAACAGCCGGTGGGTTACAAAAAATCAACTCCTGATGCTCGGAAAATCATCACCCAAAGGAGAAATCAGCAGCTGTCTAAGTCAGCCTCCACCTTGAGCTTTCCAGATAGCTTTAAGAATACATCTGCAGGGAATACCCAATCCTTGCATGAGAGCCATACTGGCGGTAATACCGTCCACTCTGGCCCTCAGATGATTCGGAATGCACCGTACGTATTGCTTATTGTCTACGGCCTGTATTCTCCTCACTTTATGCAGCCGAACCTCTTTGGAGGTCAGGCGACATACAACAATGTCCAGCCACTAGACTGGCAGCTTCGTCTGCTTCGCCTTGGTGAACAACCTTCTGCGTTCACTAGGGAAATAACCGAGGCGACACAACCTGCCAAGGTAAAAAACGTGTTAGTAGGTAATTATGATGGTACATCCAACCAAGAAGACCACCTCATGGCATACACAAAATTCATGTATTTACAGGGGTTAGACGATTCCACTTGGTGTCGATGCTTCCCGGCTACATTAAAGGGCATCGCCCAAAAATGGTTTGGCAACTTGCCAGCCGGTTCCATTGATATCTTCAAGAAGCTTGCCTTCTTGTTTGCTTCCAACTTCTCAATGAACATCCTTGTGAAGAAAACAAGTCTTGACTTGAGCACTATTAAGCAGGGAGAGAGAGAAGGGTTACGCTCCTACGTCAGGCGGTTCAATCTGACAAGAATTCAGATTCTAAGATTATCTGATGAGGTAGCTTTCATAGACTTCTTTAAAGGTCTGAAAGACGGGTCAACTATTAAGTTCGACCTTGTTAGAAAAGGGGCATTCACCCTGCAGGCGGCCCTATGGGAGGCGGAAATCTACATTCATACAACTGACCTCAGCTCGCCTGGCAGCCAGTCAGACTTCAAGAAGTCTGACAAATAGAAAGATAGCCGAACTTCTTAGTCGGCAAAGAAAAAAGAAGAGAGCGAGAAGAGAAAAGAAGCCTGGGTGGTGGGCAATTCTTACCAGCCGTCCTAGAAGAAAAAGAAAGAGTTTAAACCGTATGTTCCCAAGTATGAGTTTAACAAGGACTGCAACTCCATCCTCATGGAGATCAAAGACCGACGTCTCTTGAGAAGCCAAATCTAATGAAAAGTTCCATTCAATCAAGGAAAAAAAATTAATTCTGCCAATACCATGAGGAAGTTGGCCATGACACCAACGGCTGCTTTAGCTTTCAACGGGCGTTGGACCGTCTGGCTAACAAGGGGATGTAAAAGTCCTACATTTCTAAGTCCATAGGGACTAATAAGAAGAACCCGAGGTAATCGTCTATGACTCCCCAGCCTGCTAATAGCTCGGAAATTGATAAGGAGCCGGTCTACACTATAGAAGGCGGGTTCTCATGCGGTGGCCCAACCATCCGGGGCACCAAGAGCCATCTTTGAAAGATGGATATTGATGATGACCAGGCGTCAGCTAGCTCCACCTTCCCAGACGTTCTGATCACTGAGAAGGACAGTGGCAATGTCCGTCGCCTGCATGATGACCCGGTTGCCATTGAATGTAAGGTCGTCAATCAGTTGGTTGGGCGAATCCTTATTGACACCGACAGTTCGTCGGACATCATCAGTTAGTGGTGCTTGCAGAAGCTGAAGTACAAGCCCAGTAGCATGCACCCGGTAAACCACCCCTGGTTGGCTTTGGAGTGGGGATGGTGTGCCCAGTCGGTAGGATTCATTTACCCATCCTACTGGGAGAAAAATGAGAAAGGCGACACCTGGTGAGTTCTTGGTAGTTGAGGAGCTAACTGGCTATAACATTATTGTAGGCTGTCCAACTCTCTATGAGGCCAAGGCGGTAATCATTCCTTCCCTCATGCTATTAAGTATGAGAAGGATGACGGTTCGGTTGGTTCCTTGAATGGAAATCAGAAGACGGCCCGGGAGTGTTATCTCTCAACCGTCAAGTCCACTGTGGACTTAGAGGGTCAAGGACAGAAACAATAGACTTTAACAATGTCAAGGACTTCACACCACCCCCACCAAGCGGTAAGAAAAGAAAGGCTGATCAGCCGGTGGAGGTGAAGAAAGAGAAAAAATAGCAATCACTGACCGGTGAACGGTCAAATGAGCTCTGTCCCCAGCCGGCTGGTGAGCATATTGATATACCTCCGGATGACAGCCGTCCAGAGCGTATTGTTAAGGTGGGGATGGCTGCTTATGCTAAGTTGGGTGCTTATTTGCACCTTATGCTGAAAGAATTCAAAGACATTTTTGCCTTTGAAGTAGAAGAGATGCCAAACGTCATCCCGGATCTCACTGTCCACAAACTCGCCGTGGATCCAAAAAAGAAGCCCATTCGGCAAAAGAAAAGAAATCACGGCGAGGAAAGAAGTCAGGCGGTAGCTGCCGAAGTAAAAAAGTTGCTGGATGCTGGGTTCATTCGGCCATGTAACTTCCATGATTGGGTTGCGAATGTTGTTTTTGTAAAGAAGCCGAATGGTACCTGTCGTATGTATGTGGATTACACGAACCTCAACAAATCATGTCCAAAGGACAGTTATCCGCTCCCAAAGATCGACAGTCTGGTCGATTCTACAGCCGGTCATGCCTTGACGAGCTTTATGGATGCCTATTTTGGTTTCCATCAGATACCCTTGTGGAAAAAAGATCAAGAAAAGATGGCCTTCGTCACTGATCAGGGGTTATTCTTCTATAATGTGATGCCGTTTTGCTTGAAGAATGCGCATGCTACTTTCTAATGGATGATTAATACAGTCTTCATTAATCAAATTGGGAGGAATGTAGAGGGGTACATTGATGACATGATAGTCAAATCCAAGCAGCAGACGGATCACCTTGTAGATCTCCGAGATACCTTCACCACACTCAGGCGACATAATGTCATGTTAAACCCAAAGAAATGCGTCTTTGGTGTTGATTTTGGGAAGTTTCTCGGATTCCTGATTGATCAAAGGGGGATAGAGGCTAACCCCGAGAAGATATAGGCGGTGATTGACATGAAGTCACCCCGCACTGTCAAGGAAGTACAAAGACTAACCGGTTGCCTGGCGGCATTGGGGAGGTTTCAGCCGGTCAGGTGAAAAATGCCTTTACTTTTTCGAAGCAATCAAGAAGAAGACTAGGTTTGAATGGGGGGATGATGCTCAGGCGACCTTCCAAAAAATTGAAAGAACACTAACACTCTTTGCCAAGGCTTGTTAGCCTTTTGCCCAAAGAGACGTTGTACATGTACCTAGCCTTTCTAGACCATGCCCTCAATGCTATTCTCCTTGCTGAGAGAGACGACATCCAGCTCCTGGTCTATTTCATTAGCCATGTACTCAGAAATGCTGAACTTCAGTACCTAATGGTTAAAAAATTTGGCCTTTCTTTGTATATGGCATTCAAGAAACTAAAACCATATTTCTTGGCACATCCGGTGGTGATCTACACCGATCATCCCCTCAAGCGGCCAATGTCTACCTTGGAGTAATCCGGCAGAATGTTGAAATGGGCTATTGAAATGCAAAGTCTTAAAATAACTTATGAACCAAGAAAGGCAGTGAAAGGTCAGGCGTTTGCCGATTTCATTGTTGAAATGCCACGGCCGGTTCCTCCGGATAACCTTAATTAGGTTTGGAAATTTTATGTAGACGGGAGCTCGACAAAAAACGGCTGTGGTGCAGGAATTATTTATGAGTCTCCTGAGGGGGGAAAATTTGAATATGCACTACGGTTTAAGTTTCAGGCTTCAAATAACGAGGCGGAATATGAAGCCCTACTAGCCGGAATCCGCATGTGTAAGGCAGCAGGGGCAACAAAAATTGACGCTTTCTCTGATTCACAATTGGTCGTAAGCCAGTATAAGGGTTTGTATGAAGCTACCCATTCGGCAATGTTCAAATACCTTCAGGCAGTCAAAGAAGAGGCTGGGTGTAGACATCCAAATGTGTTTCCCCAAAACCAAACCCAGTTATGAATACCTTTCATGTCATTTGATTATCGAACGAGGTGAGAGTGTGAAAAGTCTAGTTGTGAGGATGTTTTTATTAAAATATTTCTTCTTTTTGTTTTTGAAAATATTTCTTTTCTTACCCTATTTATGAAAAATGTGCATTCCAGTTTAATTTGGTCCATAATATGGGTCCAATAATATTGTAGTTTGATGGGGATTGAAAAAAACTTTCCAACGATCTATTATAAGCCCAATCCCGATGAATAATGAGGAAGTTATGGCCTAATATGGGCCCGGTTTGGTTCTTACATACGACCAAATGACCTAGAGGAGGGCCTATTATTAATTATCATTCCTAAAGCTATTAGGATTGATTATAGTCTTCTGGAATACTCTAGAAGGTTCTCTTAAATCCTAATGGAGTTAGGATTGATAATTATGTTTCAAAGAGTTTGAAATTGAATAAAACTACTCCTTTTGAGAATCCTTGTTTATTACGAAATGAAATATATTCAAATATTAATTTCTTGCCTCATAATCTTTATACAATTCTTATATGGTTGGATAGATCTTGAAATTATCTTTCCAATGATATATTATAATATTAATTCCGAGCTACAACGAAAAAGATATGAATGAGATACGAAACTCTATCAAAAAATAACACCCTTCCATTATTTCGGCCATATATTTTTATCTACAAAAGTTTTTGATGTGATTTTTTATTGAGTTGGATATTAGACTTCAAGAGACTCCCAACGACATATTATATGACTTATTTGGACTTTTGGATTAAAAGATATGATAAAAAAAAATCCGCAAAAAATGTCTTGCAAATCCGGACGACAGGTTTGTTGCCTGGCGACATAAGCGTATTTTATTCCATTTAAAACTCTGATTCGTTTTATCGATTCTGGACTATTTTATTATAAATAGAGTCCCTAGACCTCCATTTTCAATCATGAATTCTTAACCAGAATTTTCTACTTCTTCTTCTCTCTCTAAGCTTATTCTTTCTCTCTCCCTCTTTCTAGCCTAGCCTTTTACAAACAAAATTCCTCATACATTAGCACTAAACACACCTAGACAAGTTTGAAGTTGCCTTTGCCCTAGACGTGAAAGGTTTGATATTTCTTAGGGTTTAGTCCCAAATCTCTATTTCAATTATTTGATCTATTGGTTTGTTTTTTTTTCTTGAAGTTACTAATGCATGTATTTTGTTATTAGAAAGAGGTACGAGGCATCCAAGTAAGTGGTTTAATTGTTTAATTGATTTTATGATATAGAAATCATGCTTATGTTGTTATTTTGATTCCTAGTATCATGTTAGGATGCTTTTCTAAGTATCATGTTTAGGGTAATGAATAAGCTTCTTATATCAATTATGATTTCTATGATGCTTCCTATTTTCTTTCCTAATATCATGTTAGGGATAAAGCTTTGATCTTTATTGTATAGTGACATGCTAGGGTTTGTTATTAATCTTGTTAGCATCATGCCTACGATCTTGCTATTAATATTATGCTTTATTTTTCACATGAACATGATTATTTTAATTATGATTATTAATATTTTTAATATTAGTATTATTTTGCTTGATTATATTTATTGTTATTGCTTGATCACGCCATTTATGCATGTTTCAAGGGAATTTGTACTTGTAATCGCGCTTAATAAGATAATTAATAATCTTGTTTAGGGTTAATTTGATTATAATTCAACTGATCACAGATAATAGTTTTATTTGTGCATTAATATTTAACCAACATAGATAAACAGGTTAAGGGTAAACCTATTGATTGCATGTTACTCAGAAAGCGCACATGAATACGAGAAGAATAAAGTAGAGGCCTATTATTAGGGCAGGTTCTTTCTCTTTTAGATTGGATTTGTACCATCATCCCCGAACATCCAGTCTTGGTTCAAGACCTATTGGAATTAACGATCTCTTGGATCGTTAAGGGGTGTAACCTTCACCATGTGAACAGTTTAGAAGTTCCTAAAACTTGTTGGCGACTCTTTTGCTCTAACTTCTTTCCCGTTGGACGTCACCATGCTTAAGTGTATGATCTCAGTGGGGTTCAAGTTTTGGTTAATGCTTGAAATATTCCCTACAGTTATTGGCGACTCAACTAGGGAGGAATTCTATTTTAATTCCTGAAATTTATTTTGGCAATTATTTAGAATGAATGGAAATCAGAAGACGGCCCGGGAGTGTTATCTCTCAGCCGTCAAGTCCACTGTGGCCTTGGAGGGTCAAGGACAAGAACCAATAGACTTTGACAATGTCAAGGACGTCACACCACCCCCACCAGCAGCCGGGAAGAAAAGAAAGGCTGATCAGCTGGTGGAGGTGAAGAAAGAGAAAAAATAGCAATCACTGACCGGTAAACGGTCAAATGAGCTCCGTCCCTAGCCGCCTGGTGAGCATATTGATAAACCTCCGGATGACAGCCGTCCAGAGCGTACTGTTAAGGTGGGGATGGCTGCTTATGCTAAGTAGGGTGCTTATTTGTACCTTATGCTGAAAGAATTCAAAGAAATTTTTGCCTTTAAAGTAGAAGAGATGCCAGGTGTCAGCTCGGATCTCGCTGTCCACAAACTCGCCGTGGATCCAAAAAAGAAGCCCATTCGGCAAAAGAAAAGAAATCACGGCGAGGAAAGAAGTCAGGCGGCAGCTGCCGATGTAAAAAAGCTGTTGGATGCTGGGTTCATTCGGCCATGTAACTTCCCCGACTTGGTTGCAAATGTTGCATTTGTAAAGAAGCCGAATGGTACCTGGAGTATGTATGTTGATTACACGAACCTCAACAAATCATGTCCAAAGGACAGTTATCCGCTCCCAAAGATTGACATTCTGGTCGATTCTACAGCCGCTCATGCCTTGATGAGCTTTATGGATGCCTATTTCGGTTTCCATCAGATACCCTTGTGGAAAAAAGATCAAGAAAAGACGGCCTTCGTCACTGATCAGGTGTTATTCTTCTATAATGTGATGCCGTTTGGCTTGTCGAATGCGCCTGCTACTTTCTAACGGATGATTAATACAGTCTTCATTAATCAATTTGGGAGGAATGTAGAGGCGTACATGATGACATGATAGTCAAATCCAAGCAGCAGACGGATCAACTTGTTGATCTCCGAGAAACCTTCACCACACTCAGGCGGCATAATTTCATGTTAAACCCAAAGAAATGCGTCTTTGGTGTTGAGTTTGGGAAGTTTCTCGGATTCTTGATTGATCAAAAGGGGATAGAGGCTAACCTCGAGAAGATATAGGCGGTGATTGACATGAAGTCACCCCGCACTGTCAAGGAAGTACAAAGACTAACCGGTTCCCTGGCGGAATTGGGGAGGTTTCAGCCGGTCAGGTGACAAATGCCTTTACTTTTTCCAAGAAATCAGGAAGAAGACTAGGTTTGAATGGGGGGATGATGCTGAGGCGGCCTTCCAAAAATTGAAAGAACACTTTCACTCTTTTCCAAGGCTTGTTAGCCTTTTGCCCAAAGAGACGTTGTACATGTACCTAGCCGTCTTAGACCATGCCCTCAATGCTATTCTCCTTGCTGAGAGAGACGACACCCAGCTCCTGGTCTATTTGATTAGCCATGTACCCAGAAATGCTGAACTCCGGTACCCAATGGTTGAAAATTTTTGCCTTGCTCTGTATATGGCATTCAAGAAACTAAAACCATATTTCTTGGCACATCCGGTGGTGATCTACACCGATCATCCCCTCAAGCGGCCAATGTCTACCTTGTTGTCATCCGACAGAATGTTGAAATGGGCTATTGAAATGAAAAGTCTTAAAATAACTTATGAACCAAGAAAGGCAGTGAAAGGTTAGGCGTTTGCCGATTTTACTGTTGAAATGACACGGCCGATTCCTCCGGATAACCTTAATTAGGTTTGGAAATTTTATGTAGACGGGAGCTCGACAAAAAACGGCTGTGGTGCTGTAGACACCCATTTGTGTCTCCCCAAAACCAAACCCAGTGATGAGTACCTTTCACGTCGAATCATAATCAAATGAAGTGAAAGTGTGTAAATTTTAGTGTTACTGATAGTTTTAATTTCTTTTCTCTTCTCTCTGTTTTTTGAAAACCTATTTTAAGAAAACAGCCAATCCAGTTTGGTTGGTCCATGATATGGGTCCAATAGTAGTGAAGTTGGATAGGGCTTGAAAAGAGCTTTCCAACGATATATTATAAGCCCAATTCCGATGAATATTGAGGAAGTTATGGCCGAATTATTGAACTTGGCCCGGTTTGAGCCTTATATGCGGCCCAATGATCTAGAGGAGGGCCTAATATAGATTAATCATTCCTAATTCAATTAGCATTGATAAATTGACTTTTGTTGACTTTTCAGAGTTTTAATTATAATCAAAGAACGTTTTTGAGGAAAGTACGATTTTATCCTCCTGAACGGCAATTTCTATCTGATTTTAAGAAAACGCGTGAATTTTTGAGTCAGCGCCAAACGCCAGCTGTAGCTCATGACGCTACGCTTGGCGCCTGAGCTAGCCTTAGCGTCTTGCGCCAAGGTCAGCATTTGGCATTAATTTGGCTTTTTACGTCAGAACTCTGTTTTTGATGTTTTATCTTTTTGGCTGATTTACTCTATCAATAACGTCGTAAAAACCCCGTTTTCGAACATCAGTTTTTTCACTAATATTCACCAACTCTCATCAAGATTCTCTTGTTTACTCTCTCTCTCTTTTCTAAACTAGCCTTTTCTAAAATACAAAATTCCGCATTCGCAAGACTTAGATACACCTAGCCATATTCGAAGTTGCCTTCCCCCTAGACGTGAAAGGTTTAATTTCTGAGGGTTCCTTGGTACGCTAGTTAGCCCCTATAAGCAATTTGACATGATTAAGTAGTCGGTTTGATTACAATCGCAATAAGTGATCGAGTTGACGAAAGATCGTCTCACTTAGCTTAAAGTGCCTAAGCATTGGCTCATCACGGAGACACCGACGTATTGGTTCACAAGCAGCAAACCGCCGACGTAATGGCATAGCGGAAACAAAGTTCAAGCGAGCTTTAAAGATCGACAAGCGTTGGTCTTCAGAAGTTTTCTTCAGAATGTTATCGCAACAAACATTCAAGTATCAAAAGCTCTTTGTTCAAAGATGCGTGGACATATCATCAAGCTCTTTTGCTCCAGAGACGGGTGAACAATCCTTTCAAGATCTTTTGTTCAGAGATGCGTGGACAATCCTTTCAAGCTCTTTTGTTCAGAGACGCTTGGACAATCCTTTCAAGATCTTTTGTTCAGAGACGCGTGGACAATCCTTTCAAGCTCTTTGTTCAGAGACGCGTGGACATATTAAAAAAAGAATCTCTTTGTTCAGAGGCGCGTGAACATATCCAAAAAAAAGAAGCTCTTTGTTCAGAGACGAGTGAACATCGAAACATCAAGATGGCGTTCCCTAGATTGTGGAGAGTTTTCACAAACAACTGAAGGTAATTTCAAGCGAAGTTGTCTTCGATCGTGTTCCCTAAGATGTGGAGGATGGTCATAAAGCGCAAGAGGATCGTTTCAAGAAAAGCAATCTTCGATAGTGTTCCCTGGCTTGCGGAAGATTATTAAGGCGGAAATTGGAGGCAGTTTCAAGCGTAGCAGTCTTCAAGCAGGATGGCATTCTCTGACTTGTAGGAGGTCATCAAAACAGAAAAAGCAGCAACAAATCAGTTACTTGAGAGACGTGTGCTCGACGGTGCAAGATACGCGTTTCTTAACTCTTTTATCCGTTTAACTAACGCTAATTTGATAGTATCGGCGTTGCAAGAGTGATTTAGGATCGCCGAACGTTCTGAATCATTCTCCGTCCCTATCGATACTTTGACTTTCGTTTTTGAAACTTGCGTTTCTCCAAACTCAGTCAAAGTGGGGGCTTCTGTAGACACCCATTTGTGTCTCCCCAAAACCAAACCCAGTGTTGAGTACCTTTCACGTCGAATCATAATCGAATGAAGTGAAAGTGTGGAAAGTTTAGTGTTGCGGATAGTTTTAATTTCTTTTCTCTTCTCTCTGTTTGTGAAAACCTATTTTAAGAAAACAGCCAATACATTTTGGTTGGTCCATGATATGGGTCCAATAGTAGTGTAGTTGGATAGGGCTTGAAAAGAGCTTTCCAACGATATATTATAAGCCTAATTCCGATGAATATTGAGGAAGTTATGGCCAAATTACGAAACTGGGCCCGGTTTGAACCTTATATGCGGCCCAATGATCTAGAGGAGGGCCTAATATAGATTTATCATTTCTAATTTAATTAGCATTGATAAATTGACTTTTGTTGACTTTTTAGAGTTTTAATTAAAATCAAAGAACGTTTTTGAGGAAAGTACGATTTTATCCTCCTGTACGGCAATTCCTATCTGATTTTAAGAAAACGCGTGAATTTCTGAGTCAGCGTCAAACGCCAGCTGTAACGCCTGACGCTATGCTTGGCGCCTGGTGCTAGCCTTAGCGTCTAGCGCCAAGGTCAGCGTTTGGCGATAACTTGGCTTTTTGCGTGAGAACTCTGTTTTTGATGTTTTATCTTTTTGGCTGATTTTCTCTATATATAACGTCGTAAAAACCTCGTTTTCGATCATCAGTTTTTTTCACCAATATTCACCAACTCTCATCAAGATTCTCTTGATTACTCTATCTCTCTTTTCTAAACTAGCCTTTTCTCAAATACAAAATTCCGCATTCGCAAGACTTAAATACACCTAGCCATATTCGAAGTTGCCTTCGCCCTAGACGTGAAAGGTTTAATTTCTGAGGGTTTGGTTCCAAATCTCTCTTTCTATTATTTAATTTAATTGTTTTAATTTTTATTTTCCTTGAAGTTACTGATGTGTGTATTTTGTTATTAAAAAGAGGTACGAGACATCCAAGTAAGTACTTTAATGGTTTAATTGATATTATGATATAGAAATCATGCTTAGATTGTTATTTTGATTCCTAGTATCATGTTAGGATGTTTTCCTTAATTTGATGTTTAGGGTGACAACAATAAATTCCTAGTATCATGTCTAGGGTAACTTTAATATTAAGTATGATTAAAAGTATGATGCCTTTTATGTTTTTCCTAATATTTATGATTGTTAGTATCATGTTAGGGTTAAAACTTTGATTTTTATTGTTTAGTGACATGCTAGGGTTTGTTATTAATCTTGTTAGTATCATGCCTAGGATCTTGCTATTATTATGCTTTAACATTATTATTTTTATAATTGTTATAATTTATTATTATTATGTTGCTTGAAATTTATTGTTATTGCTTGATCACGCCTTTTATACATGTTTAAAGGGAATTGGTACTTGTAATCATTTTTAATAAGATAATTAATAATCTTATTTAGGGTTAATATGATTATAATTCAAGTGATCGCCAATAATAGATTATTTGTGCATTAATATTCAACCAACATAGATAAACAAGTTTAGGGTAAACCTATTGATTGCATGTTAGTCAGAAAGCGCACATGAATACGATAAGAATATAGTAGAGGCCTATTATTATGGCAGGTTCAATCTCTTTTAGGTTGGATTTGTACCTTCATCCCCGAACATTATTTGGTTCAAGACCTTATTGGAGTTGACGATCTCATGGATCGTTAAGGGGTGTAACCTTCACCTCGTGAACGCCACCGTACTTAAGTGTATGATCACAGTGGGGTTCAAGTTGTTGGCAACTCTTTTTCTCTATCTTCTTTCCCTTTGGACGCCACCGTACTTTAGTGTATGATCACAGTGGGGTTCAAGTTAGGGGTTAATGCTTGAAATATTCCCTACAGTTTTTGGCGACTCCACTGGGGAGGATTTCTATTTTAATTCCTTAATTTGTTTTGGCAATGATTTAGAATGAGTGGATGAGACTCGAAACGTTCTAAGTATTTCATGTGCGTAATTTTGATTAACATTATTGTCATATGCATAAAAAAAAAAGATCTCATTGGAAAGACCATCCGTATTGAGTTAAAACATAGGATTTTACACCTAGGAAATTTGAGAAATATCTTTCACAACTAGGACCGAAATAATGCTGCACGAAACTGGAAAATTTTATCGAGCACAGAAAGCTGCTGACGCATGTAGGAATTAGCGTCAGCGACCTGAGTATTAGCACTAGACTTTTAACTGTAGCGCTAGACGATAGTTCTGTCGCCAGGCGCTACAGCTAAAACTTGACGCCAATCTCTGTTTGCTGGCGCCAAATTCTTCCAATACCGAGCCAGAAATATGCGTTCTAATTTCAACCAGTTTTTCGCATTGTTTGCTCGATCCTACTTCCTGATTGAGTTTTTCTTACTTTTCTGAAACCCATATGTGTTCTACATATGGACATAACCCTCTGGGAATTCATGCTCCATCTACCTGATTGATTGCTCTGAGCAACAAAAGGTACATCCGAGATTGTTGAATTCACCAAACCATCGAAGCGAGTTTTTTCTAAAACTCGCAGTGTCCCATCCACTCGCGCCAACCCTTCACGGTTAGGCTTCCGCGCAGTGCATCCGGACAATTAACCATGGACCCTTTATTGACTAAACCATATCCCGAACTTTAGAGAACTAGAGCCATGGTTAGGTTGCAAACTCATTGCATCATATCGTGCCTACTTGACTAATTGTGCATTATTTGTTGTGCATATACTATGTTTTCTTAACCGTTTGTTTGACTTGTGTTGAGATTAAATAAATTAATGACTAAAAGAACTTTGCCTAATTAATTAATTAATTAATTTGAGTAAATAAAGACTAATATTTTAATCAGAATTGACCAAGTATGACTTTAGGCATACCCCTGTTGATTAATAACACCGAAAACAGTCTCAGATTGAAGCTCCAACATTGAAGCCAAAATCTAAACTGTAGCGCCACTCTGTGGAGTGTGGCGCCTGGCAACAGATCTGTCGTCTGGCGCTACACTGCAAAGAGAGGCGCCAGTCTTGTCATTTTGAGGACAGTTTGGATTATTGATTGAGTCATCACTTTGTGTCTAATTAACCAGTTTACTAATTAATTCGGTTAAAAATTACTGTCAATAATGCCTTGCCAAGACCATTAATTGAATCTAGTCACATAGTCTAGCCACATGGTCATGACACGAGTCTTAACATGTCACCTACACTTACTAGTCTTAGCACACACTTTGAGTACATATTACCAAGACCATGTCTTAGGTTCATGCATGAGTCGGTCTTTCCGTCATTTGAGTTGGGGGTACATTCTATTCCTAATTCTTCATATCCCGCCATCTACATCATTTTTCTTCACATTCTATTCCAATCTTTCTTCACTTCCTCCATCCATTGCATGTTGAATAAAGTTTGAGTCAAATAATTAACAATTGATATCCCCAAATTCCTTTTCCACAGTACTTGGTCGAGGAGAGAAGGGCGATTAATCAAGGACAACCTCTTTATTCAAGTCTCACTTTTTGATAAACCAATTCGTCAAAAGAGGAAGGCTAAAAAGATAATGGCAAGTCAAGAAGAGGTCAATGAACTTAGGAATCAATTGACTGATGTGACTAAGGTGTTAAAGGCTTTAGCCCTCAAAATTGATGACCCTGTGAAGCAACAACAAATAAACCTCATGCAAGAAAGCTTGAGCAAGAAAAAACCTCCACCTGGGAGTCCATAGAAAACGCTTACATAGATAGATATAAGTGCAACATCCAAGACGAAACAGACCATAGACAACTTGAGATGTTAAAAAAAAAGAAAACGAAGGGTTCACTTCTTTCTGCAACAAATGGAGGGAAACTTCCGCTAATATGGTCAAGGCTCCTATCAAAAAAGAATCTGTGAGGATGTTTATCAAGAATCTCCAAGGGAAGTATTCAAAGCACTTAAAGTACCAACACAACTTGAATACTTTCAAGGCTGTGTATAACATAGGCATTGATATTGAAGATGACCTTTTGAAAGACAATAATGCAAGAGGAAAGAAGAACGACCATCCTTCTTCTTCCTCTCCCATTAATGAGGTACATGCCACGAACGCCCCTAAATCACGAATCCAAAGGTCAAAAAGAGTGTTCACTCCACTTGGTATGAGTTATGAAACAACTTTCGAGAAGCTACATCAGAAAGGAGTAGTCATGCCCATAGGGCCTATCAAAGATCCAGTTCCAGAAGCCAGGCCACCCAAGTGGGACCCTAATAAGCACTGTAAATATCACCAAGGAAAGGGTCATGACACTGAAGAGTGCTGGAAACTCAAAGAAGCTATTCAAGATCTGATCGATAACAATGAAACTTCCGAAATTCTAGCCATCGAAGAAGATCAAGCATCCTTCGATCCATCACTTCTTATCACACCTGTAGGAGAGCCCATGATCGAGACAACTTATATAACCTCTCTCGATGAAGTGGCCATGATTGGAGAGGATGAAAGTCTTTTTTTAGATAATACCAGGGAAGACTCATCAAGTCTAAAAGAGGACGTTTGAAAACTGCAAGATGTCGTTGCCATGCTCTTGAACGTAGTAGAAGGATTAGAAAATCGGGTGATGATCATCGAACAAAATTCTCGCCAAGGGTTTAATGAAGAACTCAATGCTCCTAAACCACGGGCAAAACAGACCGTTAAAGAATACACACCAATAGGAATGACTTACAATGAAGCTTTTGACTGTCTTCACAATCAAGGTCATATTCACTCCATTGGTCCCAGTCAAGACTCTCCACCTGAAAAACGTTTTCCCAATTGAGATCCAAATTCCTATTGTCGATACCATAGAGGTCGCGGTTACACTACCGAAAAGTGTCTCGCCCTCAAGGATCGTGTTCGAGACTTCATTGATTCAAATCTCCTTCATGTTCCTCCGCGCGACAAGAAGGCCAAGATTAGTAACTATAGTAACAGTGGCTGTAAAGGGAAGAAGAAAGACTATCCTTCTTCTTCTGAAAACACCTACTGTAACAATGTTGCTACTTTCTACCTTAATGAGATCTTAGCCATGGATAATTGAGGAATTAGAAAGCAACAAAAAAGGATTTTACCCCTGTTGGAATTAGCTACGATGATGCTTTTGATCGACTCCATGCCAAGGGACTCATTACTCTTATTGGACATCTTCAAGATCCCTCGCTTGAGAAGAGATTGCCTAGCTGGAATCCAAATGTGCGCTGCAAGTACCATCAAGGTAGGGGTCATGCTACTAAGAGCTGTTGGAAGCTAAAGGAGGCTATCCAACATTTGATTGATAATAACAAGCTTCCCATGCCTCCAGTTAACAAGAAGAGCGAGTGATGATAAAGCAAACAACACAAGACAAGAGGCGAGCTTCAACGACGAGATTTCATGACCTCTTTTTTATTTTTCTTTATAAGTCTAGCATAGACACCTTTATTTCCCCTTAGATTAATTTTGTAGATTCTCTCTTTTCCCCTTTTTTTATAAAATGAGCATTTATTTTCTTGCATATGATCATTTCATCACAAAAAAAAAGAAAAAAAAATAATAAAAAAAAAATTCCGTGTCAAACTAAGCACAAGGCATACCAATGATTTAAGGCACCCCTTGTAGCCACATCATATTGCCTTTCACCTTTCTAATTTACAATCCTTTCTTCATAAACCACTTTGAGCCTCGTCTAACGATAAACCTTTCTTTCTTCAACCTACATCTACCTAACCTTGAGATGGGATGGTGTGCAACTTATGCAATTTTCAATTTCATAAAAATCTTGAGTGACTTCAAAAGATAAAATAGCAAAAAATAATAAGCAAAAATAAATAAAAAAATAAAAGTGTACAAAAGGGAAAGTGTTCCAATGTCTTTTACATGAAAATGTCTTTGATAAGAACACGTCTAAGATTGCGTCTCTTATCGAGTGTTCGGTACCGTGCCTGAGAAACATGAATGCCAAGTGATAGACCGCATGATCGAGATTGCCCACACTTATAAAAATACAAAATGCAAAAGCAAAAAAAAAAAAAAAAGAAGAGAGCAGAAATAAATAAAGAAAAAAAATGAGAGTTAAAAAAGAATAGAAACTCAAGCATAAAAATATAAAGATCCAAAAGCAAAGTTTCACACCTTGGGGGCTTATCTAGGGTCTTGAGCCTTTATCCCCTTCTTCTATAACCTTTAGCCTAACCACGTTACAACCCTTAAAAAGACCTTTTTGAGGTATACACACACACACTTGTGCGAGGTTCGGCTAGAGCTACGTTCGGCCTGATTCCTAACGGATACGTAGGCAACCTTACATCGAGGTGCGGCCGTAATAAACATGCATTCATATTCACATTCACACACTCACACCATGATCATATAAAGGGATTCCCTATGCTCATTCCTAAATACTTAGAGCTAGACTTGGGGGCTTGATCCCTACATCATTAGCTTACCTAGCCTAAGAGTCACCACCATTCGACTCTTTTAAAAAATAATATCTTTCCACACACTTAGCCCTTGCGGCCTAACTTTAGTGTCACTTTCACACACTGCACAGATACATGACCAAATAGTCTTTCCCTTAGGAACCCTTTGTCATGAAATCTTAACACAACGTTGAAGCATGCCTTGTCATATCAACATCACTCATCAATCATAATCGTTATTGCATCACGAAGTATAAAGTGCTTAGCCTCCGTGCCTAAGTTACCTAAATACTTTCATCATTGAGTCAACCATTGAGATAGCCTAGGATGGATTAATCCTTGCACCTTGAGAGATAGTATCAAACAACATTTGACTAAGCTCATTCAACATGCACCTTCAAACACTTCGATTCTTTTTTTTTCGCGTCTTTCTTTTTCGAGAGAAAGTCGGTACCCTCCACAAAAATGACGGAAATTTTTGTTTTTCTGCATTTCGAGTTTCATGAGTCAACACTATGCACACACAAGTCACATCGAGTCGAGTCAACCTCGAGTCAGTCAATCACAGTTAATCTAGTTTATATCTTGAGTGGAGTCAATGAGTCAAGCAACGCTAAGCCTTAGGTCAACCCTAAAGAAAGATAAGCAAAATTCTATAGTAAAAAATAAATACAAGTGCAGCAGAATAGGGAAGACCCTACTCCAGCGCTAGACAGAAACAACTAGCGTCTGGCAATAGCTTTTAGCGCCTGGCGCTAGATCACAACGTTTGGCTACAGAGTCAATTCTTGGCGCCAGAGATATTTCAGCAGCGACAGAGCTCGAAGCCTCTCAGAAAGGTGATTTCGACCTCATACAACAATTTCAGGTTCCTTAGTACGCCAGTTAGCCCCTATAAGCAATTTGACATGATTAAGTAGTCGGTTTGATTACAATCGCAATAAGTGATCGACCTGACGAATGATCGTCTCACTTAGCTTAAAGTACCTAAGCATTGACTCATCACGGAGACACCGACGTAATGGTTCACAAGCAGCAAACCGCCGACGAAATGGCATAGCGGAAGCAAAGTTCAAGCGAGCATTAAAGATCGACAAACGTTGGTCTTCATAAGTTTTTTTCATAACGTTATCACAACAAACATTCAAGTATCAAAAGCTCTTTGTTCAGAGACGCGTGGACATATCATCAAGATTTTTTGCTCCAGAGACGCGTGGACAATCCTTTCAAGCTCTTTTGTTCAGAGACGCGTGGACAATCCTTTCAAGATCTTTTGTTCAGAGACGCGTGGACAATCCTTTCAAGCGAAGTTGTCTTCGATCGTGTTCCCTAAGATGTGGAGTATGGTCATAAAGCGGAAGAGGATCGTTTCAAGCGAAGCAATCTTCGATAGTGTTCCCTAGCTTGCGGAAGATTATTAAGGCGGAAATTGGAGGCAGTTGCAAGCGTAGCAGTCTTGAAGAAGGATGGCATTCTCTGACTTGCAGGAGGTCATCATAACAGAAAAAGCAGCAACAAATCAGTTACTTCGGAGACGTGTGCTCGATGGCGCAAGATACACGTTTCTTAACTCTTTTATCTGTTTAACTAACGCTAGTTTGCAGGTATCGACGTTGCAAGAGTGATTTAGGATCGCAGAAGTTCTGAATCATTCTCCGTCCCTATCGATACTTTGACTTTCGTTTTCGAAACTTGCGTTTCTCCAAACTCAGTCAAAGTGGGGGCTTCTGTAGACACCCATTTGTGTCTCCCCAAAACCAAACCCAGTGATGAGTACCTTTCACGTCGAATCATAATCGAATGAAGTGAAAGTGTAGACACCCATTTGTGTCTCTTCTCTCTATTTTTGAAAACCTATTTTAAGAAAATAGCCAATCCAGTTTGGTTGGTCCATGATATGGGTCCAATAGTAGTGTAGTTGGATAGGGTTTGAAAAGAGCTTTCCAACGATATATTATAAGCCCAATTCCGATGAATATTGAGGAAGTTATGGCCAAATTACTGAATTTTGCCCGGTTTGAGCCTTATATGCGGCCCAATGATCTAGAGGAGGGCCTAATATAGATTTATCATTCCTACTTCAATTAGAATTGATAAATTGACTTTTTTTGACTTTACAGAGTTTTAATTAAAATCAAAGAACGTTTTTGAGGAAAGTACGATTTTATCCTCCTGTACGGCAATGCCTATCTGATTTTAAGAAAACGCGTGAATTTCTGAGTCAGTGCCAAACGCCAGCTCTAACACATGACACTACGCTTGGCCCCTGTTGCTAGCCTTAGCATATGGCACCAAGGTCAGCGTTTGGCGCTAACTTGGCTTTTTGCGTCAGAACTCTGTTTTTGATGTTTTATCTTTTTGGCTGATTTTCTCTATATATAACGTCGTAAAAACCTCGTTTTCGATCATCAGTTTTTTCACCAATATTCACCAACTCTCATCAAGATTCTCTTGATTACTCTATCTCTCTTTTCTAAACTAGCCTTTTCTCAAATACAAAATTCCGCATTCGCAAGACTTAAATACACCTAGCCATATTCGAAGTTGCCTTCGCCCTAGACGTGAAAGGTTTAATTTCTGAGGGTTTGGTTCCAAATCTATCTTTCAATTATTTAATTTAATTGTTTTAATTTTTATTTTCCTTGAAGTTACTGATGTGTGTATTTTGTTATTAAAAAGAGGTACGAGACATCCAAGTAAGTACTTTAATGGTTTAATTAATATTATGATATAGAAATCATGCTTAGATTGTTATTTTGATTCCTAGTATCATGTTAGGGTGTTTTCCTTAATTTGATGTTTAGGGTGACAACAATAAATTCCTAGTATCATGTCTAGGGTAACTTTAATATTAAGTATGATTAAAAGTATGATGCCTTTTATGTTCTTCCTAATATCATGTTAGGGTTAAAACTTTGATTTTTATTGTTTAGTGACATGCTAGGGTTTGTTATTAATCTTGTTAGTATCATGCCTAGGATCTTGCTATTATTATGCTTTAACATGATTATTTTTATAATTGTTATAATGTATTATTATTATGTTGCTTGATATTTATTGTTATTGTTTGATCACGCCTTTTATACATGTTTAAAGGGAATTGGTACTTGTAATCATTTTTAATAAGATAATTAATAATCTTGTTTAGGGTTAATATGATTATAATTCAAGTGATCGCCAATAATAGATTATTTGTGCATTAATATTCAACCAACATAGATAAACAGGTTTAGGGTAAACCTATTGATTGCATGTTAGTCAGAAAGCGCACATGAATACGATCAGAATATAGTAGAGGCCTATTATTAGGCTGGTTCAATCTCTTTTAGGTTGGATTTGTACCTTCATCCCCGAACATTATTTGGTTCAAGACCTTATTGGAATTGACGATCTCATGGATCGTTAAGGGGCGTAACCTTTACCTCGTAAACGGTTTACAAGTTCCTAAAAAAACTTGTTGGCGACTCTTTTGCTCTATCTTCTTTCCCTTTGGATGCCACCGTACTTTAGTGTATGATCACAATGGGGTTCAAGTTAGGGGTTAATGCTTGAAATATTCCCTACAGGTGCAGGAATTATTCATGAGTCTCCTGAGGGGGGAAAATTTGAATATGCACTACGGTTTAAGTTTCAGGCCTCAAATAACGAGGCGGAATATGAAGCCTTGCTATCCGAAATTCGCATGTGTAAGGCAGCAGGGGAAACAAAAATTGACGCCTTATCTGATTCACAAATGGTCGTAAGCCAGTATCAGGGTCTGTATGAAGCTACCCATCCGACAATGTTCAAATACCTTCAGGCAGTTAAAGAATAGGCTGGGTGTAGACATCCAAAGGTGTCACCCCAAAACCAAACCTAGTTATGAATACCTTTTATGTCATTTGATTATCGAACGAGGTGAGAGTGTGAAAAGTCTAGTTATGAGGATGTTTTTGTTAAAATATTTCTTCTTTTTGTTTTTGAGAATATTTCTTTTCTTACCCTATTTATGAAAAACGTGCATTCTAGTTTAGTTTGGTCCATAATATGGGTCCAATAATAGTGTAGTTTGATGGGGATTGAAAAAAACTTTCCAACGATCTATTATAAGCCCAATCCCGATGAATAATGAGGAAGTTATGGCCTAATATGGGCTCGGTTTGGTTCTTACATACGACCAAATGACCTAGAGGAGGGCCTATTATTAATTATCATTCCTAAAGCTATTAGGATTGATTATAGTCTTCTGGAATACTCTAGAAGGTTCTCTTAAATCCTAATGGAGTTAGGATTGATAATTATGTTTCAAAGAGTTTGAAATTGAATAAAACTACTCCTTTTGAGAATCCTTGTTTATTACGAAATGAAATATATTCAAATATTAATTTCTTGCCTCATAGTCTTTATACAATTCTTATATGGTTGGATAGATCTTGAAATTATCTTTCCAATGATATATTATAATATTAATTCCGAGCTACAACGAAAAAGATATGAATGAGATACGAAATTCTATCCAAAACTAACACCCTTCCACTATTTCGGCCATATATTTTTATCTACAAAAGATTTTTATCTGATTTTTATTGAGTTGGAAATTAGACTTCAAGAGATTTCCAACGACATATTATATGACTTATTTGGACTTCTGGATCAAAAGATATGATAAAAAAAATCCGCAAAAAATGTCTTGCAAAGCCGGACGACAGGTTTGTCGCTTGGCTATATAGGCGTATTTTGTTCCTTTTAAAACTCTAATTTTTTTTATCGATTCTGGACTATTTTATTATAAATAGAGTCCCTGGACCTCCATTTTCAATCATGAATTCTTAACCAGAATTCTCTACTTCTTCTCTCTCTCTAAGCTTATTCTTTCTCTCTCCCTCTTTCTAGCCTAGCCTTTTACAAACAAAATTCCTCATACATTAGCATTAAACACACCTAGACAAGTTCGATGTTGCCTTCTCCCTAGACGTGAAAGGTTTGATATTTCTAAGGGTTTAGTCCCAAATCTCTATTTCAATTATTTGATCTATTTGTTTGTTTTATTATTTTTCTTGAAGTTACTAATGCATGTATTTTGTTATTAGAAAGAGGTACGAGGCATACAAGTAAGTGGTTTAATTGTTTAATTGATTTTATGATATAGAAATCATGCTTATGTTGTTATTTTGATTCCTAGTATCATATTAGGATGCTTTTCTAAGTATCATGTTTAGGGTAACGAATAAGTTTCTTATATCAATTATGATTTCTATGATGCTTCCTATTTTCTTTCCTAATATCATGTTAGTATCATGCTAGGGTTTGTTATTAATCTTGTTAGTATCATGCCTAGGATCTTGCTGTTAATATTATGCTTTATTTTTCACATGAACATGATTATTTTAATTATGATTATTTATATTTTGAATATTATTATTATGTTGCTTGATTATATTTATTGTTATTGATTGATCACACCTTTTATGCATGTTTAAAGGGAATTTGTATTTGTAATCGTGCTTAATAAGATAATTAATAATCTTATTAAGGGTTAATTTGGTTATAATTCAAGTGATCACCAATAATAGTTTTATTTGTGCATTAATATTCAACAAACATAGATAATCAGGTTAAGGGTAAACCTATTGATTGCATGTTACTCAGAAAGCGCACATGAATACGAGAAGAATAAAGTAGAGGCCTATTATTAGGGCAGGTTCTTTCTCTTTTAGATTGGATTTGTACCATCATCCCCGAACTTCCAGTCTTGGTTCCAGACCTATTGGAATTAACGATCTCTTGGATCGTTAAGGGGTTTAACCTTCACCCTGTGAACGGTTTAGAAGTTCCTAAAACTTGTTGGCGACTCTTTTGCTCTAACTTCTTTCCCTTAGGACGCCACCATGCTTAAGTGTATGATCTCAGTGGGGTTCAAGTTTGGGGTAATTCTTGAAATATTCCCTACAGTTTTTGGCGTCTCCACTAGGGAGGATTTCTATTTTAATTCCTAAAATTTATTTTGGCAATTATTTAGAATGAGTTGACGAGACTCGAAAAGTTCTAAGTATTTCATGTGCATAATTTTGATTAACATTATTTTCATATGCATAAAAAAGGTTGTCATTGGAAAGACCATTCGTAATAAGTAGGATTGAAATATTATTGCGAAAATTGGAAAATTCTAATAACACAGAAAGCTTTTGAGAAATGTAGGAACTAGCGTCTAGAAAACAAAGTGCGTCGCCTGAAAAATGGCTTCGTCGCCTGACGAATATTTTGTCGTCTGGCGATAGAGCCATTTTTTTGGCGACAAACTCTGTTGTCTGGCGCCGTGTTCTTCCAATACCGAGCCAGAAATCTGCCTTCTTTTTTTGACTAGTTCTAGCACTGTTGGCTCAATTCTACTTCCTGATTGAGTTTTTCTCTCTTTTCTAAAACCCATATGTGTACTACATATGGACATAACCCTCTGGGAATTCATGCTCCATCTACCCGATTCAACGCTCTGAGCAACAAAGGGTACATCCGATGTTGAATTCACCAAACCATGGAAGCGAGTTTAACTCGCGGGGTCCCATCCACACGCGCCTACCCTTCCAAAGGTAAGGCTTACGCGCGGTGCATCCGGACTCATAACCATGGACCCTCTTTGACTAACCCATATCCTGAACTTTAGAGAACTAGAGCCATGGTTAGGTTGCAAACTCATTGTGTTTTGAGTGTTTTTGTCCCTCGGGAGAGTTACGTCACGAAATCTGGTCCGGCTGAGTTGTACCTGCAAAACAATGGAGACTCCGGGTGGTTGGAGCTCTGCCTCCGACGATCAAGTTAGTAACTTGAAAGGGAATAAAGAATGCGGAAATTTAGGTGGGGATCTGCTTTGATTCTAAGCTCAGGTCTTTCTCTGATTAGAGAGAATGCGTGTGTAATAAATGATTGAATGTCTCCCCCAAGTGGGGAAATATCCCCCTATTTATAGGGTTATGGGAGAATGTGCCCTTGTCAAGGTCACTTGACCTAGATTTTGGTGGGTTGCGCCGTTTTACGACGCTTCTTGGGATTTGGGCCTTGAAGGCCGCCATTTAAGATATTTATCCAAGGGGGCCATGTGTCAAGAGGATATTAAGCCACATGGGCCATCCTGAACTCAACACGTGGCCTCCTCTCATTGGTCTAGGTATTTTTTACCCTAAACATTTGCCCCTCACAGGGGTCACGCGTATATCACGTGAGGCTTGTGACACGTGTCCACCTATCAGAGGTGAACAGTAATGGGTAGTAAAATTTGAATTTCAAACAGGAATTTCCCCGTGTTTTCACTTTCTATAAATAGAAGTTTACCTCCCCTTTTTTTCTCACCTTCTTCACATTTGACTTTTTTAGAGAGAGAAAGATAGAGCTTATAGAGAGAGATTCTCTGCCTCCGTCTGCATCAAAGCAGTTTCAAGCTTCCGTGTGCTAGAAGTTCAACACTGGTTTACCGGTTATAGCGGTTTTCAGATTTTTCAGAGTTAAAGTAAGGTAACCGCCTGCACCATTGTAGCTTTTCTCTTTTTCAACTTGTATACAATTCTTTCTCTGCCTGTATACATAGTTTTAGAAAATAAAAATGAGTTCTAAATCCACTCACTCGGCACTGCCCCCCCGGAACGGCTGAGTCTAGAACAGGGGGTGCCTTTTCTGGACTGTCAGAACCGATGTGCTCATCTCCGAATTCCTCCCTCTTTGTGTCTGTGCAGGACACAATGGCCAGAACGAAACAGACGGCCAGAAGGTATAGGAGCAGGCGCACTATAGCAGTGCCAGCCGATGAGGTTGTCCCAGACGGGGAACAGAGGGATTTGGAGGAGAGTGGTTCTGATGATGAGGCTCTCTCTACTTCTGGGAGCTCAAGTGTACGAGAGGTAGGCGGTGAGGAAGTTGCCTCCTTTAACAGAACCGGCGAGGCTGAGGCCGGCGAAGGGTCAAGGGCCGAATCTTCTGGCTCTGACCAAGATAACTTTGAGGCTGACTATCAGCAGCCGCCTAAGGTCGCCGACCTCCTCAATCCCAAGCGGACTAGAATGTTGCCGGGTAACATTGCCCTACTTAAGAGCGGCTGATGCAGTAATGGCCTGGAGCAATGACATTGATAACGCAGACCACTACTTTGTCTGCTACGAGGCAGTCATTGAAGCCGGCCTCCGGTTCCCCCTTCATAATGGGATTAGGAAAATCCTGAAGGGGTATGATTTAGGAGTTTGGCAGCTCACCCCCAATTCGTGGGTGAACATTCTAAGCTACATCGCCGCCTGCGAAATCCAAAATATAAACCCAACTTTCTCCGCCTTTGCTCACATGCATTATTTGAGCAAGGCACCAGGCGGCCATGGGGGATGGTATACTCTTACCACCTTGCCCCAATATCTGATGAGTTTGGACAAAGTGTCCAAGTGGTCTGGGTAGAAGGACAAGTTTTACTTGATTTCTTCCCCAACTTTGAGGCATAACCAGACACTGCGTCGGTACAACACAGAGGCGCCTCTTCTAGGCAGAAAGTGCCCCCTCCCGGAGCTGTCTACTAAGGCTCGGGAACAAATAATGGACCCGGGATTTTTTGAGACCACAACCGAGCCCATGAGGGATGGGACTCACATTATAGTTCCCAAAAACTGGATCCCCCATCCGGACTTCTTCAAGGACGAGTGCTTCTTGTCCGCCCGCGGGTTGAGTCCCATGTTTCCCATGGGTAGATCACCTTACATCCGGAGCATTTGTTATTTTGTTATTAATACAAATTATCCATAATTTCTTCTAACTTGAATTCTATTCATGCAGCCGACGCCTTGAAAATGGTTGATCCGGCGAAGACTCCGGCTAAGTTGGCGGCGCTGCTGCGCAAAGAGGTTGCACTTTCCAAGAAAGCATCCGTCGATGCAAAGGAATCTAAGAAAGGCGGGGTAAGACCGCCTGACTTTATATGTGCATATATACTTTTTTAACAATTTGCCGGTTGGGTATATTTAACCTTGTTCCTTTCTCAGGACTCTACAAAGCGAGTGCCACGATCCTTTTCCAAGTTTCTCAAAAGGCAAGGAGAGGATCTGGAGAAAGATCCGGCTGCGAAGGCCGCTAGAAAGGACCCCCTCACCGGAAAAGCTCTGCTACCAAATCCGATCGTCCAACGACTGGAGGCAATATCCTTCTGTTATGAAAATTCTGAGCGAAAGCTCGGAACATTCGCAACAGAAAGCGTCGGATGCTTCAACAGCATCGAAGGGTGGTTTTCCACCTAATGTTGCAGACGGTGCGACAACAACCGGGGAGGAGCAGACGCCCAAGCCCCATCCGGACACACAAGGTAAGGGAAGAATTAAAATACCTTGGCCACTTGACTTCATGAGAGTCAAGACTAAGGTTGATCCCTCTGGGGGTTCAGTCAGCAGCCGGCAACGGATGAGTGCCAACTATGCTGCCTCTTTCTCACAGAGTACTAATTTTGATGCAGATCTGAAATCCGACGAGCCAGATATTGTGGGTTTTGCAAAACGGATGGTGATGACCCTCACACAGTTAGAAAAGAACTCCATACCTGATCTGCAGGTTGTGGACTTCGACCGGATAATGGGCCAACTAGCTGAGGTAAGGAATCCCACAACCCTAATATCTTTTCCATTGATTTTACAAAGTAACTCATAATCCGGCTGCTTTTCTCTCAGGTAATGCTGAGGGTGGACGGACTATGTGGCCCCTTCAGGCGAAATCAAGAAGAGGTAAATGACGCCAAACAGAGGGCCCTTGAAAACCTCAACTCTGCTGAATATGCTAATTATATGTGTGATTTAAAGATTGAAGCAGTAGAGTTGAAACAGAAGGAGCTGATCCGGAGCTTGACGGCTGCGAACGATGAAGCCAACAACCAGGCTGATGACCTTGAGCAAAAGCTGAAGGATGCAAAATTTGAGTTGAAGGCATTAGAGGATGCTGATCAAGAAAACATTCAACTCCGAGCAGATGTTTCTCGCCTGGGGGTTGAGCTTGTCACTCTGCAAAACAAGCAGTCGGACGAGCTCGCCCAAGAGCAAAAGCGACTGATGGAGGAGAATGAGCGTGATAATCTGGCCCGGCTGAAGATCACTTGGAGCCTCCTCTACCCAGATATAGACTTCGAGGTCTATAAACTAAGGTATGATTACACCACTGAGGTGTATGATGCCTAAGTACTGGGTGAGGCTCCTCCGCCTCGCTTCAAAGATTGGGCTGCCGAGCAGGGATACGAAGTCTATGATAATGAGGAGCCGGCGGCGGATGAGCACAATGAATGCCAAACCAGCCAAAATTAGCCGGAGCAGCAGCATCCACCTCAGCCTTAGGCGGGCCTCCCCACTTTCTGCGGCAGTATGCCATTCTGTTTCTTTACCGGCTTGTATGCCGTGCATTGTTGTATCTTTACCAACTAAGGAGTTGGGTTAACATTTTATTTCTTTCTTTCTTCACCGGATGTGTCCGGTTACACTTATTCTGGCATTTGTGCCATTTTAAATATTAATGAAGTATTCCGACTCAGTCGGCGTTTATATATGTTTGTGTTTGAATGAATTTTTCAATTTGAATTTTGCGTATGTTTGCAATTATTTAATATTTTCCCTAACTTAAAAAAAAGCATGCAGCAATTTGCAATCCGGGTGCTCTTGCCCCTGGACGGCTGTGTGGTTGGTTTTGTTTTAAATTGATTGATTAGCTTGAAAACACTTGATACTAGGAGAAGTATGGAGTGTTTACAGGCCAATCAATCACAATGGTGATTGCCCCAAACCAAGTGCATAGCTGGCCATTAGAGAGGGTGCTTCGAGCTTCTTACCTAGGCGGTTATATTCCGTCTGGGGTTATTACATAGCCATTACACAAAATCTTTTGCCCCAATTCGGAGAGAAAGTACAACTTTGGAATAAATAACCTAAGTGAGAATTCAGCCGGATACCAACTGATGCCTCGAGGAATCCGGTATTCGATAGCTTAATCGTTGTTCATATATTATTCTGGTCAAACGGCTAGAGTTGACCAATTTGGTCGTTCAATTGTCGTCGTCTGCATAGGTACGTAGAACCGACAAGTAGTCTGTTCTCTGTGACGATTGCACCCGAAGGGGTGTCGCCGAACGCCTTTGTACATGTTGGGACAAACGGTTTTATAAAATAAGCAACTATCCGGCCTCTTTGGGCCTTTGGTCTTGTTTGAGACCGGTTGTATAGCCACTAAGCGTTTTCGTGCTTAGTTTTTTAATCGAACCATCGGCCGAGCGTTATTACAACATTGAATTTACACTAAGTGTCGAACTTAGTTAGCTAAACAAATAGTCCGTCTGAGTATTACCCAGGCGGACAAGAAATTATTGAATTACACTAAGTATCAAACTTAGTTAAACAAAGGGTCCGTCTGAGTATTACCCAGGCGGACAAGCAATTATTAAATTACACTAAGTATCAAACTTAGTTAGATAAACAAAGGGTCCGTCCGAGTATTACCCAGGCAGACAAGCAATTACAACCTTACTAAGTATCAAACTTAGTTAGTTAAACAAATAATCCGTTTGAGTATTACCCAGACGGATAAGCAAAAATAACAAAACAATTCTGCAAACAAAGTCTGAATTCTCATTAATTGACTCATCGTAATGTTCAATGGGCAAGACGGCTACAGCACCGTATACCATGAGGAATGGGGTTTCACCGGTTTCCCCCTTGGCAGTAGTCCGGGTGGCCCATATGACATGAATTAGCTCCTCTGCCCAAAAGCCACCGGCTCTTTTAATTTTCTTCTTTATGTCGTCTGAGATGAGTTTGTTGAAGGTTTCAACTTAGCCGTTTGCTTGGGGTCGGTCGACTGATGAAAAACAATGTGAGATGCCCTGATCTCCCAACCAATTCTTAAGATGAGGGGTTTCAAACTGAGGGCCATTATCAAACACCATAGACATAGGTACCCCAAATCGGGTGATGATGTTCTTCCAAATGAAAGAGATGACATACTTTGTCTTGATATTCTTGACCGGCTCAGCTTCTACCCATTTTGTGAAATAATCCACAGCCACCAAAATGTAGTGCTTTCCGCCTGGAGCAGGCGTATAAGGACCCAAGATATCCATGCCCCATTTAGCAAACAGGACTGGGCTGTGGATTGCCGTTAGGTCAGTAGCTGGGCGGTGAATAAGCTTTCCAAACCTCTGGCATTTGTCACATCTCTTCACCAACTCTTTAGAGTCTGCTTCAACAGTAGGCCAAAAGTAATGCCGCCTGGCTCTGACGGCTAGGGACCTGCCGCCTATATGAGAGGCACAGTACCCAACATGCAATTCTTCGAGAACTTCTTTCCCCTTTTCTGGGGTAACACACTTCAATAGAGGTTTAAGGAAACCCGCCTTGAAGAGCTCTCCGTTTCTCAACTTGAAGCTTGCCGCTCGTTTCTTCATGACGGCTGCTTCCTGTGGTGAATCAGGAAGTATGCCGTCTGCTAAATACGCCCGGATGCCATCCATCCAGGTAGAGCTTTGGTCCAGAATTCTAATGGGCTCTTCATATATGCTTCTCTTTTCAAGAACTTCCCAAAAGACCGACCGAGGCGTATCACAGCAGGAGGATGAAGCCAATTTGGACAACGCATGCGCCTGATTGTTATCCGACCTGGGCACTTGATTCAGACGGAATTCTTCAAGTGCCCTAGCCTCTTCTTTGACTGGCTGAAGGTATTTGATCATAGCCGGATGAGTTGCCTCATATTTTCCCTCATACTGGCTAACGACCAACTGTGAATCAGAGTAGGCGTCAACTTTAGTTGCCCCTGCTGCCTTACACATGCGAATTCCGGCTAGCAGAGCTTTATACTCCACCTCGTTATTTGAGGCTTGAAACTTAAACCGCAGTGCATATTCAAGTCCCCCTCAGGGGACTCATATATAATTCCTGCACCACAGCCGTTCTTCGTCGAGCTCCCGTCTACATACACTTTCCAAACCTGGTCAATGTAATCCGGTTACACTGTTCGTGTCATTTCAACAAAGAAGTCGGCAAACGCCTGACCTTTCACTGCCTTTCTAGGTTCAAAAGTGATTTCAAGACTTTGCATTTCAATAACCCATTTCAACATTCTGCCGGATGATTCCAAGGTAGACATTGGCCGCTTGAGGGGCTGGTCGGTGTAAATTACCACCGGATGGGCCAGAAAATACGGTTTCAACTTCTTGAAAGCCATATACAAGGCAAGGCCAAATTTTTCTTCCATGGGGTACCAGAGCTCAGCATTTTTTAGAACATGGCTAATGAAATAGACCGAGAGCTGAACGTCGTCTCTCTCAGCAAGGAGAACAGCACTGAGGGCATGATCTGAGACAGCTAGGTACATGTATAACACCTCTTTAGGTAGTGGACTAACAAGCCTTGGCAAAGAGTGCAAGTATTCTTTCAGTCGTTGAAAGGCCGCCTCAGCATCATCTCCCCATTCAAATATGGTCTTCTTCTTGATTGCTTGGAAGAAGTAAAGGCATTTGTCACCTGACTGGCTGAGGAACCTCCCCAAGGCCGCCAGGCAACCGGTTAATCTCTGTGATCTGCCTGCCTGCTTGGATTTGACTATCATGTCATCAATGTACGCCTCTACATTCCTCCCAATTTGATTAATGAAGACCGTATTAATCATCCATTGGAATGTAGCCGGCGCATTTTTCAAGCCAAACAACATCACAGTGTAACAGAATAACCCCTGATCAGTGACGAAGGTCGTCTTCGCTTGATCTTTCTTCCACAGGGGTATCTAATGGAAGCCGGAGTAGGCATCCATGAAACTCATCAAGGCATGCCCGGCTGTTGAATCGACCAGACTGTCGATCTTAGGAAGCCGATAACTGTCCTTAGGACATGCCTTGTTGAGGTCTGTGTAATAAACACACATACGCCAGGTACCATTTGGCTTCTTTACAAGCACAACATTCGCCACCCAGTCGGGAAAATTACATGGCCGAATGAACCCAGCGTCCAACATCCTTTTTACTTCGGCAGCTGCCGCCCGACATCTTTCCTCGCCATGATTTCTTTTCTTTTGCCGGATGGGCTTATTTTTAGGATCCACGGTGAGTTTGTGGATAGCAAGATCTTGGCTAACGCCTTGCATCTCTTCCACTTCAAAGGCAAAAATGTCTTTGAATTCTTTCAGCAAAAGGTGCAAGTCTGCACCCAACTTAGCATAAGCAATCGTCCCAAGCTTTACAGTACGCTCTAGACGGCTGTCGTCCAGAGGAATATCATCATGTTCTCCAACCGTTTGGGGACGGAGCTCCTCTGACCGTTCACTGGTCAGTGATTGCTATTTTTTTCTCTTTCTTCACCTCCACCAGCAGAGGTGCCTTTCTTTTCTTTCCGACTGCTTGTGGGGCTGGGGCAGGGTCGGCGTCCTTGACATTGTCAAGTTCTATTGGTTCCTGGCCGTCTGGGGCCACGGTATCTTTGACAACTGAGAGATAACACTCCCGGGCCGTCTTCTGATCCCCATTCAAGGAACCAACAGAGCCGTCATCCCTCTCATACTTGATGAGAAAGAGGGAAGGGATAATTACAGCCTTGGATTCGTTGAGGATTGGCCGGCCCAGAATAATGTTGTAGGCGGTCAACTCCTCAACGAGCAAGAACTTGACGACCAAGTGTCGCCCTTTTCCTTTCTCACCCACCCGGATTGTTAAATCAACCCTTCCGACTGGGTAAACCATTCCACCCCCAAAACCAACCAAGGGGTGGGTAACCGGATGCATGCTGCTGACATTGTATTTCAGCTTTTGCAGGCACCAGAGGCTGATGATGTCCGATTAGCTGCTAAATATCCAACCAACCTGCTGGTTGGCAACCTTACATTCAATGACGACCGGGTCATCATGCGGACGACGGACGCTGCCCCTGTCCTTCTCAGTGATCAGGACGTATGGGAAGGAGGAACTAGCAGACGCCTGCTCATCATCATCTTTGTCCATCTTTCAAAGATGGCTCTTGGTGCCCCGGATGGTAGGGCCACCGCATGAGAATCGCCTGCTATTTTGTAGACCGACTCCTTGTCAGTGTCCAAACTACTAGCAGGCTGGGGTGTCTTAGACGACTGCCCTGGAATCTTCTAATTAGTCCCTTTGGACTTAGAAATGTAGGACTTTAACATCCCCTTGTCAGCCAGACGGTCCAACGCCCGCTGAAGGCTGAAGTAGTCGTTGGTGTCATGGCCAACTTCCTTATGGTATTGGCAGAATTTGTTTTTGTTCCTTGATTGAATGTAACTTTTCATTGGATTCGGCTTCTCTAGGGACAGCCGATCCTTAATTTCCATGAGGATGGAGTTGCAGTCCTTGTTAAACTCGTACTTAGGAACGTACGGTTTAAATTCCTTCTTCTTCTTCTGGGACGGCTGGTCAGAATCACTAACCGCCCAGATTTCTTTTCTTTTCTTGCTCTCTTCTTTATTTTTGGCCTGCTGAGCAGGCCGACTGTCTTTCTGCTTGTCAGACTTCTTTGAGTCCGACTGATTACCAGGCGAGCAGAGGTCGGTTTCTTGAATGTAGCTTTCCGCCTCCCTCAAGGCCGCCTGTAAAGTGAAATCCCCTTTTTTGACTAGGTAGAACTTAAAAGTCGACCCGTCTCTCAGACCCTTGAAAAAGTCTATAAAAGCTACCTCATAAGACAGTCCTTGAATCTGAATTCTGATCAGATTGAACAGCCTGACATAGGAGCGCAAGCCTTCTCTCTCTCTCTACTTAATGGTGCTCAAGTCAAGACTCCCGGGTGTGCCGCCTCGGTTATCTCCCGGGTGAATGCAGAATGTTGTTCACCCAGGCGGAGCAGACGGAGCTTCCAATCCAGTGGCTGGACATTGTTGTATGCCGCTTGACCTCCGAAGAAGGCCGACTGCATAAAATAAGGAGGATACTGACCGTAGACCTGGAAAGGTACATACGGTGTAGTCCCAATCATCTAAGGGCCAGAATGGACGGTATTACCGCCTGTCTGGCTCTCATGCAGGGAAAGTGCATTCCCTGCAGAGGTGTTGTTGAAGCTGTCTGGAAAGTTCGACGTAGAAGCCGACTCAGACAACTGCTGATTCCTCTTGCGGGTGATGATCTCCCGGGCATCAAGAGTTGATTTTTTTCTTCCCACTGGTTGTTGAGTTCGGCGGGGATTGTTGGTATTCCTCTTAGTCAGAAGAATTTTGGACCAGTCAATGGTCCGGGCTGCCTTCTCCTTTGGATGAGGAGTTGGCTGCCGATCTCTGACTGATTTTCCCTTTTCCAGAGGAGTCTTCTTTGCCGATTGACCCCTACTTTGGCCAGCCCGGCTCTTAGTGATCAGTTCTTTGATTTCACCCTTGAAACTTGTCATGAACCTCATGAGTTCGTCACGGGTGACAGGTGCTCATCCAGCTGCCGTGTTGGTTTCCCCTTCCGGCTGCCCAGGAGGTCGATTGGTACCCGCCTGGGTGGCACCCCGCTCCAGAGTGTCTCTGGGCCGGATGCGCTTGGTTATCAGAAAGCCATCATTGACTGCATAAGTTTCGACTTGAGGATCTTTATCCTCTTGGTCTGTGAAAACTTCCGGGTCATCGCCCAGACAGTTAGGAGGTGGCACATACTCATGAACCATCTTCCAGGTACTCTCCCCACAGACGGCGCCAAATGTTTTGGGTGTTTTTGTCCCTCGAGAGTGTTACGTCACGAAGTCTGGTCCGGCTGAGTTGTACCTGCAAAACAACGGAGACTCCGGGTGGTTGGAGCTCCGCCTCCGACGATCAAGTTAGTAACTTGAAAGGGAATAAAGAATGCGGAAATTTAGGTGGTGATCTGCTCGGATTCCAAGCTCAGGTCTTTCTCTGATGAGAGAGAATGCGTGTGTAATAAATAATTGAATGTCTCCCCCAGGTGGGGAAATATCTCCCTATTTATAGGGTCATGGGAGAATGTGCCCTTGTCAAGGTCACTTGACCTAGATTTTGGTTGGCTGCGCCATTTTACAACGCTTCTTGGGATTTGGGCCCTTGAAGGCCGCCATATCAGAGATTTATCATAGGGGGCCATGTGTCAAGAGGATATTAGGCCACATGGGCCATCCTGAACTCGACACGTGGCCTCCTCTCATTGGTCCACGTGTCTAGGGTATTTTTACCCTAAACACATTGCATCATGTTCTGACTATTTGACTACTTGTGCATCTCTTAATATGTGACTAAACTAACCGTTTGGTTTGACTTGTGTTTGTAAATAAGTCTTAATAAACTAACCAATGACTAAAGGGATTTGCTTAATTAATTGATTAATTATTTTGAGCTAAAAATATATACTTTAAATCGAGTCATAGTTCCTTTACGTCAACCCGGATTTTTATTCCCATACACTGCACAAGCGTTAACTTGTTTTGGTAATAGCCGGAGTTCTAGGAAGAACTACAAGTCGTAAAATCTATGGATCTGTACCCGTGAGTTTTATCTTTAATTTGGAGTTGGTTTTGTTGCAATCGAAGTCACAGATAAAAAGTAATGACTAAAATACTACAACCTATCCAGTTTAATGCATATACATGAAGTCTTGACTTAGTCTTTGCTTGAGTCTAGTCACATATTCTAGCCTTATGGTAATGAGACGAGTCTTAACATGTCACCTACACTCACTAGTTGTAGCACACACTTTGTGTATTGATGAGTGTCCTTTATGGCACTCATAGGGTAGTGTTTTAGGATATTTTCATCTTATTTTTTATGCTTTTCTTTTATCATTTTGGTCATTTATCCTTTAGTTTCTCTATTTCTTCTTTCTTCGTGCTTTACTTTCCTAATTGTGGTTTTCTTCGTGTTTTTCTTTTATGTTGGTCTTTTTCTCTTCTATTTTTTCTCTTTGGTTTCTTTTGTTGGTGTTTAAGGACTTAGCTTCACAAAGGATTCAAGAGGAGAAAAAGAGCTAAGCAAAGAAGATTCAAGCCTCTTAGAGAGGGCTTGGAGAGGGCGCTCTGCATCTTCTCTTTGCCACGGGCGCGGTTCCTAAGGGCCACGGGCGCGGGTTAAATGCATCAATTTGGTTATTTAGGGAAGGAACTCTCCGCGCCCTTGCCGTGGTCTAGCCGCGGGCGCGGGGAATTTGGAGAGACCGCTCCAGATAGAGAGACCGCGACCCTCTGTCTTCACCTAGAACATGGCATCTTCCAGGCCCTGAGCTGCGGGCGCGAGTGGCTTTGCCACGGGCATGTACCCGCGGGCGCGGGTCTTAGCTAGATTGCCCGCGGAATTAGTTATGGGTTCTGTACCCATTTCTGCGCGCCCGCGGGATCTTCCTGGAGAGGGTGCGGCCGATCAGTTTTTCTTCTTTGTCTATAAATACTCTTGTAAATCCTTTTGAAGGCTTACTTTTAGATAATATTTCATTTGCTTAGTTTTTAGAGAGAGAAACTAGAGAGAAGTTAGAGAGAAAGTAGAGATTGTAATCCTTGGATTTGATTTGTAATTAAACATTGCTTCTTCAATCAAGTTTGGAATTCTTCTTCATATCAATAAAAGTTTGTGATATTTCTTTCCTTTGAATTTACTTGAATTGCAATTTTTCTTTATGCTTGAATGTTTGGTTTGGATTTTGATTCAGTTTTGTGAATTTGTTGATTGATTGTATTTCCTTTTAATTTAGCTTGAGATGAATATGTTTGTGATTGAATTTGTTTTGGCTTTAAATTTCACCATGATTAGTGAGTAGATTAGTTGCTAGGGAGAAGGGGAAGCATGCTTGATTGATGATTCTTGCTAGTTGATGATCATTGATTGATTGAATTGTTGCAATTAAATTGGTTGACATAGTTGTGCATGTGATTAATTAGACTAGGATTGATCAACCTATAAGATTAATCTAGATTGCATTGCAAATTACTATGACATGAATCCTTGATTTGAGAATTGCTTTAATTGATTGAATTTTATTGCGATTCTCCTTGTTAGCCATTCATAGTGAAACCTAGCTTGGTTTATGGGAAATAACCTTTGAATTCCTTTGATTGAAACTATTGTTTGTTCCTTGAAATGTTTGAATCAATTGAGTGATCTATCAATTAGCATGATTGTTGAGCTTGCATGTGGAACCTATATCCCTAGTGTTTAGCATATTGATTGAATTATTTGATTTGTCTTGATTCTTTTTATTTTAGTTACCAAACTCAACCATTGTTATTCTTCGATTTAGCTTAACATTAGACTAAAGCATAACTTTGATTCATTCCTTTGGGTTCGACACTAGACTTACCGCGTACTCGTATAAGGTTCGTTAAGTGTTTATAAATTTAGTTCAACCAAGGGAGAATTAGATGACGACCGAGTTTTATCCCTTGTCAGAATGGCGCCGTTGCCGGGGAATGACATTGGTGCTTTGTTACAGCTATTAAGTTTATTTCATTCTAAAAAAAACAAAACGATTTTTCCACTTTAAGGCTACACTTGTAGCCGTGCTACTAATCATTTCCTTTGAGTTGAATGCATAGAGCACGTGGTCATTCACTAGTTCCATTTGATCCGGAGTTTGAGAGGAATATTACAAGATTAAGGGTTGCTAGGCGATCTTTGAGCTCAGGCATTTCAAGTGAGGAAGAACCGCAACAAGAGGAACAAGCAAGAATGGGAGAGAATCCGAGAGTGGCATTGAAAGAATTGGGGAATCCTGGTGCATATAGATTTGAGAGTGGAATTGCTCCACCTACAACACCGGAAAATGATTTCGAAATTAGGCCGGCTATGATCACTTTGACAGAGAGGCAACAATTTAGTGGAGCCAAGCATGAGAGACCGCTAAATCATCTCAAGGAATTTGAAAAATATTGCAATACTATCAAGGTGAACGGAGTTTCCCAAGAATTCATCCGCCTCAAGCTCTTTCCCTTTTCTCTCATTGGGCGTGCTTTGGAATGGCTAGACAAGGAGGTTAAGCCGAATTCTCTAACTACATGGGACGAGGTTACAAAGGAATTTCTAACCCGTTTCTATCCACAAAAAAAACAGCGGATGCAAGAGCTTTGATTCAAGGCTTCAAACAAAAGGCAAGTGAGAGCCTCTATGAAGCGTGGGAGAGATATACGGAGTATCAAAGGGAGTGTCCTTACCAAGGGATTCCAACCTATCAAATTATTCAGATTTTCCATGGAGGCCTAAGCCCCCAAGGCAAGTCATGCCTAGATGGAGGAGCCGGAGGTCCCATAATGAATAGAACGGAGGAAGAAGTGGTGGACATCATTGAGGATGTTGTGAGGTACTATAGAGATTGGCAAGATGGTGAGAGAGAATCAACTAGCAAGAGTAGCTCTTTGGTGTACTCGGTTGATCATTTAAATGCAATCAACAATCTCCCCTCACAAATGTTGTTGGTAGGTTTGGATATGATGCAAAGCTGCCAAGCGTTTTTTCGTCATGTAAGACTAGTTCATCATATCTTGCTCTAATCCATTCGACTTCATCTAGTTGGCTTTCCAACGTGATTTGGAGAGAAGAGATTTCAAGCTATGTTGGTTGTACAGTTTCAACTCCATAGACCAAAGAGAAAGGGGTAGCCCCCGTTTATGTACGAACTGAGGTTCGATAAGCCCAAAGGGCGAAATGTAGCTTACTTGGCCAATCTTTGTAATTTTTTGTCATCTTTTCGAAGATATTTCTGTAATAGTTTTGCGCACTCGACATGGAAATGCGTTCCATAATCACTGGTCATCTCATGAGGTACCCTATAACGATATATGATATTTTTCTCAATGAAATGAGCTACATGTTTTGCTGTTAGCTTAGCATATGAGGCATCTTCGTCCCATTTGGTGAAGTCGATTGCTACAAGAATGAACTCATGTCCCCCTTGTCCTGGTGGGGTTATCTTTCCAATGATGTCGATACCCCAAGTAGAGAAAGGCCATGGAGAAGTATATGTGTAGAGAAGCAAAGGTGGAACGTGCTGCAAATTTGCGTAGACTAAACACTTCATACATTTCTTGACGTATTCGTGACAGTCTCTCTTCATGGTAGTCCAATAATAACCTTGTCGTTGAATCTTTTAGACTAACATTTTAGCATTCATATGTGTTCCACATATTCTGTCGTGAAGATTTTCTGTGGTTTTCTGCGCTTCACTCTTCGCTATGCATAAGAGATTTCTCCCTTGAGCGGTCCTTTTGTGGAGTTCTCCTCTAATGAGCACACACTGTGAGGCCAAGAGCCTCAAAGCACGGCGTGCCCTTTTATTAGTATTAGGAGGGTATTCTCCCTTTGCCACGTAATTAAGGATATCTGTATACCATGGCTCTTCATCTTCTTCTTGTGCATCTTGTTCATCATCAAGTGCATTAACATTAGCCGGCTCATATCTTCTTTCTATGGTCAATGGCATTCTGATTGTGTCCATTGGAATTCGCACCAATGATGCTAATTTAGCCAGCGCGTCGACAAATTGGTTTTCTTCACTAGGCAAGTACGTATATTCCACTTCATCTTGTTACTCCGTGAGAGTTTCCAGATGAGCTTGATACGTAGCGAGACTTTCACTTCTTACCTTCCACCTTTTGGAGATTTGGTTGATGATTAGTGAAAAGTCACCGTAGATTTTGAGTTTCTTAATTCCAAGGGCCACAACTGTTTCCAATCCCAAGATGCATGCTTCGTATTCTGCAGCATTCTCGGTGACATCAAATTCGAGCTTCGTAGAAATCGGAATGTGTTCTTTAATGGGTGATACAAGCAAGACCCCCACACCACAACCCTTTTGGTTAAAATCTCCATCGAAATAGAACGTCCAGCTATAATCTTCGGTCATGAGTAGATCTTCCTTAGGGAAATAATAGTCTTCTTCTTCTTTCTCGACTTCTTCTAGTGGGAAATCTACTAGGAAGTCAAAAACCGCATAACCTTTAATAGCCTTTGTGGTACAAATTTTAAGTCAAACTGAGCAAGGTTGACTATCCACCTCGATAATCTACCATTGAGTGTTGCTTTTTCGAAAAAATACCTAAGATGGTCCATCTTGGATACAGCATGCACTATATGAGTCAACATGTAATGTCTTAATTTTTGCGCAGCCCACACGAGTGCAAGACACAACTTCTCAAGTGGTGTGTACCTAGTTTCATAACCTTGAAGCTTTTTACTCAAGTAGTAGATTGCATTTTCCTTACTTTTGATTTCTTGTGCTAGCATTGCCCCCACTGTTTCTCTTGTAACCGTAAGGTAGATTTGATGAGGAAAGTCAGGCATTGCTGGTGCTAGCACGGGTGGGTTTGCCAAGTTATCCTTGATCTTGTCAAAAGCTTTTTAGCAATCATCATCCCATGTAGCTGGAACGTTCTTCTTGAGCTTCTTCAATATAGGTTCACATATTGCAGTTAGCTTGGATATGAACCTACTTATAGATTGCAATCTTCCGATAAAACCCCAAATCTCTTTCAGAATCTTGGGTGGTGGCATGGCCATGATTGCTTTGACTTTTGTGGGATCAATTTCGATTCCTCAAAAACTGATCACATAGCCAAGTAGCATACCTGATGTAACTCCGAATGCACATTTTGATGTATTCAACCTCATATTATACTTGCCGAGTCTTTTAAAGAATTTGCAAAGTGCAATGATGTGGCCTGGCCGATCTTTTTATTTGACGATCATATCGTCAACATACACCTCCACCTCTTTATGCATCATATCATGTAATAATGTTGTGGATACTCTTTTGTAGGTGGCACCCACGTTTTTCAACCCAAATGGCATTACCGTATAGCAATATGAACCCCATTGTGTGATGAATGTAGTTTTCTCCATGTCTTCCTTAGCCATTAATACTTGATTATATCCAGCGTAGCCGTCCATGAATGATAGGAGTGCATGGTTTGCTGTGTTATCGACCAGAATGTCAATGTGAGGTCGAGGGAACCTATCTTTCGGGCTTGCCTTGTTGAGATCCATGTAATCAACACACATTTTGACCCTTCCATCCTTCTTCGAAACTAGAACCACATTAGCTATCCATTACGGATACTTTGATACTTTGATGAAACTTGCAGCCAATTGCTTTCTAATTTCTTCCTTGATTTTGAGAGCCACATTTGGTTTCATACGTGATGTGGGTCATTTATGGCGCTCAAAAGAATAAGATTTAGGTCTTTTTTCTATATTTTCTTTCTATATTCTCATATAATTTTCTTAGTTTTCCTTGGTTTTCCATTTTAATAACTCATTTTGGGTTTTGATTAGTTTTTCATGATTTTAGTCCTTAATTCATGGCTTTAGTTTTATTTCTTTTATTTTTACTTTATTTATTTTCATTTTATTTATTTTATTTTATTTGTCTCCTTTTTCGGTTGTTCGTGTAGGTTATTGCTCGGGAAAAGACTCGATTCAAATTGTCATAGTCAGACTTCCGATATTCAAGTTTGATGTCCAAACCAATCCATTAATTGCAATCACCAACAACAACAAAAGCTACTACTTAGCAAACTACACCACCACATCACCAATTCAACGCAGCAGCATAGGTAGCCATGGGCGCGGGTCTTCAAGCCGCGGGCGCGGGCTCAATTTCACCAAAACATCCAAAACAGGCAATAAGTCACCGCGGTGTGGCCGCGGGCTCACTGCAGGCGTGACCCCAGCACCGCGGGCGCGACCCTTTCGTGCCCTTTTCCCGCCAGCAGCTCCTCTGTTCCAGCCGTTTCCCCTGCTCTTGAATTTAACTCACTTCGCACCTCCTTTCTACCACCAATTCAATCAACCAAACCAGCCACCAATTTCCTCCTATAACAACCGCGGAGATCAACCACTTACTCAGCAATTGTGCCATCTTCTACCTCCGCAAACCGCAACCAATTGCACCTCCTTCACCACCGCAAATAGCAACCCCTGCCCTAGCCGCAACAAGCCAGCCACCACCGCACTCAAAGCCTCCAATCGCACCTCACACAATCACACAAACAAGGCTCAAATCGAACCAAAATAACGGTGGTGATTATGATGATTGTTGGTGATGTTTTGATGAAATGCGAATCATAGGATAATTTCCCAATTACAGCTGTCGTTTTGGAAGTCCACTGACTTCTTGATTTCGGTTTTTTTTATCGATTCTTTTAATTTTCTTTTTATTTTTCCCTTTTATTTTCTATATTTCTTTATACTTTCTTTTTCTTTAGTTATTTATTTTATTTTCATTTTATTTTCTTTTGTTTTCTTTTCTCTTTTATTTTCTTTTAACCTTGTAATTGTATATACCCATTTTTGGGTTAGAGAGAAAAAAAAAAGTAGAATTAGAATTAGAATTAGAACATATTTTCTTAGCTTAGTTGAGAGCTTCTCTCCCTAGATCTAGGGTTAGTTTTAGGAGTAGATTTTAGAGAGAGAAAGTGAGGAATTTCAATGGTTATTTGAGAGATTGAAGATTCAAAATGACAATTGTATTGAAGATCTCTAATATCAATCAATGAAGATTTCTCACTCTCTCTCCTCTTTATTGCTTTATTCAATTTCATGTTCGTTTGGTTTAATTTTGATGATTGATGGTTGATTAGTGCAATTGTTCTTGATATATTATTGATTCTTGATTTCCATAGTTGTTAATTGATTTGATGATGATGTTTCTTGAGTAGTTTACTTGCTAGGGTTTGGGTAGACATGTGTGATTGATGAATTGAGATTGATTTGGGAATTTGAGTAGTTCTTGTGTTGTGATTAAATAGATTCATAGAGGTTATCATGTTGCTTAGTTAATTGGAATAGCTAACCATGATTGCTAGCATTGATTGCATGATTGAATTTATTGACATGACCACTTAATATCGATTTGATCATAATTGGTTGAGTATTTGATTATGTTTCTTCTTATTGTTTAGCACTAGAGAAATCTATGTTAGAGAGTATGAGGATGATTAGTTGAATGCTCATAATTGCTCCTACTATTTTTCTTTGCATTGCTTGGATGGCTTGATTCCCTAATTAGCTTGGTTATCATGAATGCATGTTGATCTCCATTTCCTAGTGCTTTATTTGTTTGGTTCTTTACTTAGTTAGTTGGTTAGTGTTTACCTTTTACCCTTAAACTTCGACCTAGCTTAAGCACATAATTGAGAGCACTTGAACATAATTGTTCCTAGTGGTTCGACCCTTGACTTACCTCTATACTTTTATTTAGGTTAGTTGAGTGATTATAAATTTGTTTGACCGTAGGGAGGATTAGTTCAGCGACCTAGTTTTCCCCACGTCAATACGGCGCAGCTTTTGTTTGACAAGCTTCTTACCTGGAATGAGTGGTATCGTATGCTAAGCTATATCCCTGTCATTTCCTGCCATATCTTGGTATGACCAAGCGAATGCATAAACAAATTCACTAAGCAAGTTAATTAGCTCTTTGCATTCGTCTTGACTTAGTGTTAATCCAATTTTAACTTCTTTGATAGTCGTATAATTGGAAATATTAACTGTTTCTGTATGTTCGATGATTGTTGTTTTATTTTCGCGTTCTTCCATTGCTTTTATTACTTCTTTATCATTTTTATCATTAGCAAAGAAATATTGATCAAGGTTAGGGGAATAACGCTATCGTAAGCAAAGGTACTCATTTCATTGAATTCATTAGCCATTACATCAAGGAGAGCAAGGTCAGCTGCGAGCTCGCCATAATTATTTGGGATAGCGAGAGGAGACTCAACGAGGGACTCAACATTAAGGGGAACTACATTAGACTCTATGGTAGAAAGGGGATCGGCCTTAGATCCTAAATACTCGTCTACAAATTCAGACTCGGACTCGGACCCAAACAATTCAGATTCATCAAACATAGGACCTTCGCCAGCGGTCACATCCAACTTCTCTCCACTTGGCGTAGTGATCTTTACAATCTTGCGCTATCCCTTTGAAACATCATCAGCCGGTAACTCAGAGGGGTCAAAATCAGCAGCCAGGCTTGGGTTCATTCTTTTCTAGTCTAAAAAGATGATTAATATTTTTATCATCAAAGCTTGGACTCGCTGGTTTCTCGGTTGTAAAGAACTCATTGCCTTCGTCGACGAAGTCACAATCAAGGAACATCTCGAAACCTGGCTCATGTAGCCCATCGTGGACGAAAGGCTCAAGGGATTCATAGCATGGGAAGTTTTCCCCTTCTTTGATGTACTAGCCGTTGAGAGTACACTTCATGCATTTTATATATGGGCATGACTACTTAATAGTAGGTCCATATGTGCAAAGGCCTAAGATTGGCCATATTTTCATGGAATGATGATTTTGGTATATGGTTATGGTCTACCTCAAGGAGGGCCTTTCCAAGGTCGTAACGTGGCTAGGCTTGGGGTTATGAACAATGGACAGGCTCAAGTATACTCCAAAAATCCTTTACTTTTGGTGCTTATCAAATTAGAACCTTTCTGCTTTGTGTGACAACTCCTACATTAGGTGCCTTTTCCTTGTCATCTCTCCTTTCTTTTTTTTTTTCTACAAGTTTTGTTTTGGGTTTAGAACGATTTTTCTTTTTTCTTTTGCATTTGATCTTTCCTTTTGGGTTTAGACTAACTTTGTGTCCCCCTCTTATGTTTCGTTCCCCCAATTTCCTATTTGTATCTTTGCACCATTCTCATCCCAAGGTATGGAATAATGTAGGTGGAATAACTAAGGCTCAATTGATGAGGCTTAAAAGGGCTGCCAAAAAGATGGATTTTCTCTAAGGTTAAGAACATGGGATTATATTTATGGAGTTTTAAGTTGCCTCCTGTGTTGGTGAAATCATCATATCCTTTCTTTGTGGGCCAAAGATGGGCCTCTTTTCGTTCGATAAATCTAGTAAGCTAAAGCTTATCAGGATTCTTAAAGTGTTGAGTATGTATGCCTTTTGATATTGCTTGTTTGTATGCATACGTTCTATTTAATTCAAGTCAATAACAATAAAGAGATTGAAAAGAGAACAAGATAGACGTACTTGAAAATATATTTTTTTATTCATTTATTAATGAGAGTGCAAAATAAGTAGATTCGACAACATGAATCTGTTAGTCTATCATAAAAAACAAAGGAAAGAAACAAAACAAGACCTAGGGTGCTACATCTTGAATTGTTGACAACTTCTGGAGATTGCGTCTTTGAGCTTTGTCCGTTTCTGACGTAGGTGAAATCCTCTCTAAAAATCAAGTCCGTATATATGATTCATGGTTTCATTTATCATGTCCCTTTCAATTAATGTTCCCACAGTATAGACTTTTTAAAATGTGTCTAGACCATGGTATTGTAAATGACACTTGTATGGTGGAGACATGTTGTCTATGAACTTTGGGACAAGTTCATGATCCGGAGGTCTTTGTGGAATAAGAGCAACCTTTGATCGCCACCTGGAAAAGAAGTCAATGAAGCCTTCTTGTTCCCCTTGCTTAAGTAATTCGAGATCACGCAAGGTAGTTGTGAGCTCAATGTTATCTCCATATTGGGTTAAAAACGTTGTTACAACATCACTCCAAGTGGAAGTTTGTTTTGCATCAAGGTTATAAAACCATGATCTAGCAATTGGGTCTAATGAAAGAAGAAAAGTACATGATTATAGGCTTGGATTAACCCCTTTCAATGCCATAATTCCAATAAAGCTCATCAAGTGAGTTCTAGGATTGTCTGTAACCTTAAAGGTTGGCAAATCCGTAGTCAAGAACTTTTCTGGGAGAGTCTTGCCACTAGGTTATGGTGCAAGCTCATAATTGAAGTTCTTATTCCCTGAGTTAGCTTGAAGGACAATTTTCTCCAAGGCCTCTACTCTTTCGGCTCTTGCTTTTTCTTGCAGAATGTTTTTTTTTTCTTTTTCTGCTTTTATTTTAGCCTTTTCTGCTTTTTTATGAGCCTTCATTTGGGCTTCTTCTTCTCGTAGTGCCTTTAGGTTTTGGAGTTCCTCCCTAAGTTTCTCTAATGCTTCTTTGTCACCCATAATTAGACTAGTATGCGAATGTGGAAGATGATCTAGTAATGTGTATCACGAGAAATTGAGCGCGTTCACTTAAACCTTTTCTGCCAAGCATTCAAAGAAAGAACCAAAGTCAAAATGATTGTTTTATTTCTTTTTTTTTTTAAATCCTTGTAATACAAATTCACTTCAAGCAAGTTTGTTGATAAAGAATGTCAAAAAATTCACGAACAATCATTAATGGAATGTCATTATTTGTGTCAAGGTAATCATCTAAGGATTTTACTTTAAATGAATTGTTTTCGAAATAGGTAGAAGAGAAAGTCAAGAAAGTTGGATTGAAAATTCTCATAAAATTTTAGGAATATTAATCAACCCGAACATACTCCTTAAAATAATCAAATATACTATAGTATTTGTTGATCATTTAGATTACAATAGAGATCAATATCGTTTTTTTTTTTAAATTATGATTCTCATATTGCTTATCTTTAAAGGATAATATATTACTTTTTGTTTAAAAAGAATGATAGCCTCCGAACGTAAAATCCAAGAAATAATTAAATCATTTTCTCGGTTTTATCATTCATTATATATATATATTTTTTTGTATCATACTCTCTTATATATATGTAAATATATATATATATATAATATATATATATATATATATATATGTATATATATATATATATTTTAAGAACAACATTTCTTTTTTTTCGTTCTATTTCTCTCTCTCTCTTTTTTTTGTGAGGCAATCATCCCAAGTAAAGTTCTCGGAATTTTATTTTTAAACCATAGAAGGGGTAAATAAATTATACTCTTAAATCAAGGTTGACCAATTACAACTAAAAAAATGATGAACACGAAAATAGGCACGTTTAAGAAAAAACATATTAATGACGTCCTATTAAGAGATGCGAACTTCTAATGACGAACCTCACAAGAAGTAATGTCATTAGCTTGATTATAAAGTACGTACAGGATCATCATAATCAAAAATAGTATTGCGCGCGATTTTCTGTCTTGCGCTAAGGTGGAAAGTGCTTCTTCAAGAGTAGCATCTACCACATGCAAGGTTTTTTTTTTTGCAAAGTCACAAAAAGAACGATAAAATACATGTTTTTCGAAAAAAGACGATCATATTAAAAGTTAGACAACATTGTTAGCCAAAGCTAGAGATATTTTTAACACCTACTTAATGATTAACCTTGAAGCGGTAGTATCGTTTTCTCCGTATGATGTTGCTCGTAACGAGTCGAATTCAACATTGAACAGTGGGCACGCGCAAGACACAATGTTGCGCAGAGGTGCCACGCGCAACATCGGAACTTGCGCTAGGAGGGAACGTGCAACTTTGACAGTTGCGCGTGCCACATGGTAGGCTCGACAATTTTTTTTTTGTCGAACCATAATTTTTGCGTAATTTTTTTTTTTATTATATCTCTAGGTAACAAGTTGGAATTAGTTAAATTAGACACGAAGTACATATTCATGTAGTCACATAAGCACATAAAGGAACCATCAAAGCATACAATGTCATTCTAAGGTCAAGGCTTGGGTATCCAAAGGTACCATATCTTAAGGGACGATGCACGAATCAATCACTCAACTTGTTGACCCACGATATAGCTCTCCAAACATTTTGTTGGCGATATGGGTGGGATGATTGTTATTTATTTTGGGAAAGAAGCCTAGTGTTGGCAACCCCTAATCAATGAGCCAATCCCCAATGGTTAAACTGTGCTATGATTATGGATGATGCAATGTTGCTTGTTTGATTTTTACTTTTGTGAAAAAGGAAGATATTATGCGTTCGAGTCTCGTCCTCTAACTAGAGATTATCCAAGTTAGTTCTCGTTACAATACATAGGCAACCTAGTGTTGGAAACCTTAAACCATAACTACGAATTAATCAGGTAACCTCTAAGTCCCCAACGTAGTTGCAACTGTAAGGAGGGTGATCCCATAATAAGGGGTACTCTCCTTAAATTCCCTTGGTCACTTACAATCCTAGGACTTTACACTTGTTAGGGTGTAGTAGGATTTGAATTCGTGACTGTTTGGGGGACCTTGAATTAGAATTGATTCTATCATTACGCTTTTTGTAAGAAACAAGTAGGAGTCGCCAATGAGTTTTAGGAAAAAATCATAAGCCACGTTCATGCCATTCTTCCATGTGGAGTTCGGGAGTGAGGGTACGTACTAAAATAACGTTCCTTTTCGGGAGGAATCGCTATTATAGCCCTAGTACGACCTCTACTAGCTCTTTCTTTTTCGCAATTTCATTACCAAACAATATATGCAACATGATACCTAAAACTATGTTGGTTAATTTATTTACACATACCAATTCACGTAGGAATAACATCGTAATGTCGTTATTCTTTAAATTATTTAATCAAATTTGTGAAAAGAACAAGAAAATAAACAATATTCTCCTTGACTTAAGTGATCAACCAACAATTATTTAATTCAATTCTAATCTATATTTAACGCAAGATACTATTGTGGAATTGATTAATTAATTATTTTAAAGGTGATCAAACAACACTAATTAATTACTTAGGGTTCTTTTAAACAAGAAAATAAATGTGTTTAACTAAGTGCTTGGGAATTTTCCATTTCTCTTTGCTAGTTCTCCGTTTAGAACTCTTATGGACTCCTTCTTGTTGGGGAACCTCCATCGTAGTAACAAAATATCAAAGGGGTGAGTGTTTAGGACAAGAGGGGCTTAGTTGCACAAGTTCACAAGTATTATGCCAGATTTTTTAGGTTATTTTCTGTGTGTTTAAGCCTCGGTTTAAGCTCTTATTTGTAGGGAATGATTATGTTTAGAGTTACGAGCATTCTGCCACGACAGGTGTCGCGCGCAACAGGATGAGTCGGGCGCGGCACCCCAGCGCAAGTGATTAGGTTGTGCTGCTACGAGCAGCGCAACTAATTGTCTTTCGCGCGGCTTTATGGTAAGATTCGATTTTATATTTTTCGTATAATTCTGAATCTTTCGCAGCGCAACCATCGCGCGCAACTGAATTAGTTGCGTGCGGCAGCCCAGCGCAATTGTTTGAGATGCGTGCGGTTTTTCTGCGGCAGCATTCAAATTTTACCTAGGCGCTCCTAAATCCATCATTATTGGGTTTTAAGCTCGGGATTAAGCCTAATTATGATCGAATTTAGTTAATTGGACCTTTGTTTTTGCTTTATTCTTTAATTCGGGCTAGTCTTTTGTGTTTTGTTGCTTAACCAGATCTCCATAAGTATTCTTCACTTTGATCCAACACGAAGATGGTTTTATTTATTGTCGGGACAGGAGGCCAAAAGTAGATGTCTTCAAATACAGACACACATTTTTTTAGACTAGGCTGTGATAAACTTAGCCCTTTATCGGAAGAATTTGGTGCCATCCTAGCCTTCCCTTCATTTGATCTTGCTGTAATTCCTAGAGTGAATGAGTATTATTATAAAGATTTTGAGCGCTTCTTTAATTTTAAAGACAGATATTTAACAAATATGGTAGATGGTAGCGTAATTAATCTAAAAGAATTTGCACGCCACTAATTTGATAGACCATATTTTGAGTCTTTTCATGTTTATAGAAGAAGGGATTTTCTCTTTTGTATGCTTAACCAATATCTTCTTACTAGTGCTAGAAATAATGAAGGTCAAGTAATCATAATATCTGTCTTGGAACAAAATGACTCTGGAAGGAATCCAATGCCATTAACTATTGGAGAGACTATGCTTAGTCTAGATGAATTAAAGAAAAATCCAAAAGCACCTTTTCGGGGCTCTCCAATTTTATTACAGGTAGAAAAACAAATTTTTTAATTACAGAAATCAAAAACATATTTTTGTATAGTAATACTAATTATTTGCATTAAATATTTTTGCAGATGTGGCTGATGGAGAGACTAGAATTAATTAGTCCTCCTGATAATATTAAAAAGTACACTTCGAACTGCTTTGTAAGGTGAAAGAAACATTTCTCTAAATGGGTCGCCATGAGTGGAGCAAAATATTCGCCTCTTGTAACTTTGCTATTAAGTGAGTCGTCCCATGGTGGAAATTGAGAAGATGGTTGGTGTCAACAAGCAACCCTTCTGCCGTCTTCCACGCTTAACCAAGATGACTTTTTATTATCCATGCAGGGTAAAAAGGCAGTACGGTCTACTTCAAACAATTCCTTCTATCCGTCGTCCTTATGAATTCCCTATTTTACAAGAAGTAGAGAAGTTTGACACGCATTGAAGTGTTAGGCCTTTATGGGAAGTGATTACCCAAAAGGTTCCTCCTTGCCCAATAATGTGAAGAATTGGCTTCTTAATAAGCCTAAAAAGGATGAAAAGAAATATCAGAGTAGAACCAATGTGAAGAACCGTCTAGGTGACAAGGTAATTCCTGTCAAGGAACGTTTGGGTGTGAAAGTTGAATTCAAAACACCTATGATGCCTAAGAAGAAAGACACTATTAAGGACAAAGAGAAAAGAAAAGCTGACACTTCAGAAAAGAAAGTTTGGGTAGAAAAGAAACATAGAGTCCTAGCTAAGGGAGAAACCATTTACTCTAAAATTGAATGTAGGTCCTCTAAAGGATGCCTACTAGCAAAAGTCATGGATGATGAAGAAGACAAAGACAAAAATTGGAAAAAAGCAAAGAAAAAGAAGAAAGATTGAATCATTGCTTAACTTCCAATTTTATTAGACTGGTTTAAATTTTAAGTCAATTTATTTTATTAAGCTTTTTTTAAATTCCATAAATAATGTAATTTTACTTCATTTTATTAATGCAATTTCAGCTTTTTAATTAAATCAACTTTATCATTTAATTTATTAAAGCAATGAAAACAATTTAAATTATTTTCCAGAAAATTTCTCGAGTACGGAAGTCAAAAATTTTCCGAAACACACCAAAATTTGCCCAGATGTTCGCAGAAAAATTGGCGCCGCAATTTTAAGTCTGTCGCCAGATGCTGCTTTCTGTTGCCAAGTGTCAGGCTTTGTTGCCTTGCGCTGCAGTCTGTCGTCTGGCGACAAACTTTTTTTTGTTGCGCTGATGTTGCGTCAAACTTTTGTTGATGCTGGGATGCGAGGTTCGTCAAGGTTGCGAAAATTAAAGTGGTCGCACCCTGTAAAGGGTTGCCTACGTATCCTTTCCTAAGGAATCAGGCCAAACGTAGCTCTCTTGAGTGCCCTACTCAAGTAATTATGGGTAGTACTTTTTAAGTTGGTCAAGGTTCGTCATGTTTGGGAACTCATTGCCATCCATATCAGTTAGTTTTGATGCACCTCCTAACAGGATGGTTTTGACGATATATGGTCCAGACCAATTAGGCCTAAATTTTTCTCTTGGATCCAAAACATTTTTCCTTAATGCTTTTAACACCAAGTCTCCCACCTTGATGGTTCTTGTCTTGAAATTCTTATTAAAGTGTCTAGGCATACGATTTTGATAGCATTGAGTATGATGTAGAGCTTCTAGTCGCTTTTCATCGAGTAGAATTAGCTCTTCGTATCTTGCCCTAGTCCATTTGACTTCATCGAGTTTACTTTCTAATGCAATGCGTAGAGAAGGTATTTCTAGCCTTACAGGTTGTACGACATCCATTCCATAGACTAAGGAGAATGGCGTATTTCCTGTTGATGTACGAATTGGCGTGCGATAACCCCAAAGTGCGAAATGGAGTTTGTCGGGCAAGTCCTTGTAATTTTATGTCATTTTCTCGATAATAGTCTTTAGATTTTTGTTAGCCACCTCAACTGCTCCGTTTACTTGAGGTCTATAAGGTGAAGAGTGATGGTGTTGAATAACATAGTTTTGTAACAATTCTTACCATTCTGCTTGAAAGTGAGCTCCAATGTCACTTATCATCTCATGTGGGACTCCATATCGACAAAAAATGTTCCTTTCAATAAAGAGTGCTACATATTTTGCAGTGAGTTTATCATATGAATGTGCTTCAACCCACTTCGTGAAGTAATTGATTTCTACTAGAATTTATTCGTGACCTCCTGTCCTAGGAGGGGTAATTTTTCTGATGATATCAATTCCCCATGTTGAAAATGTCCATGGTGAAGTGTAGGTGTAGAGTAGAGATGGAGGAACATGTTGCAAATTAGCGTATTTTTGGCATTTAGGGCACCTATTTACATACTAATGACAGTCCCTATTCATGGTAGTCCAATAATACCCTTCTCGCATTATCTTTTGCACTAGCATTTTACCACTAACATGAGTTCCACAAACGCCATCGTGGACTATCCACATATCTCTTTGGGCTTTCTTTTTCCCTACACATAAGAGAGCTCGACCCTTAGGTACCCTTTGTGTAACTCGTTTTGCTCTTTTGTTAGCATGAGGAGGATATTCGCTTTCGGTAACATAGTTGAGTATATCTGTACACCATGGTTCTTCTTCTTTTTCTTCTTCTTCTTCTTCTTCTTCTTCTTCTTCTTCTTCTTCTTCTTCTTCTTCTTCTTCTTCTTCTTCTTCTTCTTCTTCTTCTTCTTCTTCGTCTTCTATTGCTTGAATGTAAGCCGGTTTATGCCTTTTTTCTATGGTTAAAGGCATTTACTTGATTTTCATAGGAATCCTAACCATTGAGGCCAGTCTTGCCAAGGCATCACCGAATTGATTTTCCTCTCTAGGTAGATACGTGTATTCTACCTTTTCCAATTGGTAGGTGGGAGTTTCTAGATAAGTTTGGTAAGGGACTAAACTTTGACTCCTTACTTTCCATCTTTTAGAGATTTGGTTGATGATCGAAGAAGAGTCTCCGAATATCCGAATTTTCTTTACTCCCAATGCCAAAGCTGTTTCGAGGCCTACCACACATGCTTCGTATTCAGCAGCGTTGTTGGTAACGTCGAAATCTAACTTTATGGAGATTGGAACATGCTCTTCTTTAGGTGATACTGATAGTACTCCAACGCCACATCCCTTTTGGTTTGAGGCTCCGTCAAAGTATAAAGTCCAAGTATCATCTTCATTGGTCATCAAGTCTTCATCTGGAAATTCGTTGTCATGTATTGGCGTCGAATCTTCTATTGGAAAATCCGCTAAGAAGTTCGAGACCACGGATCCTTTAATAGCCTTTTGAGGCATGAATCTTACATAAAATTGGGCTAGGTTAACTATCCACCTTGGTATGTGTCCATTAAGTGTAGATTTCTCAAATAAAAACTTGAGTGGATCCATTCGAGATACTACAAAGACCGTACAATTTCTCAAGTGGTGTGTAGCGTACTTCATACTATAGCATTTTCTTGCTTATGTATTATATTGCATTTTCTTTTCCTTCTACTTCTTGTGCAAGCATAGCCCCCATTGTCTCTTTGGTGACCGTTAAGTACAACCTAAGAGGAATCCCTGGTGCTAATACGGGAGGATTTGCAAGATAGGCTTTTATCTTTTCAAAGAATTTTTGACACTCATCATTCTATATTACAGGCACATTCTTTTTGAGTTTCTTGAATATTGGTTCACATATTGTTGTTAGCTTTGATATGAACCTATTTATTATTGCAACTGGCTAATAAATCCTCGAATTTGTATCTCGGTTATGGGCAGTGGCGTTGACATAATTGCCTTGATCTTGGTGACGAGGGGTGAACTAGGTCGTTTGACTAATCCTTCCTAACCAAAACGAAATTTATTAACACTTAACTAACCTAAATACAAGTATAGAGGTAAGTTAAGGGTCGAACCCAAAGGAACGGTAATGTCTATGTGCTTCCAATTATGTGCCTAAGCTAGGTCGAAGTCTAAGGATAAAAGAGGACACTAACAACTACTAAGACAAAGAAACCAAGCAAATAAAGTGCTAGGGACTAGGATTCACATATAATAGCAATGAACATAGCAAAATGGGATAGGAAGTTGACTAAGTCGAGTAATACGAGGGAAAACCAATTATGCAACCAAAAGAGCATATCAAGCTATTCTCCTAGAGGTCTAACTAGCGTCAACAACAATAAACTCTAACTAGGAAACATCACAAGACACCTCAATCGTGTAAATGCAAGCCACAAATCAATGGTCCGTATCAATGTGAACTTACAATGCAATCTAGCGTGAATAACTAGGGTGATCAAGCCTAAATCAAACACACACATGCACATAATCAACTAACCAATAAAATTCCTCACTTTCTCTCTCTAAAATCTACTCCTAAAACTAGAGAGAGAAGCTCTCAAATAAGCTAAGAATATGATTAAAATCTAATATGAACACTTGCTCTCCTCTTTTCCAAAAATATAGATATATTTAGAGGCGCGAAAACACCAAAAACCGAGCACAAAATACCCACGAAGGCGCGCCCGGGCAGCAGGGGAGGTGCGCCCGCGCACGCAAGGGCTGCGCCCGCGCCACCCCTAGTTGCGCCCGCGCCTAGCTGGGTTCCTTCGAGGTTCTCGCGGCTTGGAGGGTTCGCTAAGGTTGCATGACTTATGATGTTGATGAACACTATGAGTGGCAGTAGCTAATGCTCTTGATTAGTGGGAACACCACTTCTTAATGGTAGCACGACATGAGAGCGCAAGAGCCAAGACTTGGAATTTCCACTTCCTTGCATCTTGAGCTTTCCAAATGCCGTGAACTTGCTCTAAAGGCTTTCTACACCTTAGAAGAACACCAATATCAAGACCCGAACCTCGTACAATACATACAACCACGGAAATAGAGAAAATAAAGGAGAAAAGGCTAGAAATCCAACGAAATACACAAAAGCTACAAAATAAGAGAGGAAAGGTACAACTAAGTAACAAAGCATAAAACTAAGCATTTATTAAGCAAGAAAGCTATGAAAAGAGGATGAAAATAACCTATATACTCATCAAATGGGTACCATTTATAACACCCATCAAATGCCCCCAAGCTTATCTTTTGCTCGTCCTCAAGCAAAACATAACCAAGGGATGAAAATGACGAGCTTATTCGAACAAACTAAAGAAGGGAGGATACGAGAATATACACTAACTCACTTTCGTAGGAATCACGGTCAATTTTAGCAACTAAAGACAAGCAATTTAAACCCCTATATTGCCCTAGAGGACGAGTGATGCCCTCGTAAGGGTTTCCTAAGAGTTTAACTCATAACACTCATAATAATACAGACAAGGCAAAGCATGAAAAACAAGTCAAAAGGAAAGCAAAACAAACAAATGTTCATGAAAGGACTTTTCCAAATGTACAAGCACAAATGAATGCAAATCTTTCTAAACAAATAAGGGAGTGCACGTTCCAAGATACCCAAGGTTGATTGAAACATAAACATGCTAAGCATAGGAACTAGCTTTCACAATCCACTTTCATCCCAAACGATCTTACCACATTCTTCCCACTAGGCTCATATCAACCTCTAGTGAGCATCCCAATGATTCCTCGAAGGAACCGGAAAAAGAGAATTTTCAGGCTTCTCGACATCTTTACTATGCATCCCTTCTCCTTAGGCAAAAACTCACATTTCTCTCCCCCGATGAATGACTCAACAACTTAGGTCAAAAGTTCTTTCCCCAAGGTTGTAACGTTAAGGAAAAAGGGTGAGGGTAGGCTAAAATTTAAAATTTGGTGGTTAACCTAAATTGTGAAGCAAAGATTGCACATTTCCTTACACCTTAACCAAGTAATCACCAACCAAGTAATCACCAAACAAAAACATCAACACTCCCAAGCTTATTCAAAGCTATAAATGACAAACATATACACAAAAAGCGTGAGGACGCTTTCCCCAAGCTTAAATGAAGCATTGTCCTCAATGCTCAAAAAGGGAGAATACTCACATTAAAATATTTTTGAATTATTTCAATTTTCACTTTTGTTTTTTTCTTTTTCTTGCTTAATAGTGATTTTTCCTCGCCTCTTTTAACTTTGGACAGCTTTTTACAACTTTGCACTTATAATGTCCTTGCCTTTTTTAACTTTGGATGGCTTTTTCATTTATTCATTTGCCATTATTCACACAATATACACAAAACACAAGCTTGCCTTCATTGTGAACCAATATCCACACTAACATACCACGAACTCCAAAATATGACCATTTGCTTCGCAAAAACCAAAAACGGAACAAAAAGAAACAAAAGGCTCAAGAATCTAAAGATGTGGCTTGAAAAGAAGGGAAAAGGCTCAAATGGTTAGCAAATAGGCAAATGTAAACCCAAAAACTAAAAATGAAACAAACTATCCTAGAAAAGAAAAATTACCACCCCGAAAAGATGCCTTTGTCCTCCCTAAATGGTTCGGTCTCGGTCTTAAGAAATATGAGATAAGATTCTAGATTAGGTCCGCAATAGTCAAGGATCCATGCCGCTCATGCAAATAAGTGTAGAAGGCTTGAAAAATTATGAACCTCACACGGATGTAGCAAAAACTCACTATTGGTGTCAAATTGACTATAGGAAGCAACTGCCAAACATGCCACAAACAAGTAGAATCCGGCTTCATGTTCCCACTAGTTCTAACCAACTACCTTAGCATGCTTTATCCTAGAATCAACCAAGCATACTCTCAAACCGTGCACACCGTTACCATTTAAGAAGAATAGCATTCAATTATACAATTTTAAATGTTATTATGTCCAAAGCAAGAACAAAACAAAACACATTGCAAATTTTCCCTGACAGAAACAAAAATCTTTTGGAGTTTTTTTTTTTATTTTTTATTTTTTATTTTTTTTTAATAAAAGAAATATGGAAAAGCATATACAAAGGTGCATAGCATAAATGAATCAACATCCCATCAAAAATGATAGGATACCCTCCCCTAAGCTTGAATGAGACAATACACTCAAACATAAAGCATGGAAACCATGGGAGGGGAAAACAAGGAGATCAATCCAACAAACCAACATATGTCCAACAAGTCATCATCCACTAGAGAAAGAGCAAGGAAGGATATTACCGGATATTAGGTGGGTGTAATTACCTGCAAATGACCCAATTAAACCTTTCAAAGCTAACTTCCCAAGAATTGAATCTTGTTTCCATATGCTAGCAAAAATAGGAGTCAAACTTCCTTGATTCTTGATCCAAATAGAAACACCAAAGTATATCAAGTCATGTACCTAGCAAAAGGCACACAAACAATTCCATGAGAGAAAATCTATTCTAAAAGCAAGGGAAAATCTAATCTAAAACATGGGTTACTTCCCAAGAAAGGCTTGCTTAAGGTCCAAGCTTGACGGATCTAGTAAAATAATATTGCAACGAACGCAAGAGCTTGTCAAATGCACTACTACACATTTCATATGAAAGTAAGTGTGCACATGACAAAAATAAGGCATGCAACAAGAATAGTGCACACCTATGAGGAGAGAGATGCCAAGAGAAGGAAGAAGAATCAAAAGAAAACTCAACAAAATAAGAAGAAAAAGAAGAAGAAGAAGAAGAAGAAGAAGAAGAAGAAGAAGAAGAAGAAGAAGAAGAAGAAGAAGAAAAAGAAAAAGAAGGCAAATTCTCCTCAAAATATTTTTGGGTGGCAACATCACCCTTTTCCTCAATTGGAGACAAATGAACCTCATACAAATCATCATAGATAAGGGGGTCGCCAATAGGCTCACTAACAAAGGAAGGGAGAAAAATAGGGCAATAGCGGATGTGGTTAAACTTTTGAGAGAAAGGGTATGAGAAATAGGAAAAGGGGTAGCTACTCCCTCAACAAAAGGTCCCATATCGCCAATGAAGGCATGGAAATCAATCATAGAGTCCTCAAAAGAGGAACACTCATGATCACCATCTCCCTCAAGCATCCAACTCCCAAGAGGAACCACATAATCTCCTCCACTACCTTCATGAACAACAACTCCCTCAACTTCCTTAATGCCCAAAGTCTCAAATCCTTGCATGAATGGATGCAAATATAACTCAAAATCATCTCTCTCCCATGAAGCATCCTCAATGAACTTGCTTAAAAGGCTATGGCTATTGCTTATACACTCAATAAGCACATAGGACATAACCTCAAACGAGTCCAAATACTCATGGATAGAAGAGTCACATTCATACACTTGAGACTCATCACAATCAAAAAAGGAAGAGATGTCTAAACTTAAAATATCATCAAAATCATCATCACTCGCAACTCTCTCTCCTTCACTCCTATGATCAACAATCGGATCCTCACACACTCTTGGTTGCTCGAAATTACCATCATCACCCTCAACAAACACATTGGATTTGAAATTTTCACACATAAGCATCAAAGATGACAATTGGCTTTCCAACTTTTCATTTCTCCTCCTTCCCTCCTCAAGACGCTCCTCACTCATTTTCATCATCTCCAATTGACTTTTCATAGAATTAAGAATTGACTCCTTTATAGGCCCAAGATCGTCAATAAGCACAACATGCCTAATTTGAGTTTCTAAAGTAGCAATAAGAGATTCAAAAGGTGTAGGAGATTGAGGCTCAACAAGAGAAGAAAATGTACAACCAAGGTAGGATCATCATCATTACAAACATGAGCATTTTCATTAAATAGGGGATTGGGAGCATTTTCAAATGTATGAGATTTGTTAGCTTCAACGTGCAACACATTATCATGAACAAAAGAGTAAATAGAATTGGAATCATTTGTTCTAGGTTCAACTATGGGATCATGTGACACATCATGGTAAATCATGCTAACATTGGAAGAATTAACACATTGCACATCAAAAATAGAAGCACGCTTACCCTTATTATAGACCTCCCAAGCAAACCAAACATAAAATTTCCAAGCATCTTCAATAGAAAAAGCTCTAAATTTACCATTATGCATTCTTTCAACTATATCCCTAGTTTGCTCATTCAAACCAAGATAACAAATCTCACAAGCCTCCCAAAGACTACTTATAACCAAGAAATCCCTTAACTCTATTGGAATATTCACAAAAAGGCTCATCATCATATTGAGAAAAAGATAGACATGCAATTTTTACAAAGGAAACAAAAACAAATAAAAGAAAAGTATGAACATAGACCAAGACTCAAGCTATCAAAAACACTCAAACATAGACACCGTTCCCCGGCAACGGGGCCATTTTGACGAGGGGTGAACTAGGTTGTTGGACTAATCCTCCCTAAGCCAAACAAAATTTATAAACACTTAACTAACCTAAATACAAGTATAGAGGTAAGTCAAGGGTCGAACCCAAAGGAACGGTAATGTCTAAGTGCTTCCAATTATGTGCCTAAGCTAGGTCAAAGTCTAAGGATAAAAGAGGACACTAACAACTACTAAGACAAAGAAACCAAGAAAATAAAGTGCTAGGGACTAAGATTCACATATAATAGCAATGAACATAGAAAAATGGGATAGGAAGTTGACTAAGTCGAGTGATACGAGGGAAAACCAATTATGCAACCAAAAGAGCATATCAAGCTATTCTCCTAGAGGTCTAACTAGTGTCAACCACGATAAACTTTAGCTAGAAAACGTCACAAGACACCTCAATCGTGTAAATGCAAGCCAAAAATCAATGGTCCGTATCAATGTGAACTTACAATGCAATCTAGCATGAATAACTAGGGTGATCAAGCTTAAATCAAACACACACATGCACATAATCAATTAACCAATTTAATCACATCATCAACTCCATCAATCATCCCCAATTTAAATCAATCCATCACATCATATAAGCTTCACCATCACCCTAGCAAGCAAACTACTCTAGCAACATCATCAAATCAACAAACAACTATAGAAAACAAGAATCAACCTTTTTTCTATGGTTAAAGGCATTTACTTGATTTTTGTAGGAATCCTAACCATTGAGGCCAGTCTTGCCAAGGCATCACCGAATTGATTTTCCTCTCTAGGTAGATACGTGTATTCTACCTTTTCCAATTGGTAGGTGGGAGTTTCTAGATAAGTTTGGTAAGGGACTAAACTTTGACTCTTTACTTTCCATCTTTTAGAGATTTGGTTGATGATCGAAGAAGAGTCTCCGAATATCCGAATTTTCTTTACTCCCAATGCCAAAGCTGTTTCAAGGCCTACCACACATGCTTCGTATTCAGCAGCGTTGTTGGTAACGTCGAAATCTAACTTTATGGAGATTGGAACATGCTCTTCTTTAGGTGATACTGATAGTACTCCAACGCCACATCCCTTTTGGTTTGAGGCTCCGTCAAAGTATAAAGTCCAAGTATCATCTTCAGTGGTCATCAAGTCTTCATCTGGAAATTCGTTGTCATGTATTGGCGTCGAATCTTCTATTGGAAAATCCGCTAAGAAGTTCGAGACCACGGATCCTTTAATAGCCTTTTGAGGCATGAATCTTACATAAAATTGGGCTAGGTTAACTATCCACCTTGGTATGTGTCCATTAAGTGTAGATTTCTCAAATAAGTACTTGAGTGGATCCATTCGAGATACTACAAAGACCGTACAATTTCTCAAGTGGTGTGTAGCGTACTTCATACTATAGCATTTTCTTGCTTAGGTATTATATTGCATTTTATTTACCTTCTACTTATTGTGCAAGCATATCCCCCATTGTCTCTTTTGTGACCGTTAAGTACAACCTAAGAGGAATCCCTGGTGCTAATACGGGAGGATTTGCAAGATAGGCTTTGATCTTTTCAAAGAATTTTTGACACTCATCATTCTATATTACAGGCACATTCTTTTTGAGTTTCTTGAATATTGGTTCACATATTGTTGTTAGCTTTGATATGAACCTATTTATTATTGCAACTGGCTAATAAATCCTCGAATTTGTATCTCGGTTATGGGCGGTGGCGTTGACATAATTGCCTTGATCTTGGTGACGAGGGGTGAACTAGGTCGTTTGACTAATCCTTCCTAACCAAAACGAAATTTATTAACACTTAACTAACCTAAATACAAGTATAGAGGTAAGTTAAGGGTCGAAACCAAAGGAACAGTAATGTCTAAGTGCTTCCAATTATGTGCCTAAGCTAGGTCGAAGTCTAAGGATAAGAGAGGACACTAACAACTACTAAGACAAAGAAACCAAGCAAATAAAGTGCTAGGGACTAGGATTCACATATAATAGCAATGAACATAGCAAAATGGGATAGGAAGTTGACTAAGTCGAGTAATACGAGGGAAAACCAATTATGCAACCAAAAGAGCATATCAAGCTATTCTCCTAGAGGTCTAACTAGCGTCAACAACAATAAACTCTAGCTAGGAAACATCACAAGACACCTCAATCGTGTAAATGCAAGCCACAAATCAATGGTCCGTATCAATGTGAACTTACAATGCAACTAGCGTGAATAACTAGGGTGATCAAGCCTAAATCAAACACACACATGCACATAATCAACTAACCAATTTAATCACATCATCAACTCCATCAATTATCCCCAATTTACATCAATCCATCACATCATATAAGCTTCACCTTCACCCTAGCAAGCAAACTACTCTAGCAACATCATCAAATCAACAAACAACTATATAAAACAAGAATCAACACTCAAAGAAGAACAATTACTCTAATCAAAGATTAAAGATCAAAATCAAATCAAAACAAATCAAACAAACATGAATATTAAACAAAACAATAAATGAGATAGAGTTTAGAAATAATCATTGATAATAGAGAAGATCTACAATACAATTGTCACCATTGAATCTTCAATCTCTCAATCACCATTGAAATTCCTCACTTTCTCTCTCTAAAATCTACTCCTAAAACCAGAGAGAGAAGCTCTCAAATAAGCTAAGAATATGATTAAAATCTAATATGAACACTTGCTTCTCCTCTTTTCCAAAAATCGGGTTTACATAGTGTAGGGAAAAATTTCAAGTGTTAATTCCCTTAGCTTGAACCCCACTGTGATCATACCGTAAATTACGGCGGCGTCCAAAAGGGAAGAAGATAGAGCAAAAGAGTCGCCAACGAGTTTTTTAGGAACTTGTAAACCGTTAACAGGGTGAACGTTACACCCCTTAACGATCCAAGAGATCGTCAACTCCATAAGGTCTTGAACCAAATAAGGGTTCGGGGATGAAGGTACAAATCCAACCTAAAAGAGATTGAACCTGCCCTAATAATAGGCTTCTACTTTATTCTGATCGTATTCTTGTGCGCTTTCTGATTAACATACAATCAACAGGGTTAACCTTAAACCTGTTTATCTATGTTGGTTGTATATTAATGCACAAATACATCTATTATTGGCGATCACTTGAATTATAATCAAATTAACCCTAAATAAGATTATTAATTATCTTATTAAGCGTGATTACAAGTATAGATTCCCTTAAACATGCATAAAAGGCGTGATCAAGCAATAAAAAAAAATATATCAAGCAACATAATAATAAAATAATAATTATAATATTCATAATCATCAAAACATTAATCATAATAATCATGTTAAAGCATAATAATAGCAAGATCCTAGGCATGATACTAACAAGATTAATAACAAACCCTAGCATGTCACTAAGCAATAAAAATTAAATCTTTAGCCCTAACATGATACTAACATGAATAAATATTAGGAAGACAATAAAAGGCATCATAGAAATTACAATTGACATTATATTCTTTACCCTAAATATGATACTAGGAAGCAATAAACATCCTAACATGATACTAGGAATCAAAATAACAACCTAAACATGATTTCTATATCATAATAACAATAAGTCAATTAAAGCACTTACTTGGATGCCTCGTACCTCTTTCTAATAACAAAATACACACATTAGTAACTTCAAGGAAAATAATAAGCAAACAATTAAATTAAATAATCGAAAGAGATATTTGGGACCAAACCCTCAGAAATTAAAACCTTTCACGTCTAGGGCGAAGGCAACTTCGAATATGGCTAGGTGTGTCTAAATTTAAAGATGCAGAATTTTGTATTATGAAAGGCTAGTTTAGAAAAAGAGAGAGAGAGAGAGAGAAATTAAGAAAATCTTGATGAGAATTTGTGAATGAATAGAGATAATTGATAGATTGTAGGTAAAAACTGGTTTTGGATCATTATAATTGAAAACTGGTTATCGAAAACGGAGTTTTTAATACGTAATTTATAGAGAAAATCTGCCAAAAGATAAAATATCAAAATAGAATCTGGCACACGTAAAACTGAACCAGCGCCAACGCTGGCTGTTGGCGCCAGGCGCTATAGCTGGCGTTTGGCGCTAATTTAGAAAATCACGCGTTTTCTTAAAATCAGATAAAAATTGCCGAACAGGAGGATAAAATCGTATTTTCCTCAAAAATGCTCTTTGATTTTAATTAAAACTCTGAAAAGTCAACAAAAGTCAATTTATCAATGCTAATTGAATTAGGAATGAAAAGAACCTTCTAGAAGAATCTAGAAGACTAAAACCATTCCTAATTGCATTAGGAATGATAAATCATATTAGGCCCTCCCCTAGATCATTTGGCCGCATAAAAAGCTCAAACCGGGCCCAGTTTAGTAATTTTGCCATAACTTCCTCAATATTCATCGGAATTGGGCTTATAATATATCGTTGGAATGCTCTTGTCAAGCCCCATCCAAATACACTACTATTGGACCCATATAATGGACCAACCAAACTAGATTGGCTGTTTTCTTAAAATAAGTTTTCAAAAACAGAGAGAAGAGAAAAGAAATTAAAACTTTCCGCAACACTAAACTTTCCACACTTTCACTTCATTCCATTATGATTCGACGTGAAAGGTACTCATCACTGGGTTTGGTTTTGGGGAGACACAAATGAGTGTCTACAGAAGCCCCCACTTTGACTGAGTTTGGAGAAACGTAAGTTTCGAAAACAAAAGTCAAAGTATCGATAAGGACGGAGAATGATTCAGAACGTTCTGCGATCCTAAGCCACACTTGTAACGCTGATACCTGCAACTAGCGTTAGTTAAACAGATAAAAGAGTTAAGAAACGCGTATCTTGCACCGTCGAGCACACGTCTCTGAAAGTAACCGATTTGCTGTTGTTTTGATGACTTCCTGCCAAGAGAATGTCATCCCGCTTGAAAACCGCTACGACTGTAACTGCTTTCAATATTGAAGACTGCTTCGCTTGAAATGACCCTCCTCCGCTTTGATATTATTCCACGTCCAAGGGAATACCATCGAAGATTGCTTCACTTGAAACAATCCTCTTCCGCTATGATAATACTCCACATCCAAGGGAATACTATCGAAGATTGTTTCACTTGAAATAACCCTCTTCCGCTATGATAATCCTCCACGTCCAAGGGAATACTATCGAAGATTTTCTCTTGAAACAATCCTCATCCGCATTGATACTATTCAACGTCCAAGGGAATACTATTGAAGATTGCTTCTCTTGAAACAATCCTCATCCGCATTGATAATATTCCACATCCAAGGGAATACTATCGAAGATTGCTTCTCTTGAAACAATCCTCATCCGCATTGATAATATTCCATGTCCAAGGGATACTATCGAAGATTACTTCTCTTGAAACAATCCTCATCCGCATTGATAATATTCCACGTCCAAGGGAATACTATCGAAGATAACTTCGCTTGAAATCACCTTCAGTTGTTTTTTGACAACTTTCCACAATCTATGGAACGCCATCTTGCTGTTTCTTTTGACGATCTTCCGCAATCTAGGGAATGTCGTCGATTAATGTTGCTACATCTCGAGCCTTTTCTTGAATCATAGCGACAACCTTTCCAATCATAGCAAAAGTCGTCGAAGACCGCCTCATCATGAACCGCTCTTCTCATATCTTGGTGACAACCTCCACAATCTTAGCGAACGCCGTCGAAGACCGCCCATCTCGTGCTATCTTCTCAAATATTGGGTGACAACCTCCAGAATCTTAGCGAATGTCGTCGAAGACCGCCCATCTCGTGCTATCTTCTCAAATCTTTTCTCAAATCTTAGTGACAACCTCCACAATCTTAGCGAATGCCGTCGAAGACCGCCCATCTCGTGCTATCTTCTCAAATTTTTGGTTGAAGTAATCCTCAGTTGTTACGATAATATTCCAAAGAAAATTACCGAAGACCAACGCTTGTCGATCTCTAAAGCTTGCCTGAACTTTGCTTCCGCTAAAACCAGTATGTCGGTGTTTCCGTGATGAGCCAATTCTTAGGCGCTTTAAGCTAAGTGAGACGATCTTTTGTCAGGTCGACCACTTATTGTGATTGTAATCAAACTGACTACTTAATCATGTCAAATTGCTTATAGGGGCTAACTGGCGTACCAAGGAACCCGAAATTGTCGTATGAGGTCAAAATCACCTTTCTGAGAGGCTTTGAGCTTTGTCGCTGTTGAAATATCTCTGGCGCCAAGAATTGACCTGTCTCCAGACGCTGAGATCTAGCACCAGGCGCTGAAATCTATTGCCAGACGCTAGATGTTTTCGTCTGGCGCTGGAGTAGGGTCTTCCCTGTTCTGCTGCACCTGTATTTATTTTTTACTATAGAACTTTGCTAATCTTTTTAATTATCTTAGGGTTGACCTAAGTTTTAACGTCGCTTGACTTATTAACTTGACACGATTCAAGGAATAAACTTGACTCACTGTGATTGACTCGAGGTTGACTCGACTCAAACTAAAATGATACATGTGTTAGATTCAAATCAAGGTGATATTACACGACATGACTCAATGTGTACATGACATGTGTGTGCATCGTAATGTGATCGTGTGACTCGAAAATGCAAAAAAAGCAAAAAATTTCGTCATTTTTGTGGAGGGTACTGACTTTCTCCCGAAAAAGAAAGACGCGAAAAAGAATCGAAGTTTTTGAAGGTGCATGTTGAATGGGCTTAGTCAAATGTTGTTTGATACTATCTCTCAAGGTGCAAGGATTAATCCATCCTAGGCTATCTCAACTGTTGACTCCATGATGAAAGTATTTGGGTAACTTAGGCACGGAGGCTAAGTACTTCATACTTCATGATGCAATGATGATTATGATTGATGAGTGATGTGACAAGGCATGCTTCATCGTTATGTTAAGATTTCATGACAAAGGGTTCCTAAGGGAAGGATATTTGGTCATGTATCTGTGCGGTGTGTGAAAGTGACACTAAAGCTAGGCCGCAAGGGCTAAGTGTATGGAAAGATATAATTTTTTTTTAAAAGAGTCAAATGGTGGTGACTCTTAGGCTAGGTAAGCTAATGATGTAGGGATCAAGCCCCTAAGTCTAGCTCTAAGTAAATAGGGATGAGCACAGGGATCCCTTGATATGATCATGGTGTAAGTGTGTGAATGTGAATATGAATGCATGTTTATTACGGCCTCACCTCGATGTGAGGTTGCCTACGTATCCATTAGGAATCAGGCCGAACGTAGCTCTAGCCGAACCTCGCACAAGTGTATGTATATCGTAAAAAGGTCTTTTTAAGGATTGTAACGTGGTTAGGCTAAAGGTTTGAAGAAGAAGAAGAAGGGGATAAAGACTCAAGACCCTAGATAAGCCCCCAAGGTGTGCAACCTCGCTTTTGAATCTTTATATTTTTATGCTTGAGTTTCTACTCTTTTTTAGCTCCCTTTTTTTGCTTTAGCATTTATTTTATTTTTGCAAGTGTTGGCAATCCCGATCATGCGGTCTATCACTCACTTGGAATTCATGTTTCTCAGGCACGGTACTGAGCACTCGATAAGAGACACAATCTGAGACGTATTCATATAAAAGATATTTTCATATCAAAGACATTGGATCACTTGCCCTTTTGTACACTTTTATTATTATTTTTTTGCTTATTTTTATATTGATCTTTTGAAATCACTCAAGCCTTTTTAGAATTGCATAAGTTACACACCATCCCACCCCAAGGTTAGGTAAATGTAGGTTGAAAAAAGAAAGGTCTATCGTTAGACGAGGCTCAAAGTGGTTTATGAAGAAAGGATTGTATATTAGAAAGGTGAAAGGTAATATGATGTGGCTACAAGGGGTGCCTGAAATCATTGGTATACCTTGTGCTTAATTCGACATGGATTTTTTTATTTTTATTTTTATTTTATTTTATTTTTTTGATGGAATGTAATGAAATGATCATATATAAGGAAATAAATGCTCATTTTATTAAAAAAAAGGGAAAAAGGAAAAAAAAAAACTACAAAATTAATCTAAAGGAAAAGAAAAGGTGCCTATGCTAAACTTATTGGGGAAAGGAAAAAATGAAAAAGAGATAGAAAAAGAGGTCATGAAATCTTGTCGTTGAAGCTCGCCTCTTGTCTCGTGTCATTCGCTTCATCATCACCAAGTCTTCTCGCTAGCTAGAGGCAATGGGATCTTATTTGCTTCTATGAGATCTTGAATGAGATTTTTAAACCTGTAGCATTCATCAGTGGTATGACCGTTTCCTCGATGGTACATGCAATAAGAGTTGGGATTCCATCTCGAAGATCGATTTTCTGGCGTTGGATCCTTGGTAGGGTCAATAGGTTTTATTAATCCTCGATCATAGAGACGATCGAAAGCAGCATCGTAGGTCATTCCAATGGGTGTGAAATCTCTCCTGAGTTTCCTTTTAGATCCTTGATTGTCCATGGCTAAGACACCATTATGGTCAAAGGCACTAACATTATTACTAGAGTGGGTGTTTTTGGAAGAAGAAGGATTGGCTTTCTTCTTTCCTTTCCAGCCACCGTTGTTACTATTGTTAGTAGCTTTTTGCTTTGCGAGGTCGTCTTCGATCTCGATACCTATGTCATAGACGGCTCTGAAAGTATTCAAGTTGTGTTGATATTTTAAGTGTTTTGAATACTTTTCTTGGAGATTCTTGATAAATACCCTCACAGATTCTTTTTCAGTGGGGACCTCAATCATCTTAGCGGAAGTTTCCCTCCATTTATTAAAGAAAGAAGTAAAGCCTTCATTCTCTTTTTGTCTTAGCATCTCAAGTTGTCTATGATCGGTTTCAACTTGAATACTACACTTGTATCTATCAATGAAAGCGTTTACTATCGATTCCCAGATAGAGGTTTTCTCCTTGTCAAGGGAGAAGAACCATATTTGGAAAACGGTTTCAAGAGATAAAGAGAACAGAGAGGGGAAAACCTTCTTATCGATACCCTTAATGTTCATTATAGTTTTGAAAGCTCTTAGATGGAAGTAAGGGTTATCTGTTGCCTTGAATTTAGGGATGTCAGTGGCGTTGAACTTATGTGGAAGAAGTTCCATGTCCAGCGAGACCCCTTGTGAACTCATGCCCTGAAATTTATAGTCACTAGATAGCTTGCTCAAACTTTCTTGCATGAGGTCCATTTGTTGTCGCTTCACATGGTCATCGATCTTGAGTGTGAGTAGCTTCAGTGTCTCAGTCACGGTAAATAATTGGTTCCTAAGCTCATTGACTTCTTCTTGACTTTCCATTATCTTTTTAGCCTTCCTCTTTTGACAAATGGTTTATCGAAAAGTGAGACTTGAATAAAGAGGTTGTCCTTGATTATTCGCCCTTCTCTCCTCGACCAAGTACTGTGGAAAAGGAATTTGGGGATATTCATTGTTAATTATTTGACTTAAACTTTATTCAACATGTGATGGATGGAGGAGGCAAAGAAAGATTGGAATAGAATGTGAAAAAGAATTATGTAGATGGAGGGATATGAAGAATTAGGAATAGAATGTACCCCCAACTTAAATAACGGAAAGATCGACTCGTGCATGAACCTAAGACATGGTCATGGTGATATATACTCAAAGTGTGTGCTAAGACTAGTGAGTGTAGGTGATATGTTAAGATTCGTGTAATGACCATGTGGCTAGACTATGTGACTAGACTCAATTAATGACTCGACAAGGTGTTATTGACAGCGAAATTTAACCAAATTACTTAGCAAACTGGTTAATTAGACACTAGGTGAGGACTCAATCAATAATCCGAACTGACGGCAAAACGACTGGACCGGCGTCGCACTGTGGAGTGTAGCGCCAGACAACAGAGCTGTCGCCAGGCGCCACTCTGTGACTTTGGCGCTAATGCTAGAGCTTCAATCTAAGACTGTTTTCGGTGTTATTAATCAATAGGGGTATACCTAAAGTCGTACTAGGTCAATTCTGATTAAAATATTAGACTTTATTTACTCTAATTAATTAATTAATTAATTAATTAGGAAAAGTTCTTTAAGTCATTAATTTATTTAATCTCAACATAAGTCAAACAAACGGTTAAAAGAAACATAGAATATATGCACAACAAATAATGCACAATTAGTCAAGTAGGCACAATATGATGCAATGAGTTTGCAACCTAACCATGGCTCTAGTTCTCCAGAGTTCGAGATATGGTTTAGTCAACAGAGGGTCCATGGTTAATTGTCAGGATGCACCGCGCGGAAGCCTAACCGTGAAGGGTTGGCGCGAGTGGATGGGACACCGCGAGTTTTAGAAAAACTCTCTTCCATGGTTTGGTGAATTCAACATTCTCGGATGTACCTTTTGTTGCTCAGAGCGTTCAATCAGGTAGATGGAGCATGAATTCCAAGAGCATCAAAATTACGCACATGAAATACATAGAACGTCATCCACTCATTCTAAATCATTGCCGAAACAAATTCAGGAATTCAAATAGAAATCCTCCGCAGCGGAGTCGCCAAAAACTGTAGGGAATAATTTCAAGCGTTAATCACTTTAGCTTGAACCCCACTATAAAAATACACTAAAGTACAGTGGCGTCCAAAAGGGAAGAAGATAGAGCAAAAGAGTCGCCAACAAGTTTTTTAGGAACTTGTAAACCATTCACAAGGTGAAGGTTACACCCCTTAACGATCCAAGAGATCGTCAACTCCATAAGGTCTTGAACCAAATAAGGGTTCGAGGATGAAGGTATAAATCCAACCTAAAAGCGATTGAACCTGCACTAATAATAGGCCTCTACATTATTCTAATCGTATTCATGTGCGCTTTCTGAATAACATACAATCAATAGGATCAACCTTAAACCTGTTTATCTATGTTGGTTGAATATTAATGCACAAATACATCTATTATTGGCGATCACTTGAATTATAATCAAATTAACCATAAACATGATTATTAATTATCTTATTAAGCGTGATTACAAGTATAGATTCCCTTAAACATGCATAAAAGAATAATAATAGCAAGATCCTAGGCATGATACTAACAAGATTAATAACAAACCCTAGCATGTCACTAAGCAATAAAAATCAAATCTTTAGCCCTAACATGATACTAACATGAATAAATATTAGGAAGACAATAAAAGGCATCATAGAAATCACAATTGACATTATATTCTTTACCCTAAACATGATACTAGAAAGCAATAAACATCCTAACATGATACTAGGAATCAAAATAACAACCTAAACATGATTTCTATATCATAATAACAATAAGTCAATTAAAGCACTTACTTAAATGCCTCGTACCTCTTTCTAATAACAAAATAAACACGTTAGTTACTTCAAGAAAAATAATAAGCAAACAATTAAATTAAATAATCGAAAGAGATATTTGGGACCAAACCCTCTGAAATTAAAACCTTTCACGTCTAGGGCGAAGGCAACTTCGAATATGGCTAGGTGTGTCTAAATCTAATGAATGCGGAATTTTGTATTTTGAAAGGCTAGTTTAGAAAAAAAGAGAGAGAGAGAGAGAAATCAAGAAAATCTTGATGAGAATTGGTGAATGAATAGAGAGAATTGATAGATTGTAGGTAAAAACTGGTTTTAGATGATTATAATTGAAAACTGGTTATTGAAAACGGAGTTTTTAATACGTAATTTATAGAGAAAATAAGCCAAAAAAATAAAATATCAAAATAGAGTCTGGCACACGTAAAATTGAACCAGCGCCAACGCTGGCTGTTGGCGCTAGGCGCCAAAGCTGGCGCCAGGCGCTACAATTGGCGTTTGGCGCTGATTTAGAAAATCACGCGTTTTCTTAAAATCAGATAAAAATTGTCGTACAGGAGGATAAAATCGTATTTTCCTCAAAAATTCTCTTTGATTTTAATGCTAATTGAATTAGGAATGAAAAGAACCTTCTAGAAGAATCTAGAAAACTAAAACCATTCCTAATTGCATTAGGAATGATAAATCATATTAGGCCCTCCACTAGATCATTGGGCCGCATATTAAGCTCAAACCGGGCCCAGTTCAGTAATTTGGCCATAACTTCCTCAATATTCATCGGAATTGGGCTTATAATATATCGTTGGAAAGTTTTTTCAAGCCCTATCCAACTAAACTACTATTGGACCCATATCATGGACCAACCAAACTGGATTGGCTGTTTTCTTAAAATAAGTTTTCAAAAATAGAGAGAAGAGAAAAGAAATTAAAACTTTCCGCAACACTAAACTTTCCATACTTTCACTTCATTTGATTATGATTCGGCGTGAAAGGTACTCATCACTGGGTTTGGTTTTGGGGAGACACAAATGGGTGTCTACACATAGATATATATAGAGGCGCGAAATCACCAAAAACCGAGCACAAATTACCCACGAAGGAGCTCCTAGGCAACAGGGGAGGTGCGCTCGCGCACGCAAGGTTTGCGGCCGCGCCACCCTTAGGTGCGCCCGCGCCTCCCTGTTGTGCGCCCGCGCCTAGCTTGGTTCCTTCGAGATTCTCGTGGCTTGGTGGGTTCACTAAGGTCGCATGACTTATGATGTTGATGAACACTAGGAGTGGCAGTAGCTAATGCTCTTGATTAGTGGGAACACCACTTCTTAATGGTAGCACGGTATGAGAGCGCAAGAGCCAAGACTTGGAATTTCCACTTCCTTGCATCTTAAGCTTTCCAAATGTCGTGAGCTTGCTCCAAAGGCTTTCTCCACTTTAGTAGATCACCAATATCAAGACCCGAACCTCGTACAATACCTACAACCATGGAAATAGAGAAAATAAAGGAGAAAAGGCTAGAAAACCAACGAAATACACAAAAGCTACAAAATAAGAGAGGATAGGTAAAACTAAGCAACAAAGCAAAAAACTAAGCATTTATTAAGCAAGAAAGCTATAAAAAGAGGATGAAAACAACCTAAATACTCATCAAATGGGTACCATTTATGACACCCATCAAATGCCCCCTAGCTTATCTTTTGCTCGTCCTCGAGCAAAACATAACCAAGGGAGTGAAAATGACAAGCTTATTCGAACAAACTAAAGAAGGGAGGACACGAGAATATACACTAACTCACTTTCGTAGGAATCATGGTCAATTTTAGCAACTAAAGACAAGCCATTTAAACCCCTAGATCGCCCTAAAGGACGAGTGATGCTCTCGTAAGGGTTTCCTAAGAGTTTAACACATAACTCTCATAATAATACAAACAAGGCAAAGCATGAAAAACAAGTCAAAAGGAAAGAAAAACAAAAAAATGTTCATGAAAGGACTTTTCCAAATGTACAAGCACAAATGAATGCAAATCTTTCTAAACAAGTAAGGGAGTGCACGTTCCAAGATACCCAAGGTTGATTAAAACATAAATATGCTAAGCATAGGAACTAGCTTTCACAATCCACTTTCATCCCAAACGATCTTACCACGTTCTTCCCACTAGGCTCATATCAACCTCTAGTGAGCATCCCACTGATTCCTCGAAGGAACCGAAAAAAGAGAATTTTTAGGCTACTCGACAGCTTGACTATGCATCCCTTCTCCTTAGGCTAAAACTCACATTTCTCTCCCCCGATGAATGACTCAACCACTTAGGTCAAAAGGTCTTTCCCCAAGGTTGTAACGTTAAGGCAAAAGGGTGAGGGTAGGCTAAAATTTAAAATTTGGTAGTTAACCTAAATTGTGAAGCAAAGATTGCGCATTTCTTTACACCATAACCAAGTAATCACCAAACAAAAACAACAACACCCCGAAGCTTATTCAAATCTATAAATGACAAACATATACACAACAAGCGTGAGGACGCTTCTCCCCAAGCTTAAATGAATCATTGTCCTCAATGCTCAAAAAGGGAGAATACTCACATCAAAATATTTTTGAATTATTTCAATTTTCACTTTTGTTTTTTCTTTTTCTTGCTTAATAGTGATTTGTCCTCGCTTCTTTTAACTTTGGACGTCTTTTTACAACTTTGCACTTATAATGTCCTTGCCTTTTTTAACTTTGGACGGCTTTTTCATTTATTCATTTGCCATTATTCACACAATATACACAAAACACAAGCTTGCCTTTATTGTGAACCAATATCCATACTAACATAACACGAACTCCAAAATATGACCATTTGCTTCGCAAAAACCAAAAATGGAACAAAAAGAAACAAAAGGCTCAAGAATCTAAAGATGTGGCTTGAAAAGAAGGGAAAAGGCTCAAATGGTTAGCAAATAGGCAAATGTAAACCCAAAAACTAAAAATGAAACAAACTATCCTAGAAAGGAAAAATTATCACCCCGAAAAGATGCCTTTGTCCTCCCTAAATGGTTCGGTCTCGGTCTTAAGAAATATGAGATAAGATTCTAGATTAGGTCCGCAATAGTCAAGGATCCATGCCGCTCATGCAAATAAGTCTAGAAGGCTTGAAAAATAATGAACCTCACACGGATGTAGCAAAAACTCACTATTGGTGTCAAATCGACTATAGGAAGCAATTACCAAACATGCCACAAACAAGTAGAATCCGGCTTCTTGTTCCCACAAGTCCTAACCAACTACCTTAGCATGCTTTATCCTAGAATCAACCAAGCATACTCTCAAACCGTGCACACCGTTACCATTTAAGAAAAATAGCATTCAATTATACAAGTCCAAATGTTATTATGTCCAAAGCAAGAACAAAACAAAACACATTGCAAATTTACCCTGACAGAAACAAAAATCTTTTTGGAGTTTTTTATTTTTTATTTTTATTTTTTTATTTTTTATTTTAATAAAAGAAATATGGAAAAGAATATACAAAGGTGCATAGCATAAATGAATGAGACAATACACTCAAACATAAAGCATGGAAACCATGGGAGGGGAAAACAAGGAGATCAATCCAACAAACCAACATATGTCCAACAAGTCATCATCCACTAGAGAAAGAGCAAGGAAGGATATTACCGGATATTAGGTGGGTGTAATTACCTGCAAATGACCCAATTAAACCTTTCAAAGCTAATTTCCCAAGAATTGAACCTTGTTTCCATATGCTAGCAAAAATAGGAGTCAAACTTCCTTGATTCTTGATCCAAATAGAAATACCAAAGTATATCAAGTCATGTACCTAGCAAAAGGTACACAAACATTTCCATGAGAGAAAATCTATTCTAAAAACAAGGGAAAATCTAATCTAAAATACGGGTTACTTCCCGAGAAAGTCTTGCTTAAGGTCCAAGCTTGACCGCTCTAGTAAATTAATATTGCAACGAACGCAAGAGCTTGTCAAATGCACTACTACACATTTCATATGAAAGTAAGTGTGCACATGACAAAATAAGGCATGCAACAAGCATAGTGCACACCTATGAGGAGAGAGATGCCAAGAGAAGGAAGGAGAATCAAAAGAAAACTCAACAAAATAAGAAGTAAAAGAAGAAGAAGAAGAAGAAGAAAAAGAAACAGAAGGCAAACTCTCCTCAAAATATTTTTGGGTGGCAACATCACCCTTTTCCTCAATTGGAGACAAATGAGCCTCATACAAATCATCATAGACAAGGGGGTCCCCAATAGGCTCACTAACAAAGGTAGGGAGAAAAATAGGACAATAGGGGATGTGGTCAAACTTTTGAGAGAAAGGGGTATGAGAAATAGGCAAAGGGGTAACTACTCCCTCAACACAAGGTCCCATATCGCCAATGAAGGCATGGAAATCAATCATAGAGTCCTCAAAAGAGGAACACTCATGATCACCATCTCCCTCAAACATCCAACTCCCAAGAGGAACCACATAATCTCCTCCATTACCTTCATGAACAACAACTCCCTCAACTTCCTTAATGCCCAAAGTCTCAAATCCTTGCATGAATGGATGCAAATATTACTCAAAATCATCTCTCTCTCATGAAGCATCCTCAATGAACTTGCTTAAAAGGCTATGGCTATTGCTTATACACTCAATAAACACATAGGACATAACCTCAAACGAGTCCAAATACTCATGGATAGAAGAGTCACATTCATACACTTGAGACTCATCACAATCAACAAAGGAAGAGATGTCTAGACTTAAAATATCATCAAAATCATCATCACTCTCGGCTCTCTCTCCTTCACTCCTATGCTCAACAATAGGATCCTCACACACTCTTGGTTGCTCTAAATTACCATCATCGCCCTCAACAAACATATTGGATTTGAAATTTTCACACACAAGCATCAAAGATGACAATTGGCTTTCCAGCTTTTCATTTCTCCTCCTTCCCTCCTCAAGACGCTCCTCACTCTTTTTCATCATCTCCAATTGACTTTTCATAGAATTAAGAATCGACTCCTTTTTAGGCCTAAGATCGTCACTAAGCTCAACTTGCCTAATTTGAGTTTATAAAGTATCAATAAGAGATTCAAAAGGTGTAGGAGATTGATGCTCAACAAGAGAAGAAGATGTACAACCAAAGGTAGGATCATCATCATTACAAACATGAGCATTTTCATTAAATAGGGGATTGGGATCATTTTCAAATGTATGAGATTTGTTAGCTTGTACATGCAACACATTATCATGAACAAAATAGGAAATAGAATTGGAAGCATTTGTTCTAGGTTCAACTATGGGATCATGTGACACATCATGGTAAATCATGCTAACATTGGAAGAATTAACACATTGCACATAAAAAATAGAAGCACGCTTACCCTTATTATAGACTTCCCAAGCAAACCAAACATAAAATTTCTAAGCATCTTCAATAGAAAATGCTCTAAATTTACCATTATGCATTACTTCAAATATATCCCTAGTTTGCTCATTAAAACCAAGATAACAAATCTCACAAGCCTCCCAAAGACTACTTATAGTCAAGAAATCCCTTAAGTCTATTGAAATATTCACAAAAAGGCTCATCATCATATTGAGAAAAAGATAGACATGCCATTTTTATAAAGGAAACAAAAACAAATAAAAGAAAAGTATGAATATAGACCAAGACTCAAGCAATAAAAAACACTCAAACATAGACACCGTTCCCCGGCAACGGGGCCATTTTGAAGAGGGGTGAACTAGGTCGTTGGACTAATCCTCCCTAAGCCAAACAAAATTTATAAACACTTAACTAACCTAAATACAAGTATAGAGGTAAGTCAAGGGTCGAACCCGAAGGAACGGTAATGTCTAAGTGCTTCCAATTATGTGCCTAAGCTAGGTCAAAGTCTAAGGATAAAAGAGGACACTAACAACTACTAAGACAAAGAAACCAAGCAAATAAAGTGTTAGGGACTAGGATTCACATATAATAGCAATGAACATAGCAAAATGGGATAGGAAGTTGACTAAGTCGAGTGATGCAAGGGAAAACCAATTATGCAACCAAAAGAGCATATCAAGCTATTCTCCTAGAGGTCTAACTAGCGTCAACCACGATAAACTCTAACTAGGAAACGTCACAAGACACCTCAATCGTGTAAATGCAAGCCAAAAATCAATGGTCCGTATCAATGTGAACTTACAATGCAATCTAGCGTGAATAACTAGGGTGATCAAGCCTAAATCAAACACACACATGCACATAATCAATTAACCAATTTAATCACATCATCAACTCCATCTATTATCCCCAATTTAAATCAATCCATCACATCATATAAGCTTCACCATCACCCTAGCACGCAAACTACTCTAGCAACATCATCAAATCAACAAACAACTATAGAAAACAAGAATCAACACTCAAAGAAGAACAATTACTCTAATCAAAGATCAAAGATCAAAATCCAATCAAAACAAATCAAACAAACATGAATATTAAACAAAACAATAAATGAGATAAAGTTTAGAAATAATCATTGATAATAGAGAAGATCCCAAATACAATTGTCACCATTGAATCTTCAATCTCTCAATCACCATTGAAATTCCTCACTTTCTCTCTCTAAAATCTACTCCTAAAACTAGAGGGAGAAGCTCTCAACTAAGCTAAGAATATGATCAAAATCTAATATGAACACTTGCTTCTCCTCTTTTCCAAAAATCGGGTTTACATAGTGTAGGGAATAATTTCAAGTGTTAATCCCTTTAGCTTGAACCCCACTGTGATCATACACTAAATTACGGTGGAGTCCAAAAGGGAAGAAGATAGAGCAAAAGAGTCGCCAACAAGTTTTTTAGGAACTTGTAAACCGTTCACAGGGTGAAGGCACACCCCTTAACGATCCAAGAGATCGTCAACTCCATAAGGTCTTGAACCAAATAAGGGTCCGGGGATGAAGGTACAAATCCAACCTAAAAGAGATTGAACCTGCCCTAATAATAGGCCTCTACTTTATTCTGATTGTATTCATGTGCGCTTTCTGACTAACATACAATCAATAGGATCAACCTTAAACCTGTTTATCTATGTTGGTTGAATACTAATGCACAAATACATCTATTATTGGCGATCACTTGAATTATAATCAAATTAACCCTAAATAAAATTATTAATTATCTTATTAAGCGTGATTACAAGTATAGATTCCCTTAAACATGCATAAAAGGTGTGATCAAGCAATAAAAAAAAATATATCAAGCAACATAATAATAAAATAATAATTATAATATTCATAATCATCAAAACAATAAACATAATAATCATGTTAAAGCATAATAATAGCAAGATCCTAAGCATGATACTAACAAGATTAATAACAAATCCTAGCATGTCACTAAGCAATAAAAATCAAATCTTTAGCCCTAACATGATACTAACATGAATAAATATTAGCTCTAACATGATGCTAATTGAATTAGGAATGAAAAGAACCTTCTAGAAGAATATAGAAGACTAAGACCATTCCTAATTTCATTAGGAATGATAAATCATATTAGGCCCTCCACTAGATCATTGAGCCGCATTTAAAGCTCAAATCGGGCCTTGTTCAGTAATTTGGCCATAACTTCCTCAATATTCATTGGAATTGGGCTTATAATATATCGTTGGAAAGCTTTTGTCAAGCCCCATCCAACTAAACTACTATTGGACCTATATCATGGACCAACCAAACTGGATTGACTCTTTTCTTAAAATAAGTTTTTAAAAACAGAGAGAAGAGAAAAGAAATTAAAACTTTCCGCAACACTAAACTTTCCACACTTTCACTTCATTCAATTATGATTTGACGTGAAAGGTACTCATCACTGGGTTTGTTTTTGGGGAGACACAAATGGGTGTCTACACATAGATATATATAGAGGCGCGAAATCACCAAAAACCGAGCACAAAATACCCACGAAGGCGCGCCCGGGCAGCAGGGGAGGTGCGCCTCCGCACGCAAGGGCTGCGCCCGCGCCACCCTTAGGTGCGGCTGCGCCACCCCTAGGTGCTCCCGCGCCTCCCTATTGTGCCCCTGGGTTGCTTTGAGATTCTCGCGGCTTGGTGGGTTCGCTAAGGACAATGATGTTGATGAACACTAAGAGTGGCAGTAGCTAATGCTCTTGATTAGTGGGAACACCACTTCTTAATGGTAGCACGGCATGAGAGCGCAAGAGCCAAGACTTGGAATTTCCACTTTCCTGCATCTTGAGCTTTCCAAATGTCGTGAGCTTGCTCCAAAGGCTTTCTCCACCTTAGTAGATCACCAATATCAAGTCCCGAACCTCGTACAATACCTACAACCACGGAAATAGAGAAAATAAAGGAGAAAAGTCTAGAAAACCAACGAAATAAACAAAAGCTACAAAATAAGAGAGGAAAGGTAAAACTAAGCAACAAAGCATAAAACTAAGCATTTATTAAGCAAGAAAGCTATGAAAAGAGGATGAAAACAACCTAAATACTCATCAAATGGGTACCATTTATGACACCCATCACTTGGTTAGGTCTATCTTTATTCCTCAAGAGCATATGACATATCCCAAGAGCTTGGCGGAGGTGACTCTGATAGCACACTTGGATGGATTCAACCTCATGTTGTATTTCCTTAGCCTTTCGAAGAACTTTCTTAAGGCTACTTGATGTCCTGGGTGATCCTTTGATTTTACGATCATATCATCCACATATACTTTAACCTCTTTGTGCATCATACCATGGAGTAAGGCAGTTGCTGCTGGTTGGTAAGTGGCACCCACGTTTTTCAACCCGAATGGAATTACCGTGTAACAGTAAGTACCCTAAGGTGTTATAAATGTCGTTTTTTCCATGTCTTCTTCCGCCATGAGGATCTGGTTGTACCCTGCGTACCCATCCATAAACGAGAGAATTGCGTTATTCGTTGTATTATCTACTAAGATGTCGATGTGTGGTAAAGGGAAGTCGTCCTTTGGACTTGCCTTATTTAGATCTCGATAGTCGACACACATTCTTACCCTTCCATCCTTCTTTGGAACTAGGACCACATTTGCTACCCATTCGGGGTATTTGGATACCCTGATAAAACTTGTTGTTATTTGCTTTTTAACTTCTTCTTTTATTTTAAGAGCTACGTCGGGTTTCATTCGACGCAACTTTTGTTTTACAGGTCTCATTCCTAGAATTAGTGGTATAGTGTGTTGAGCTATTTCTCTATTAATACCTGGCATATTTTCATATGACCAAGCAAATACACCGATGGATTCTTTAAGTAGATTAATTAAATCGGTTCTTTCAACTTCATTAAGTGTTATTCCAATTTTAACTTCTCTTTTAATGGTTGGATCGTTTGAGATATCAACCGTTTCAATATCCTCAATTACCGGTGTTTTCTTTTCAAGTGTTTCCATTGCTTTAATAATTTCTTTGTAATTTTCATTGTTAGTTAAGCAATGCTTGTCATCTTTGGTTATAGAATAATACAAGGAGTAAGAGGAAGAAGACATATTATTAAACTCAAAAAAAATTACATCAAACAAAGAAATGTCCTCTGGGACTTGATTGCTAACTATCCTAGGAGTAGATGCTAAAATATAAGAAGGAGAGGGAAAAGGTGCTACAGTTAAGGACTTGGAAGACTCTATAGGATATGACTCTGAATCTAACTCTAACTCTGACTCTTACGACTCTTCGAACATTGGTCCTTGTCCTATTGTTATGGAGATCTTCCTTCCACTCGGAATATCACCTTGATTGTCTTGCTCCATCCTTGCACTAAACCCTCTGCTGGAGTGATGAGCTTCGAAGGGTCAAAGTTTTCGCTTTGTAGAACCGTTTGAATGAGTGAGGAGTTGTCCTCTATATACTTTGGCTCATCCTTCTCGCGCCCAAAGAGGAGTCCCATGACATTAAAGTTAAAGAATGGGGGTGCTTTCTCCTTGTGAATAGGAGTTGGATCTCATCTAGAAAGTAGCAATCCAAAAAGATTTTGAATTCAGGTTGCCTTATGCCATTTACAACAAAGGGCTCGGGAAATTCGTGGCATGGATAATCCTCTCCTTCTCTTATAAATTGTCCATTGAGAGTAAGAGGATATTGGTTCATTGGGATTTCTTTCTTTTAGGTGCGAGCATTCTTACGCGCCTGAGACTTTTACTGGGCTCGCTTTAGATATTCTAGAGTCGGTTTGAAACCAAGTCCGAAAATATCTAATTTAGGGAGGCCAGGTAATTCCATATGCTTTGCTATCTCCTTTTTCTTTCCAAGACTCATTCGGGGAAAGTGTCCCTATTTTTCTGAGAATAGCATTTACCGTCATATTAGAATGGGGGTCATGGCAAAGAGGGGTCTTTTCATATTCCTCGATTAGGGAGACCTCTTCATTAAATCCCCACAAATCTTCATCATTCTCATCGTGCTCCACATTAATAATCGGATTTTCAACAACCTTAATCCTCATAGGTGAAGCATCGATTGTAATAGGGATCCCTCCAACTATAGCCTTTACTTGTTGATGGAGGGATGAAGGGACTGCCTTAAGGTCATGAAGCCAAGGGCGTCCCAACAATAAGTTAAAAGAAGCTTTAATATCCACTACTTGGAAGGTAGTGGCATTAACTATTGCTCCCGCCGTTACATTCATGGTAATCTTTCCAAGAGCTTGGCGACGAGTATTGTCGTAGGCTCTTATTCCTTGTGTTGACGGGATTAAATCTTCATCCTTTATTTCTAGCATCCTCGCAGTTCTAAGTGGACACACATTGATTGCCGATCCATTATCTACAAGAGTCATTGGGACATTCATTCTCTTGCAGACTACTGTGAGGTTTAGAGCCTTGTAATGCTTGTCACCTTTCGGAGGTAGATCCTTGTTCGAAAAAGTTATCAAGTTGATGGGACTAGGAAGATCACTCGTGAGAAAGTTAGCTAACATCTCAGGAGTGGTTTCAGAGTCTATCCCTGTTTTGTCCAAGGCATTCATTACCTCCAACCTATGTTCTCGGGATGTAGCTAGAAGTTTCCATACATTCATCTCGACCTTGGTCTTCTTGAATTGATTGACTACATAGTTGTCCTTTATAATCGGTATGGGAACTTGTTGCATGGTAGGAATAGGTTATGTGGAGATGGGAGGTTGCATTCTCCCAGATCTTGTGAGGATGTCCATGGGTGAATCCTCTTCATCCCAAAAATCATTTATTGGATATATAACTGAAAGTGGATGTTCTTCCATATCCTTAAGGTAAACTTCCTCGTCATCGTTGTCCCATAACCCATTGATGCTAATATCTTGTTCTTGTGGAATTTGGACTAGCTTCTTGTTATCAATCAGCTTTCGGATTAGATTTTTAAATTTAAAACAATGCTCGATGGTATGTCCCCCTTCTTGATTATATGGACAATAGAACCTATCTGTCCTCTTTAATGATTCAAATGGTCTCGGTTCGAGAGGTTTAATCTTACCACTCTCAGAGAGCATTTTGAACATGTTAGCATAGGATGTCCCGATTGGAGTGTAAGGTTTGTTACTCCTCTTGAGTGTATCAATTACTTGGAGAGAAAATGCCTTCTTCTCCATGGGTGTAACTTTGACACATTTACTTTGGACCACCTTTTCTTATTTCTTGGAAAATTCAATAGCTTCACGTAACTAGTCTATTCCCTCCCACATTGATCGTATGAGAATCCACACTTCTTCCCTAGTTGCAGGTTCTTATCTGGGAGGAAAAACACTCATGGCATCGAAAAAGGTTTCCTCCTCTACTTCGATAGCATGAATTTCTTCAATTGGTTTAATGAGGGATGAGGGATCAACATGGTCTTCCTCATCAGGGATAGCTAAAGAATTAGAAAGGGGTGCATTATTGACACTTGGCTTCTTGCTTGTAGGAGGCAATGGAAGCTTATTGTTGTCAGTTAAATATTGGATAGCTTCCTTAAGCTTCCAACAATTATCAGTGAGATGGCCCCTGCCTTGGTGATACTTGCAATGTGCGCTGGGGTTCCAGTTAGTCGTCCTTTTTTCAACAGGTGGATCTCCGAATGGTCCAATGGGATTTATAAGACCTTTTGCATGTAGTCGGTCAAATACGGTGTCACAACTCATACAAATAGGAGTAAAGTTCATCCTAAATGGTTTCTTTTGTCCTTGGTTGTTAATAGCAAGGACATCACTCAAATAAAAGGTGCTAACATTGTTTGAGTGGGTGGTTTTGGAAGAAGAAGGATTGTCGCTCTTCTTACCTTTCCAGCCACTGTTGGAGTTGTTATTATTAGCAGCTTTTTGTTTAGCAAGGTCGTCTTCAATGTTAATTCCAATATCATAGACGGCCTTGAAAGTATGCAAGTTGTTCTGATACTTATGATGTTTGGAGTACTTTTCTTGGAGGTTCTTAATGAACATCCTCACATATTCCTTTTCACTTGCTACTTCAATCATCCTAGCAGAAGTTTCTTTCCATTTATTAAAGAAAGATATGAAACCTTCATTCTCTTTTTGCTTAAGTATTTTAAGTTCTCTATGATCAGTTTCAATTTGAATATTACATTTATAACTATCAATGAAAGCGTTTACAATAGATTCCCAAGTAGAGGTTTTCTCTTTTTCAAGGGAAAAGAACCATTGTTGACAAACGGTTTCAAGAGATAAAGAAAATAAAGAATGAAAGACCTTCCTATCAATCCCCTTAATATTCATTATAGTCTTAAAGGCTCTTAAATGGAAATAGGGGTTGTTTGTTGCCTTAAACTTTGGGATGTCGTTGGCATTGAACTTCTGCGGAAGAAGCTCCTAGTCCACCGAGACCCCTTGCGAGCTAATGCCCTGGAATCTGTAGTCATTGGATATCTTGCTCAATCTCTCTTGCATGAGCTCCATTCGTTGTTGCTTCACAGGGTCATTGATTTAGAGGGTTAAAGTCCTCAACACCTCAGTAACGTTAGCCATTTGCTCCTTAAGCTCATTGACTTCTTCTTGACTCGCCATTCCTCAAACCAAAAAATTCAATATAATACTTCTATAATTCTATGCAGTGCAAGGATTAACATCGGTTATATGGGTATTCAATGCATCAGTAAATGAGATAGAATACGTCGGCCTTTGTTGCACCTGCCTTCAATTGAAAAAGATCATAATAGTGCTTCATGTCACTATCTACCGAAATCTGAAGTTCTACATCGGTTATATGGGTATTCAATGCACTTCTGAGTTTGCAAATCTGTTTATTCTGCTCCTCAACCCAATGTCCATACTCCATCTCAAATGCAACAATCCCTAAAAACGAAAAAAAACAATAATTAAAGAATGCATAAGTCTCATGTTTTAAAATTAAAGTAAGCTTAATATGTATGCACTAAAAATAACCCCATATTGGTAAATCCGGATCAATGCATAGGATCTAGTAATGGAGATAGGAAATGAGATCAAGAGACAATTTGGAGTCACAAGTTCCCAATAGTCTGACTCTTTATTCTTTTTTTTTTTTTTGCAGCAATATAGTCTGACTTTACTTCAGTATAGTTTCATAGTCCATCTCAATATCAATTAACAATAAAAGGCTATACTCAGCACTCTGCTTACAACTTTCAAATGACTTAAATTGATCTTGTTTGAAAATAGATTGCTGATATATCAAGCTATGCAACTGTAGAATTCTACAATTCAAAATAAGAAGGCTATTATTCAAAAGACATTTTACTGGTCTGTTTTAATTTATTAAACCTTACTCCACTTAGCAGTTTTTTTTATTTTTTTTATTTTTTAAATGATTGAATGAGCAATACGTGCATTCTTAAAATAATGACTTAATTTGCAGCTATATATTACACAAACAACTAATTGAATTAGCAGTTTATCAAAAGACAGAAATTTTAAGTAGAAGAATGCTAGAAGCAGACATATTGGAAGGCAAACCTGAATTTACGGTGGCAGAGAAAGGAAGCGGGTCAATACCATTGCTCACAAGCGTACCCTGGAATCAACCATTCAAGGATGTGTTTAGCATTTTGATTAAAGATGCAGTCTTTAGGAAACACATCTATAATAGATAAGAAGGGCAATGAGAATTATGTCAATTATCATCATACCTGTTATCTCACTCGTTCAAGCTCTTGCTCCATTTGCATCAATTTTGAATGGCTCAACTCTAATTGCCGAATATAGACCTATAAATAACAAAGTTCCAAGAAGAATTAGATCAACAGAAAACAAGTACCACAACTCATTAAACTTGTAACACTTCTCTTCCCACCTTTTTCCACATACTACTTTTGCGAGAAGCCTCACAGTTTTGTGCAAGACGTCTTTGTACCTTAAAAAAGGTAGACAAGCAAAGAAATTTTCAAAAGACTGGGGAAGAAAATGCACATCAGCATCAAAATCATTTGTCTGGCAAAACACTCATTTTAGTGTCCAATCCATGATCTCCTCAGGGGCTAGTGAATGGAAACACATACAAATGCAACTAAAACATAACTAGTATAAAGAAATCGAGTATTATCTGATAGCAAGAAGATGAAATATGTAATCACAATTTGCAACAATCTAGGATAAGACTTAGTGAGGCTTCGCCTTAAAGCCAATTGGCAACAGATAAAGTGACTTCCTAGAAGTGGAAAATGGTACTTTGCTCTTTTTCCCTATGTGGAACAGCACTCAAGTGCATATATGGGGTTCAATTGTTCAAAAACTCCAAATGGCAATACAAATAAAAAGGGAGTTAGCCCCCAAGGGAACACATACTCTGTAAAGAACATATGTACATCATAGTGAACTTTATACGTATTAAGATCAATTAATCAAATTTCAAAAGAAAAACAAAAAAAAACATATATTCCATAAAACTTCAAATAAAGATCAAATTGTACTGGCTAAAATGATAATTGCTGAGTAAAATTGGCAGAAACTAAAGCAAGTCAAGCAATTAAGATCAAATTTGACACTATCAAATCAATAATTACAAAAAATATGTATAAATTAGCTTATAATAAGTTGGAAACAAGATGAAATTCAGCATTTTACATCATTGCAACATCAAATTTGAGAAATTAATAAGGCCAAACAAAATGATAATATACAGAAATTAACACAGAAGTGAGAAACAAAAAAACGTACCGGATTTTAACGGGACTAATTCTGCCGGCGGCGAGTGATGTCGGTGATAAGATCTTGGCCGCATTTTGCACATGACTTTAAATTATCGACAACCGAAGCAACTGGGTCCATTAAGAAAACCCTAACCCTAAAATAATAGGATTTGAAGAGTGGATCGGGAGTATTAATGGAGTAATTTTTCGAACAATATTACATAAATTAAACCCAAAAAAATCAAGACATTTAACCTGAATAATTGGACCGAAACGCAAAGCTAAAGAACCTAGAAACCCCATCATCAAATTTTTGATTTTTGAATCAATAATTGATTCAAGTTTGTTGTTGTTGTTGTATTTGGTTCAAATTGAAGACGGCGGCGACGGTGGTTGTGGGCAATCGATGCTTGCTCCAGATCTAACCGCACCTAGAAGGTTCTGACGCTTCTTCGCCTTTTCAGGCTCAGACAACGTCTCATCGGCCTCGTTCTCCCTAATCTTCTTGTGCAAATCACTCGTGAGTTTTAGCTATTGACAATTTTCTAGTTTGAGTAGAGAAAGTGAGTGATTTGAGGAGAGAGAAAGAGCAGATGAGTGAGGAAGAAGGAGGTCTTCCAAAAGGGAGGTTTGATAGGTACTTGTATATACATATCAAGGGGCATTTGAGACATTTCGCATGAAATTTACCCATCTCTCTCCTCTTTTTCTCTCACCCCCACGTGCTGGTTTTAAGTGTACCACTGGGTGATTAATAATATCACTAGATGATCAAATAGTATCATTGAACATTCAGTGGTACTATATATTCATTCAATGGTACTGTATATTCACTTAGTGGTACCAACTACGTATAGAAATAATATCACTACATATTCAATGATATTATATAAGCTTTTAGCGGTACATTTAAAAATTGGTCTCACTTGTCAATCTCTCTCCTCCTTTTTCTCACCCCCATGTGCTTACAATACTTTTTAATATTTTAAGGTTTGATATGTATTTGCAAATACATATCAGACCTCCATTAGTACTTCCTCGAGGAAGAAGAGAGATGCGGAAAGAGAGAGTGGTTTGAGGAGAGAGAAAGAGAAGAGAAGTGAGGAAGAAATGCGGTTGGGGAAGTGGGAACAGATCGAACATTTAACCCTAGAGAGTTATTTAGTTGTAACGGGCTTTATATTTGTCGGTTACAATTAATAACTATTCGTAACGGGCATTTATTTGCCCGTTACAATTATTATTTGTTCGTAACGGACATTTGTTTGCCCGTTACGTATAAGTTTTTCTGTTAACGATCAAATATTTTGCCCGTTACAATTACGCTTTTTGTAACGGATTTTATCATGCCCGTTACAAATAGGGTGTTACAAATGACAATTTTTCCACTTGTGAATTGGTTCAATACATATTTTATATGCGATTTTAAACCTCTTTATGCATGATTACTTGGTGGTAATTTGTGTTTGAAAGCTTATTTTTCACATAATTGCAAATTAATTGCATTAAGTGTGAAATTGTTGTTCTTTGAGGCTTCAAGTACTAAAGATTCAATATTTAATTATGTTAAGTGATTGAAACTTTGAGTTACTAAATTCCATGAATTTTTGTAAAACTTTGTTGATTTAATCATCTTTTAGTTGATTAGAATCATAAAGTTTGAAACTTGTGATAGAAATTTGTTTATCTTCATAATGGAAGATATAACTTTTCAAGGATTCACAAGTATTAAAGTTGGAATTTTTATATAAATTTATGTTCATTTTTCCAACTCCATTTTATTTTGTAAAAACCTCAAGATTATTTTTTTTAATTAAATTGATAATGAGTAATTGCCCTCTTATTTTTTGTTGCACCAAGTTAAACCAATTTTATTAAAGAATGGTTCTTGGAAATATTATTGGTTACATGCACTTGGTTAATTTTTAATTAAGTTAAACTTGTTTAAATTTTCAATTTTGCTCATGAAAATTAGTTCTAAAATTAATTTAGAATTAATTAATTGTCACGCAAAATTTTGGATTAAAATCTCGAGGCTATGGCACGCAAATTGAGGCAAAGCCTCCCTTGGCTAGTCGTGCATGTGGTTGCCAAGGGCTCGCTCGATGCGTGCGGCCATGTGCGTGGGGTGTGCGAGCGTTTAGTGCGTGTATGTGCTTGGTGTTTTGGTGTAAAGGAGCAAGCAGTCGTGGCCTTGTGTCTAGGACCTGTTAACCCATAGCAAACGCTACTAGGGTGTACCTAGCTAGTGCTACGTGGGGTAGTGAAGGCACGTGCGCCAAGCCGTATAGTGCGGGGTTGTTAGACAACCTTAACGTTCATATGGCACGTATGTAGTGCGTGAACCACTTGAGTACGGTTGGCTTCGTGTTTGCTTATTTTGCCGTTTTAATTATTTTATTAATCTAATTTGGTTTTAATTATTTTAATAAATTTTGGAGGCTAGGCCTGGATTTTTCAAGAGCGGCATTTGCAAATTTTATTTTGGCAAATAATTGGGTTTTACCGACTTAAATAATTGGATTAATTAAGATGGATGCGAAATTTAGTGGGTGCTTCAAATATTAATTGCGTTTATTTACATAATCGATTAAAACAACTTTGACTAGTTTTAATTAGGCGTGTTAATTGGATTAACCACCTAGATTAGTTACTAGTTATCGCGTGTTTATGCATTTTTACTTTTTTATTTTTGTAATATGCATGGGCCATTCACAAATAGTGAATGGATGAAGAATGTATATTCTCTCACAGGTTTTATAAAAATGGCAACTAGTGGGGCCCGATTAGGATAGATAATACGAACTGCGATCCGTGATGTATTTTTGTAAATCTAAATACGGTCTGCGTACCGTTGATTATTTTGTACCTTAATATTTAGATTAGTCCTAATCGTATTTACTTTGTAAAATTGTGGTCAAGTCTTGAAGATGGAGGTTCTTGGAAGACAAAGGCATGAAGTTGCAAAAGAAGACCTTTAGAAGACTTGAAGAATTCAAGGCTTCATGCTAGTTGCCAATATGCATCAAAATGCTTTTGCTTTACATATTCATGATTATTTATATATGAATTATACGTTAGATGCATGTTTAGGATTTCAAATGTTGTGATGATTATTTAAGTTCACTTAAATCAACCAACATAGAAACCCTAGGTCCCTAAATATTGAGTAAAATTGTCATTCCAAAACAACACTTATCGACCTATTGAGAGTAGTGATGGGCTACGCCAAAGAGAGGCATCACTACTACTCCCTAGATTCATAAGGCATACCGGGCATGCAAGTTGGTTTTGGTTGTACTCAACGATATGAGTGATGGAGTCCTAACATGTCGTGGCACAGTGTATAAATTGTTGAGAGATCATTAGATGCGACGATTTATTCAACCAAGAGTGGCTTAGAGCCATTAGCAAAAGTGTTGCTTACCTTAGGAGATTGAGTGTTAATACAAGCCAAAGCATGCTTAACCACTCTTTGTTTCTTTGGATCTTAGAATCGACTTATTCTCGCCAAATGGGGACAAATTTAATGCGTAGATAAGACATTTAATAAGATTGAAATTTTGCATGAATACCTTTTAATTTTCAAACTTATTATGTTATTTACTTGATAAATGGTTATACTTTGCACTTATATTTATAGAATTCCAAATCAAACTGTATTGTTTTCCATGATTGGTAAAGGAAATCTTTGAGAATGGTTGGACATCATGTATTCAAAATACTAGGTAGTTTTGATAAAACATGAAGTATTGAGTTGCAAACTCAAATTGTCAATATTGATAACCATCATATATTTTTGCTTAATATATAGATGAGTAGGACTCATTGATGTAGTAATTCGAGCGTGAAATAAAGGAAAATATGGAACTTTGTTTTACGGCGCATTAGATGCTCAATTATGCCTAACGAAGTATAAAAGTCAAAGACTCTTAAAGAAATGGTTCTTAAAGATTATGGGAAAATTTGCAAATTGCAGCCATTTAAAGTTCGTATTTTGCAAATTGCAGCCATTTAAATTTTTTTTTTGCAAATTGCAGCCCAAAAGCTCAAATAAATTGTAAATTGCAGCCTGATTCAATTTTTTCATCGGTTTACATGTTGAAAAATCTTTGGATAAGGTTTTAGGGGTCATTTTAGCCCTTAAGGGCTCAAATTGAGGTCGGAATTAGCAAAAAAATAACGTAAGTGTCTCATATTTACAGTTTCCCACAAATTGGTACATTTTTGTTACGCAAAACGAGATACTTGCATTATTTTTTTGCTGATTCCGAGCTTAATTAGGGCCCCTAAGGGCTAAAATGACTCTAAAACCTTGACCGAAGATTTATCAACATATAAACCGATGAAAAAATTGAGTCGGGCTGCAATTTACAATTTATATGAACTTTTGGGCTGCAATTTGCAAAAAAAAAATTGAAATGACTGCAATTTGCAAAATATGAACTTTAAATGGCTGCAATTTGCAAATTTTCCAAGCTTATGAGATAAAGTATGATAAGAAATATAGGAAACGAGGAACAAAGAAAAGGAATGAGATTTCATTTTATTAACTGATTCATGTTATTGAAGTTAACTTAGCAACACATTATCTTCACAAAGTATCGGATACTGCTTGAGTGCTCCACTTTGAAAGTGACCACAAACTATTGATGATAAGCTAAGTTATCAACTTACAAGCTTAGAATGAAGCAAGTGGTGCTACATCAGTTGTAAGGTCGTATGCTTTGTTTAAAGACCTTTAAGCTAAGGCTGGAACAAATAAATGGTTATTGTGTTCCATAATCAGCAATTAATCCGTTTACACACGGAAAGACTCACATTCAAAGCAATGAGCAATAGTTGCAAATTTATTTAAATGGCATGGTTGTCTAAACCATGAGTCAAGAATGCTTGATTATAAACAAACATTTTCTTGACATGATAAACTGGCAAAAGCTCAAAGTTATGGGCATGATTTGCATTCCGAACATCTTTAGCAATGTCATATCGACAAGAACATACTCAAGGCTCTATTAGATAGGCTCTAGATAGTTGATCGATTCGGAATCGTTCTAAGACAAGCAAGTCTTACTAGTTGAAACCGACAAAGTAAAGAGCTATTGCTCTTGGCATAAACAATTGACTCCGAAAGCTAAAGAGTATTCATTTAATTCAAAGTTTCACAAAGAATTTGAAATAATATGGCTATATTCATCAAATGTGAACAAACTTGACCTTAAATAGTTCAAGAGTTCAGTGAAGTACAAAATCGACTTGGCAAGATATCAAAATGTCTAGATTAGATATACCGATATTTGCTTAAGCCAAGCGTGACCATCACAAAGTTATGATATTGAAATTTTCATAAATAACTCCACAAAGAAAATTGTGTGTCTTCACGGAGACCTCGATGCCATTTAAAAATGACTCGAACAATGATGGATCACATCCCTTCCTATAAAGCTCTTAAGATTTTCACGAAGGACTAATGTTACACTAAACAAATGTCAAAGCTAAGAAAGGACGCCATATTCAGTTATGGATAGAATTATCTTCTAAATGTCTTTTCAAGTATATGTCTAAAACTCTTAGCCCCAGTGGGAGTTCATTGGCTCAGTGGGAGCTAAGTGACTCAGCGGGAGCTCATCGGCTTAGCAAGAGCTAGGTGGTTGAGTGGGAGCTTAATGGCTCATTAAAGGCTAAGACAGCTCAAGTGGGAGCTAACTGTTTGTTTTACAACGAACTTTTACCCAAAGACAATATTACATGTCTCTTTGAAAGCATTCAAGTGAGACCACATGCATTTCCTCCACAACCTAATTGAGAACATAGTATTTGTTGCTCTAAGTGGTGTCTTTTTGGAAAGTAACACATTCCCAAAACGGCAAGTGGGAGGAAAATAAACTCGATGACAATCGAGCTTAGCAACAAACTAGAACTGAGAATCTCGGAAGACCTTAAAAGGGCTTCTTGAGAATATTTAATTAAGAATACTCAAAAGGAATTTACAAGTGCTTGGAGTAAGATCAAGAAAATCAAAGGGCTTTGGAAGCGCCTTGAAACTCAGTGTTTGATGCAATAACCCCGTATAGGTATAGAATTCACTTAAGGCTTGGGTTGAATCTTATAAATTTTCTATTAAGTTAGAAATAAAAGTAAGACTTACAAACATACTATTTAATATTAGATAGTAAAGGAATAATTCCTTGTAAGATAGCTACGACAAATCCAATTTCCAAATAATGATTAGAGGCCATAAAAATCTGAGATAGACTCCATGTTTGAAAATCATGTTTGAAACTTGATTAATTTGCATAAAGGGTGAAAGACCCATCGATTGCAAATAAGTTTTCAAGGAGAAAACTAACACATGTGAGAATGTATATGCATACATAGCTAGATTGGTTGAAAAGGATACAATTTAATTCACGAAGTTGATTTTAATAAAAACCTATTCACCAATCGGAATGATAAAGTCTTTTCGTGATTGTTTTAGAAAAATTGCTCATATGAAATATGGAAAAATAGATACCAAAACCGCCTTCCTAAAATAGGATTTTGGAAGTGACTATGAAAATAGTCTAAGGGTTTTGAAAATCTAAATAAATGCTAGATTTTAAAGCAAGCTCAAGGAATCTGTCATGGGATAAATGGAAGCATTGCATATAGGAATTGGAACATGTTTTCTCATGAAGTTAATAAGAGGATTGACTTATGGAGAAACATAGAAATTCTTATGAATAAGAAGTTTAGGGGAAACAAAAGTAAATTATACAAAGGTCCAACGAAAAGTTTATGAACTTTATTGTGAAATAACTATCAAATGCCAAATGCTTAGATTTGAAAGTATTTTTGACAATGGACAAAGAAAAAGACGATACTTAGTACATATTGGGTGTTAAATTCTATTGTATAGACTTAATAAAATGCTTGAACGTGTAAAGGAATTTACCATGTTGAACGTGAAGGACTTTGAAAGACTTTTGACCCGTATGTATAAAACTAAGTAAATGTTTGAACTAAGTATGAGCTAGGCTAAATACTAAGTCAAACATGAAAGACTCTAATAGAGACTTTCAACCATATCACACAGCAAACAGTTTAGAAAGACTTAGTGAAACTAAATGAGCTAAAATGTCAAATGGATGGAATAAGATTGAGAATTACTCTGCAATTTAATCCATCATGTACGCTGTGATATGGAATCGTCGCACAACTTACTTGCTTAGAGCATGTGAAGTATGTATTTAGTACCAATTGATGGGTGTCATAAATGGCACACATTTGATGAGAATTTATGTTGTTTTCTTCCTCTTTTTATAGCTTTCATGCTTAATAAATGCCTAGTTTTATGCATTAGGTCTTGGTTTTACCATTCCTCTCTTATTTTATAGCTATTATGCATTTTGTTTGTTTTTCTACTCTTTTCTCCTTTATTTTCTCTATTTTCAAGGTTGTAGGTATTGTATGAGGTTCAGATCTTGATATTGGTGATCTACTAAGGTGGAGGAAGCTTTTGGAGCAAGCTCAAGCAATCAGAAAGCTCAAGATGCAAAGAAGTGGAAATTCCAAGTCTTAGCTCTTGCGCTATCATGTCGTGCACTCATGAATATGGGGTGTTGAAACCACAATCATGTGCTTTTGGGACTGGCTCTGTAGACACCCAAATGTGTCTCCCCAAAACCAAACCCAGTGATGAATACCTTTCACTCGTTTGATTTTCGAACAAAGCGAAAGTGTGAAAAGTCTAGTGATAAGAATATTTTTATTAAAATAACTCTTCTTTCTGTTTTTGAAAATATTTCTTTTCTTGCCCTATTTTTGAAAAACGTTCATTCCATTTTTGTTTGGTCCATGATATGGGTTCAATAATGGTGTAGTTGGATGGGATTGAAAAGACCTTTCCAACGATATATTATAAGCCGAATTCCGATAAATATTGAGGAGGTTATGGCAAAAATACTAAACTAGGCCCAAATCGGATTTTACCTACGACCCAATGATCATGTGGAGGGTCCAAAGGTTTAATCCTACTCCTAATCTAATTAGGATTAATTTGAAACTTCTATAAGTTTCTAAAAGATCTTAATTATCCTTTTTGAAAAGATAATAAGATTAAAGAATTTGAGTTAAATAAAAACTTTCCTTTTTTAAAACTTTCCTTTTTTTTAAATCCTAATTCTATTCGAATTTAAAGATGTTCAAAAACAGCCAGATTTTATTTTCGTGCCTCATAATCTTTTTCCAAATTTTATATGGTTGGATAGATCTTGAAATTATCTTTCCAATGATATATTATAATATTAAATCCGAGTTATAACAAAAAAGATATGAATGAGATATGAAACTCTATCAAAAACTGACACCGTCCCACTATTTCGACCATATCTTTTTATATACAAAAGATTTTAAAGTTAATCCAATTGGGTTGAATATTAGACTTCAAGAGCTTTAAAACGAAATAGCATATTCCTTATTTAGACTTTTGAATCAAAAGATATGATAAAAACAAAATCCACAAAAACTGTTGTCCATCGAGTTTTATTTCAATTCGAATTCGGATTTATTTCTTATTCTTCGACCCTCTTTTTTCTCTATAAATAGAGGTGATATCTCCCCTTTTTCAATCATCAATTCTTTAATTCTCTCTCTCATCATTTCTGATCAATAATTTCTTGATTCTCTCTCTCTTTCTAAACCAACCCTTTTACAAACACAATTCCTCATACATTAGCACTAGACACACCTAGCCAAGTTCAAAGTTGCCTTTGCCCTAGACGTGAAATATTTTAATATTTCTGAGGGTTTGGTCCCAAATCTCTCTTTCAATTTTTTAATTTAATTGTTTGTTTATTATTTTCCTTGAAGTTACTAACGCGTGTATTTTGTTATTAGAAAGAGGTACGAGGCATCTAAGTAAGTGCTTTAATTGATTTATTGATATTATGATGTAGAAATCATGTCTAGGTTGTTATTATGATTCCTAGTATCATGTTAGGATGTTTTTAAAAGTATGATGCCTTTTACGTTCTTCCTAATATTTATGATTGTTAGTATCATGTTAGGGTTAAAGCTTTAATCTTTATTGTTTAGTGACATGCTAGGGTTTGTTATTAATTTTTGTTAGTATCATGCCTAGGATCTTGCTATTATTATGCTTTAACATGATGATGATGATTGTTTATTATAATTATTAGGAAAAATGGAAACTAATAATCCCACCTTTGTTACTTGTGCTCAAAACAATCCCACCTTTGTTACTTCTGCTCAAAACAATCCCACCTCTTCAAAATTTGGAAACAATCCCACCTTTATACCTCATATTCTCAAACGGGTCTTTTTACCTCCACCCTGTTTAAAACAGGTCCTTTTTTTATTATTATTTTTTATTTTTATTTTTTTAATTTTCCCCTTTCATTTCTTTTTCCACCCCACAACTTCTTTCATGGCAACCCCCTCCATCACCACCATGGTCACCGCCTCATCACCACCCCCACCCCCTGCCCAACCAGAACAAAACTAGCCTAACCCCACCAGCATTAGCCACCTGAACCGAACCCCCACCATCATCAGCCACCAGAACAGAACTCCCACCATCAGCAGCCACTTGAACCGGAACCCCACCACTAGCAGCCACCTAAATCAAACCCCCACCCCTAAACAAAACTAGCCCCAACCCCCACCACCAATGACCACTTGAACTGAACCCCCACCTCCAACTTCATTGCTACCCCGAAATCCTACCTGTCCCCCTTCCATCAACCACCCCGTTAAATTTAAAGCCCACCTCACCCCAACCCCACTCGTTGAATCGAAAGTTTGGAATTGGGTTTTATTTTTCATTTTTCTAATCAATCAAGACTTTTTGTAAGAAATTTGTGATAATTGTTTCAATAGCCACATTTTCAAATTAAAGCTTTAATTTGGTGGGGTTAAGATGATTAATTGACTAATGAAGTATAATGATGATAAATCCCCTTTGTTTTCTGATTCTTAAAACTAGTTGATTGTATGAATTATAAAAGCTAAAATTCATCACAAGGGATTGATTGTGTTAATTGTTTGTAAATTGTAATACAATCAGGGAAGGGGAAATAGGGAAGGGTGAAGGGAAGGGGATTCGACGACGTACAACAAGGAAGGGGGAATAAGATTGGGCTGGTCTAGCGGGAACTGACGACAGGTTCGACGGTGGCCGGGTTTTACGGCAGTGAGGTCCGGCAGAGGAAGGGTGCTCCGGCACGGACAATGGGCTCCGACATGAAGGGGAAAATGATTTTTTTTTTTTTAAAAATTATTATTTTTTATATAAAATTATTAAAAACGACCAATTAGAAGGGGACACATGTCAAGTTACCTTCTAAAACAGGTTACCAAATTCAGAAACCGGTAAAAGGCTCATTTTGAGAATATAGGGTATAAAGGTGAGATTGCTTCCAGATTTCAAAAAGGTGGGATTGTTTTGAGCAGAAATAGCAAAGGTAGGATTATTAGTTTCCATTTTTCCTAATTATTATTATTATTATGATAATTTTATGATGATTATTATGTTGCTTGATATTTATTGTTATTGCTTGATCACACCCTTTTATGCATGTTTAAAGGGAATTTGTACTTGTAATCACACTTAATAAGATAATTAATAATCTTGTTTATGGTTAATTTGATTATAGTTCATGTGATCTCCAATAATAGTTTTATTTGTTCATTAATATTCAACCAACATAGATAAACAGGTTTAGGTTTAATCCTATTGATTGCATGTTAGTCAGAAAGCGCACATGAATACGATCAGAATAAAGTAGAGGCCTATTATTAGGGCAGGTTCAAACTCTTTTAGGTTGGATTTGTACCTTCATCCCCTAACTACCAGTCATGGTTCCAGACCTATTGGAGTTGACGATCTCCTGGATCGTTAAGGGGTGTAACCTTCACCCTGTGAACGGTTTACAAGTACCTAAAACTTGTTGGCGACTCTTTTGCTCTATCTTCTTTCCCTTTAGACGCCACCGTACTTTAGTGTATTATCACAGTGGGGTTCGAGCTAGGGGTAATGCTTGAAATATTCCCTACAGTTTTTGGCGACTCCACTGGGGACGATTTCTATTTTGATTCCTGAAATTTATTTCGGCAATGATTTTGAATGAGTGGATGAGACTCGAAAAGTTCTAAGTATTTCATGCATATGCGTAATTTTGTTTAACATTATTGTCATATGCATAAAAAAGATCTCACCATCCGTAATGAGTTAAAACATAGGATTTTTACATGTAGGAAATTTGAGGAATATCTTTTACAACTAGGATCGAAATAATGCTGCGCGAAACTGGAAAATTTTTATCGAGCACAGAAAGCTACTGAGGCGTGTAGGAACTAGCGTCAGCGAACAAAGTCTAGCGCCAACAATTTGACGTTAGCGCCAGGCGACAGCTTCTGTGCCACGCGCTAAAGCCAAATTGTGGCACCGGCCTCTGTTTGCTGGCGCCAAGTTCTTCCAATACCGAGCCAGAAATATGCGTTCTAATTTTGACCAGTTTTTAGCACAGTTTGCTCGATCCTACTTCCTGATTGAGTTTTTCTCACTTTTCTGAAACCCATATGTGTTCTACATATGGACATTACCCCATGGGAATTCATGCTCCATCTACTTGATTGAACGCTCTGAGCAACAAAGGGTGCATCCGAGAATGTTGAATTCACCAAACCATGGAAGCGAGTTTTTCTTAACTCGCGGTGTCCCATCCACTCGCTCCAACCCTTCAAGGTTAGGCTTCCGCGCGGTGCATCCGGACAATTAACCATGGACCCTCTTTGACTAACCCATATCCCGAACTTTAGAGAACTAGAGCCATGGTTAGGTTGCAAACTCATTGCATCATATTGTGCCTACTTGACTAATTGTGCATTATTTGTTGTGCATACTCTATGTGATTTTTCCTAACCGTTTGTTTGACTTGTGATTAAGCCTAAATAAACTAATTTATAACTAAAGGACTTTGTATAATTAATTAATTAATTAATTTGAGCTAATAAATATGTCTAAAATCGAGTTATAGTCCCTATAAGTCAACCCGAATTTTATTCCCTATACTGCACAAACATCAACTTGTTTTGGTCATAGCCGAAGTTCTAGGAAGAACTACAACTCGTACAACCTATTAGCCCAGAATTTTATCTTTAATTTGGCGTTGGTTTCATTCCAATCAGATTCACAGATCAAAAGTTATGACTAAAATACCACAGCATGTCCAGTTTAATGCATATGCGTGAAGTCTTAACTTAGTCTTTGCTTGAGTCTAGTCACATGGTCATGACACGAGTCTTAACATGTCACCTACACTCACTAGTCTTAGCACACACTTTGATTATATATCACCATGACCATGTCTTAGGTTCATGCATGAGTTGGTTTTTTCCGTCGTTTGAGTTGGGGGTACATTCCATTCCTAATTCTTCATATCTCTCCATCTACATCATTTTTCTTCACATCACAACCTTCATTATTCCTACCTTCTTTCATCTATGCATGTTGAATAGAGTTGAGTCAAATAATTAACAATGAATATCCCTAATTTCCCTTTCCAGAGTACTTGGTCAAGGAGAGAAGGGCGATTAATCAAGGACAACACCTTTGTTCAAGTCTTACTTTTTGATAAACCGGTTCGTTAAAAGAGGAAAGCTAAAAAGATAATGGCAACTCAAGAAGAAGTCAACGAACTTAAGAATCAATTGACTACCGTGATTGAGGCATTGAAGGTTTTAACCCTTAAAATCAATGACCCTATGAAGCAACAACAGATGGACCTCATGCAAGAAAGCTTGAGAAAGCTATCTAGTGATTACAAGTTTCAAGGCATTAGTTCACAAGGGGTATTGGTGGACAAAGAACTTCTTCCGCATAAGTTCAATGCCAACGACATCCCAAAATTCAAGGCAACAGATAATCCTTACCTTCAATTAAGAGCCTTTGAAACTATAATGAACATTAAGGGGATTGATAAGAAAGTCTTTCATTCCTTGTTTTCCTTATCTCTTGAAACTGTTTGGCAACTATGGTTCTTCTCCCTGAACAAAGAAAAAACCCCTACCTGGGAATCGATAGTAAACGCTTTTGTAGACACCCATTTGTGTCTCCCCAAAACCAAACCCGGTGATGAGTACCTTTCACGTCGAGTCATAATCGAATGAAGTGAAAGTGTGGAAAGTCTAGTGTTGCGGATAGTTTTAATTTCTTTTCTCTTCTCTCTGTTTTTGAAAACTTATTTTAAGAAAACAGCCAATCCAGTTTCTTTGGTCCATGATATGGGTCCAATAATAGTGTAGTTGGATGGGGATTGACAAGACCTTTTCAACGATATATTATAAGCCCAATTCCGATGAATATTGAGGAAGTTATGGCCAATTTACCAAACTGGGCCCGTTTTAAGCCTTATGTGCGGCCCAATGATCTAGGGGAGGGCCTAATTTGATTTATCATTCCTAATGCAATTAGGAATGGTTTTAGTCTTCTAGATTCTTCTAGAAGGTTCTTTTCATTCCTAATTCAATTAGCATTGATAAATTGACTTTTGTTGACTTTTCAGAGTTTTAATTAAAATCAAATAGCATTTTTTAGGAAAATATAAGATTTTATCCTCCAGTACGGCAAATTTATCTAATTTTCGAAAACGCGTCAAAAACAGGCCTGGCGCCTGACTCAAGGCATTGGCGCCTGGAACCAGGCTTGGCGCCTGGCGCTAGTGTTGGTGCCTGGCGCCAGTTAGCCAGGGTTGGCACCAGCTCTGTTTTACGTGCGCCAAGTGCTCTGTTTTGATATTTTATCTTTTTGGCTGATTTCTCTATAAATAACGTATTAAAAAACTCCGTTTTCATTCACCTACAATCAGTTTTCATTCGCAACCATTAACTCTCTAATTCTCTCTTAATCATTCACCAATTCTCATCAAGTTTTCTTGATTGTTTCATCTCTCTCTTTCCTTTTTTCTAAACCTTGCTTTTTACATACAAAATTCCGCATTCACAAGATCTAGAAACACCTAGCCATATTCGAAGTTGCTTTCGCCCTAGACGTGAAAGGTTTAATTTCTGAGGGTTTGGTCCCAAATCTCTCTTTCAATTATTTAATTTAATTGTTTGTTTGTTATTTTCCTTGAAGTTACTAACGTGTGTATTTTGTTATTAGAAAGAGGTACGAGGCATCAAAGTAAGTGCTTTAATGGTTTTTATTGATGTTATGATGTAGAAATCATTTTTATATTGTTATTATGATATTCCTAGTATCATGTCTAGGGTAGCTTTAATATTAAATATGATTGTTACGATGCTTCCTATTTTCTTCCTAATATTTATGATTGTTAGTAACATGTTAGGGCTAAAGAATTGATTTTTATTTCTTAGTGACATGTTAGGGTTTGTTATTAATCTTGTTAGTATCATGCCTAGGATCTTGCTATTATTATTATGCTTTAATATTAACATGAACGTGATTATGATTATAATTGTTATAATGATTATTATTATTATTATTATTATTTTGATGACGATTATTATTATTATTATTATTATTATTATTTTGATGATTATTATTATTATTATTATTATTATTATTTTGATGATGATTATTATTTATTATTATTATTATTTATTATGTTGCTTGATATATTTTATTTTTATTGCTTGATCACACCTTTTTATGCATGTTTAAAGGGAATTTGTACTTGTAATCACGCTTAATAAGATATTAATAATCTTGTTTAGGGTTAATTTGTTTATAATTTCAAGTGATCGCCAATAATAGTTTATTTGTGCATTAATATTCAACCAACATAGATAAACAGGTTTAGGATTAAACCTATTGATTGCATGTTAATCAAAAAGCGCACATGAATACGATCAGAATAAAGTAGAGGCCTATTATTAGGTCAGGTTCAATCTCTTTTAGGTTGGATTTGTACCATCATCCCCGAACCCCTATTTGGTTCAAGACCTTATGGAGTTGACGATATCTTGGATCGTTAAGGGGTGTAACCTTCACCCTGTGAACAGTTTACATGTTCCTAAAACTTGTCGGCGACTCTTTTGCTCTATCTTCTTCCCTTTTGGACGCCACCGTACTTTAGTGTATGATCACAGTGGGGTTCAAGCTAGGAGTTAACGCTTGAATCTATTCCCTACAACTTTCATTGATAGGTATAAATGCAATATCTAAGTCGAAACTGATTATAGACAACTTGAAATGCTAAGACAAAAAGAGAATGAAGGCTTTACTTCTTTCTACAATAAGTGGAGGGAAACTTCCGCTAAGATGATTTAGGTCCCCACCGAAAAAGGGTATGTGAGGATGTTTATCAAGAATCTTCAAGAAAAGTATTCAAAGCACTTAAAATATCAACACAACTTGAATACATTCAAAGCCGTCTATGACATAGGTATCAAGATCGAAGACGACCTCACAAAGAAAAAAACTACTAACAATAGTAACCAAGGTGGCTGGAAAGGGAAGAAGAACAACAATCCTTCTTCTTCCGAAAACGCCCACTCTAGTAATAATGTTAGTACCTTTGATCTCAGTGAAGTTTTAATCATGGATAACCAAGGATCTAAGAAGCAACTAAGGAAAGACTTCACCCCCATTGGGATGAGCTACGATACTGCCTTCGATTGACTCCATGCCAAAGGACTCATTACTCCCATTGGACCTATTCAAGATCCCGCACCTGAAAAGGGATTGCCTACTTGGACGACACAAGACAAGACAAGATTTCGTGACCTCCTTTTCTATTTCTTTTTTATTTACCCTTTCCTCAATAAGTCTAGCATAGACACCTTTTCATTCCCCTTAGATTAATTTTGTAGATTCTTTATTTTTCCTTTTATTAAAATGAGCATTTATTTTCTTGCATATGATCATTTCATTACATTGCATTAAACAAAAATCATTGTCGAATTAAGCACAAGGTATACCAATGATTTGAGGCACCCCTTGTAGCCAAATCATATTTCCTTTTACCCTTAAAATATACAATCTCTTCTTGATAAACCACTTTGAGCCTCGTCTAACGATAGACCTTTCATTTTTCAACCCATATCTACCTAATCTTGGGATAGGATGGTGTGCAACTTATGCAATTTTCAATTTCATAAAGAGCTTGAGTGACTTCAAAAGATTAAAATAGCAAAAAATAAACAAAAAAATAATAATAAAAGTGTACAAAAGGGCAAGTGTCATAATATCTTTTACATGAACATGTCTTTGATATGAACACGTCTCATACTGCATCTGTTATCGAGTGCTCGCTACCGTTCCTAAGAAACATGAATACTAAGTGAGTGATAGACCGCATGATCGGGATTGTCCACACTTATAAAAATATAAAATGAAAAAGCAAAAAAAGAAGAGGGCAGAAATAAATAAAGAAAAAAAAAGAGAGCTAAAAAAGAGTAGAAACTCAAGCATAAAAATATAAAGATTTCAAAAGCGAGGTTGCACACCATGGGGGCTTATCTAGGGTCTTGAGCCTTTATCCCCTTCTTATTCAAGCCTTTAGCCTAACCACGTTACAACCCTTAAAAAGACCTTTTTGAGGTATACACACACTTGTGCAAGGTTCGGCTAGAGCTACGTTCGGCCTGATTCCTAACGGATACGTAGGCAACCTCGCATCGAGGTGCGGCCGTAATAAACATACATTCATATTCACATTCACATAACCACACCGTGATCATATCGAGAAATTTCCAATGCTCATCCCTATTCACTTAGAGCTAGAATTGGGGGCTTGATCCCTACATCATTAGCTTACCTAGCCTAAAAGTCACCATCATTTGACTCTTCTTGAAATAATATTTTCCCACACACTTAGCCCTTGCGGCCTAACTTTAGTGTCACTATCACGCACATCACAGATACATGACCAAATATACTTCCCTTAGGAACCCTTTGTCATGGAATCTTAACACAACGTTGAAGCATGCCTTGTCATATCAACATCACTCATCAATCATAATTGTCATTGCATCACAAAGTATGAATTACTTAGCCTCCGCGCCTAAGTTACCTAAATACTTTCATCATTGAGTCAACCATTGAGATAGCCTAGGATGGATTAATCCTTGCACCTTGAGAGATAGTACCAAACAACATTTGACTAAGCTCATTCAACATGCATCTTCAAAAAAACTTCACTTCGATTCTTTTTTCACGTCTTTCTTTTTCGGGAGAAAGTCGGTACCCTCCACAAAAATGACGGAAATTTTTTGCTTTTTTGCATTTTTCGAGTCGCACGATCACATTACAATGCATACACGAGTCATGTACACATTGAGTCATGTCGTGTCATATCACCTTGATTTGAGTCTAACACACGTGTCAAACACTTTGAGTCGAGTCAACCTTGAGTCAATCACAGCGAGTCAAGTTTATACCTTGAGTCATGTCAAGTCAATGAGTCAAGCAACACTAAGTCTTAGGTCAACCCTAAAGAAAGATAAGCAAAGTCATATGGTCAAAGATATAAATGCAGGTGCATCCCAGCAAGCGAGGACATTCTCGGATTTTTTCAAAAAAACCGCGAATATGACACAGGAGATTCCTCCAAGATAAGAGGAGTTACATAGATCAGTAAATTAGAGATGAAGAGGTTTAATTTACAAAAGATTTGAGCGGATTTGGTTGAAAGGAAACGACCAAGCTCAAAGTTCGTAGCAAAACCGAACAACAGCGGCAGCATGAGCAGAATAGGGAAGACCCGACTCCAGCGCCAGACAACGACATCTAGCGTCTAGCACCAGATTTCAGCGCCTTGCACTAGATCCCAACGTCTGGCGACAGAGCTAATTCTTGGCGCCAGGGATATTTCAGCAATGACAGAGCTCGAAGCCTCTCAGAACAGCAATTTCGGGTTCCTTGGTACGCCAGTTAGCCCCTATAAGAAATTTGACATGATTGAGTAGTCGATTTGATTACAACCGCAAATAAGTGATCGACCTGACGAAAGATCGTCTCACTTAGCTTAAAGCACCTAAACATTGGCTCATCACAAAGGCACCGACATACTGGTTCAGAAGCACCAGCATACAGGTTCACAATTCAAAGCGCCGACATACTGGTTTACAAGCAGCAGAAGAGCCGACGCACCGGCTAAAGCAAAGTTCAAGCGAGCTTTAAGGAGCAACAAGCGTTGGTCTTCGGTAGTTTTCTTCGGAATATTATCGCAACAACTGAGGATGACTTCAAGAGAGGTTATTTTAGACAGCATTTGCTAAGAGTGCGGAGGTTGTCACCAAGATTTGAGAAGATAGCACGAGATGGGCGGTCTTCGACAGCATTCGCTAAGATTATGGAGGTTGTCACCAAGATTTGAGAAGATGGCACGAGATGGGCGGTCTTCGACGGCATTCGCTAAGATTGTGGAGGTTATCACCGAGATTTGAGAAGAACGGTTCGTGATGAGACGATCTTCGATGACTTTTGTTATGATTGGAAAGGTTGTCACTATGATTCAACAAAAAAGGCTCGAGATGTAGCAACATTAATCGACGACATTCCCTAGATTGCGGAAGATCGTCAAAACAAGCAGCAAGATGGCGTTCCCTAGCTTGCGAAAGGTTGTCACTACAGCATATAACAGTAAATGGGTTACTTTCAGAGACGTGTGCTCGACGGTGCAAGATACGAGTTTCTTAACTCTTTTATCTGTTTAACTAACGCTAGTTTGCAGGTATCGGCGTTACAAGAATGATTTAGGATCGCAGAACGTTCTGAATCATTCTCCGTCCCTATCGCTACTTTGACTTTCGTTTTTGAAACTTGCGTTTCCCCAAACTCAGTCAAAGTGGGGGCTTCTATAGACACCCAAATGTGTCTCCCCAAAACCAAACCCAATGATTAATACCTTTCACGTCATTTGATTATCAAACAAGAGAAAGTGTGAAAAGTCTAGTGATGAGGATGTTTTTATTAAAATATCTCTTCTTTCTGTTTTTGAAAATATTTATTTTCTTACCCTATTTTTGAAAAACGTTCATTCCATTTTAGTTTGGTCCTTGATATGGGTCCAATAATGGTGTAGTTGGATGGGGCTTGAAAAGACCTTTCCAACTATATATTATAAGCCCAATTCCGATGAATAATGAGGAAGTTATGGCCAAAATACTAAACTGGGTCCAAACCGGATTTTACATACGACCCAATGATCATGTGGAGGGTCCAAAGGTTTAATCCTATTCCTAAACTAATTAGGATTAATAAGAAGCTTCTATAAGTTTCTAAAAGATCTTAATTATCCTTTTTGAAAAGATAAGGTTAAAGAATTTGAGTTAAAAACTTTCCTTTTTTAAAACTTTCCTTTTTCTTAAATCCTAATTCTATTCGAATTTAAAGATGTTCAACGACAGTCAGATTTTATTTTCGTGCCTCATAATATTTATCCAAATTTTATATGGTTGGATAGATATTGAAATTATCTTTCCAATGATATATTATAATATCAAATCCGAGCTATAACGAAAAAGATATGAATGAGATATGAAACTCTATCCAAAACTGACACTGTCCCACTATTTCGACCATATCTTTTTATATACAAAATATTTTAACCTTAATATATTTGGGTTGGAAATTAGACTTCAAGAGCTTTCCAACAAAATATCATATGCCTTTTTTAGACTTTTGAATCATAAGATATGATAAAAACAAAATCCGCAAAAACTGTTGTCCATCGAGTTTTATTTCACTTCGAATTCGGATTTATTTCTTATTCTTCGACCCTCTTTTTTCTCCCTATAAATAGTGGTGATATCTCCCCTTTTTCAATTATCAATTTTATAATTCTCTCTCTCATCAACTATAATCAAGAATTTCTTGATTCTCTCTCTCTTTCTAAACCAACCCTTTTACAAACGCAATTCCTCATACATTAGCACTAGACACACCTAGCTAAGTTCGAAGTTGCCTTCGCCCTAGACGTGAAATTTTTTAATATTTCTGAGGGTTTGGTCCCAAATCTCTCTTTCAATTTTTTAATTTAATTGTTTGTTTATTATTTTCCTTGAAGTTACTAACGCGTGTATTTTGTTATTAGAATGAGGTACGAGACATCCAAGTAAGTGCTTTAATTGATTTATTGATATTATGATATATAAATCATGTCTAGGTTGTTATTATGATTCCTAGTATCTTGTTAGGATGTTTTCCTTAATTTGATGTTTAGGGTGACAACAATAAATTCCTAGTATCATATCTACGGTAACTTTAATACCAAGTATGATTAAAAGTATGATGCCTTTTATGTTCTTCCTAATATTTATGATTGTTAGTATCATGTTAGGGTTAAAGCTTTGATCTTTATTGTTTAGTGACATGCTAGGGTTTGTTATTAATCTTGTTAGTATCATGCCTAGGATGTTGCTATTATTATGCTTTAACATGATGATGATGATTGTTTATTATTATTATTATTATTATTATTATTATTATTATTATTATGATAATTTTATGATGATTATTATGTTTCTTGATATTTATTGCTATTGCTTGATCACACCCTTTTATGCATGTTTGAAGGGAATTTGTACTTGTAATCACACTTAATAAGATAATTAATAGTCTTGTTTATGGTTAATTTGACTATAATTCAAGTGATCGCCAATAATAGTTTTATTTGTGCATTAATATTCAACCAACATAGATAAACAGGTTTAGGTTTAATCCTATTGATTGCATGTAAGTCAGAAAGCGCACATGAATACGATCAGAATAAAGTAGAGGCCTATTATTAGGGCAGGTTCAATCTCTTTTAGGTTGGATTTGTACCTTCATCCCCAAACTACTATTCATGGTTCCAGACCTATTGGAGTTGACGATCTCCTGGACCGTTAAGGGGTGTAACCCTCACCCTGTGAACGGTTTACAAGTTCGTAAAACTTGTTGGCGACTCTTTTGCTCTATATTCTTTCCCTTTGGACGCCACCGTACTTTAGTGTATGATCACAGGGGGGTTCGAGCTAGGGGTAATGCTTGAAATATTCCCTACAACCTCACTTAGTGTTTATAATCATCATGATTATGAGTTCATTCGAAGACCTTAGCGAACGCAAAAAGCAGCGAGAAGATCGAAGAAACCCAGAGATACGAGGGCGTGCAATGCACGGATGCGTGCGCGCCACCCCTGCACCACGAGCGCGACTCCCTTGCTGCGCGGGCGCGCCTTCCTAGGTATTTGTTTGCTCGGTTTTTGTTTTTGCGCCTCTATAAATACCTCTGTAAACCCGAGTTTTAGGGCAAGTTTAGAATAAGCTTCATTTCACATTTAAGATCATAATCTTAGCTTAGTTGAGATCTTATCTCTCTAGTTTTAGGGTTAGTTTAGGAGTAGATTTTAGAGAGAGAAAGTGAGGAATTTCAATGGTGATTGAGAGATTGAAGATTCAATGGTGACAATTGTGTTGGAGATCTTCTCTATTATCAATGAGCATTCTTAACTCTATCTCATTTTATTGCTTTGTTTAATATTCAAGTTTGTTTGATTTGATTTTGATGTCTGATTGTTGATTAGTGTAATTGTTCTTCATATATTGTTGATTCTTGATTTCTTTAGTAGTTTGTTGATTAGATTATGATGTTAGAGTAGTTATTTTCTAGGGATTGGGTGAAATTTGTATGATTGATTAATGTGCTTAATTTGGGGATTGTGTTAATTACTTGTTGAGATTAAAGTGATTAATGGAAGTTTGCATGTGTGTAATTCGATTAGGCCTTGAGAATTATGCTGGATTGCATTGTGGTTTCTAATGATACAGACCATTGATTTAGGGATTGAAATTGTCGATTGAGCTTGATTAGTGAAGCTCCTAGTTAGAGTCTCTCGTATTTGGCGCTAGTTTGACCTCTAGGAGATAGCTTGTTGACTCTTTTGATTGAGCTTGCCATTAGTCTTCACAACCATTGACTTGCATGTATTTCCAAGTTGCTACAATTGTCATGATTACTTGTTGATCCCCGTTCCTAGTGCTTTTTTTGTTTGGTTTCTTTAGTTGGTAGTTGGTTAGTGTTCTCTCTTTATCTTTGTCTTCGACCTAGCTTAGGCGCATAATTGAGAGAGCTTGAACATTACAGTTCCTTTGGGTCCGACCCTTGACTTGTCTCTATACTTATATATAGGTTTTTTAAGTGTTTAAAAATTTAGTTTGATCGAGGGAGGATTAGTTTCGACGGCCTAGTTCCACCCCTCATCAAAATGGCGCTGTTGTCGGGGAATGGTGTCTTTGTTTGAGTGTTTTTGATTTCTTGAGTCTAGGTCTTTGTATATAGTTTTATTTTATTTGATTTTTTGTTTGTTTTGTGAAAAAATTGGCATGTCTATCATTTCCTCAATATAATAATGAGCCTTTTGTGAATATTTCCATAGACTTGAGGGATTTTTTGACTATCATCGTTGTAGTCTTTGGGAGGCTTGCGAGATTTGTTATTTTGGTTTGAATGAACAAACTAGGGATATAGTTGAAGGAATGCATAATGGTAGATTTAAAGCATTTTCTATCGAAGATGCTTGGGATTTTTATGTTTGGTTTGCTTGGGAAGTCTATAATAGGGGTAATCGTGCTTCAATTTTTGATGTGCAATGTGCTAATTCTCCTAATGCTAGCATGATTTCCCATGATGTGTCACATGATCCCATTGGTGAACCTAGAACAAATGCTTCCAATTCTATTTCCTCTTTTGTTCATGATAATGAGGTGCATGCTCAAGCTAACAAATCTCATATATTTGAAAATGATCTCAATCTCCTATTTAATGAAAATGCTCATGTTTGTAATGATGATGATCCTACCTTTGGTTGTGGCTCTTCTTATACTCTTAATCCTCAAAGCTCTTCATCTTTTCATTATCCAAATTCTTGTGATGAGCGTTTATTCCCTTTTAACCAAATTGATGTATCATTGAGGGAGTTAGAGATCAATCCCAACCTGCCCCTTTTGAGAGACAAATGTTGGATATTTCAAGGAGCCGAATGGAGTTGATTAAAAAGAATGAGGGTATTATAAATGAAATATTGAAAAGAAGAGGAGAGTTAGAAAGCCAATTGTCATCCTTGATGCTTGTTCGTGAAAAATCCTTATCCAATGTGTGTGTTGAGGGTGATGATGATAATTTAGAGCAACCAAGAGTGTGTGAGGATCCTATTGTTGAGCATAGGAGTGAAGGAAAGGGAGTCGAGAGTGATGATGATTTTGATGATATTTCGAATCTAGACATCTCTTCCTTTGTTGATTGTGATGAGTCTCAAGTGTATGAATGTGACTCTTCTATCCATGAGTATCTGGACTTGTTTGAGGTTATGTCTAATGTGTTTATTGAGTGTAAAAGGAATAGCCATAGCCTTTTAAGTAAGTTCATTGACGATGCTTCATGGAAGAGAGATGATTTTGAGATTAATTTGCATCCATTCATGCACGGTTTTGAGGACTTAGGTTTTGAGTTGGTTGAAGGAAAGGTTGTTTATTGTGGTGCAAAGGAGGATGAGGTTGATTCCTTTGAAGTTTTTGAGTTTGAGGGAGATGTAGATTGTGAGAGATCTTCATTTGAGGACTCTATGATTGATTTTCATGCCCTCATTGGCGATGTGAGACCTTATATTGAGGGAGTAGCTACCCCTTTGCCTATTTCTCATACCCCTTTTTCTGAAAGGTTTGACCACATCCCCTATTGCCCTATTTTTCTCCCTTCCTATATCAATGAGCCTATTGGGGACCCCCCTGTATATGATGATCTTAATGTCCCTCATTCATCTATTGTTAAGGAAAAAGGTGATTTTGCCACCCAAAAATATTTTAGTGAGGATTTGCCTTTTTCTTTTTCTTTCCATTCTTTTATTCCCCTTTCTTCTTGTTCTTCTTATTTTCTTGTTTTTCCTTTTGATCCCTCTTTTTCTTTCTTTTGACACCTCCCTGCTCACTTGCGTGCAACAATCTAGTTGCACGTTTTTATCCCGTCATTTGCCTACATTCTCTCTTACGAAATGTGTAGTAGTGCATTTGACAAGCTCTTGCGTGCGTTGAATTATTATTTTACTAGAGCGGTCATGCCTAGACCTTAATCAAGCCTTTCTCGGGAAGTAACCCGTGTTTTATTGCTTTCATTTTCTTTTCTTTTTAGAATAGATTTTCTCTCATGGAAATGTTTGTGTGCCTTTTGCTAGTTACATGACTTTATATACTTTGGTGATTCGATTTGGATCAAGAACCAAGGAAGTTTGAATCCTATTTTTGCTAGCATATGGAAGGCAAGGTTCAATTCTTGAGGAAATTAGCTTTGAAAGGTTTAATTGGGTCATTTACGGGTATATTTACACCCACCTAATATCCGATACTATCCTTCCTTGCTCTTTCTCAAGTGGATGATGACTTGTTGGACGTATGTTGGTTTGTTGAATTGCTCTCCTTGTTCTCCCCTCCCATGTTTTTCATGATTTATGTTTGAGTGTATTGTCTTATTCAAGCTTGGGGAGGGTATTCTATCATGTTTGATGGGATGTTGATTCATATATGCTATGCACCTTTGTATAAGCTTTTGTTACATCCATATGAGGTTCAATCATTTTTCAAGCCTTCTACATATTTTTCACAAGCGGCATGGATCCTTGACTATTGCGGATCTAATCTAGAATCTTGACTCATAATTCTCAAACTAGAGACCGAGCCATCTATAGTGGACAAAGGCATCTTTTCGGGTTGGTAATTTTTCTTTTCTAAGTTAATTTTCTTACTTTTTAGTTCATTGGGTTTACATTTTCCTTCTTGCTAACCATTTGAGCCTTTTCCCTTCTTTTCAAGCCACATCCTTAGATCTTGAGCCTTTTGTTTCATTGTCGTTTCCGTTCTTGGTTTTTGTGAAGCAATTGATCATTATTGTTGGAGTTTGTGGGGGAGGAGTTTGGATATTTGGTTCTCTTGAAAGAAAGTTTATATTGTGATATTTGTGTGAATAATGGAAAATGAATAAATTAAAAAAGCCGTCCAAAGTAAAAAAAAAAAAAAAAAAGGGCAAGGACAATGCACGTGCAAAAATTGTAAAAGTCGTCCTAAGTTAAAAAGACATGGACAATTGCTTTGAAAGAAATGAAAATACAATAAAAAAATTGAAAATAAGAAAAATAAAACAAAAAAAATATATATTTTGAGGTGATTCTTTTCCCCTTATCAAGCATTGAGGACAATGCTTCCTTTAAGCTTGGGGGAGAAGCGTTTATGCTTTTTGTATATATGATTGTAGTTATATTTTTAAATGAGCTTGGGGGTGTTAGTTTGTTTTTTTGGTGACTTCTTGATTATGGTGTTCAGGATTGATCACCCTTTGCTTCACTAATTAGGAATACCGCCAAATTTTAAAAATTTAAGCCTACCCTAACCCTTTTAGCCCTTACGTTACAACCATTGGGAAAGACCTTTCGACCTAGAGGTTAAGTCATATACCGAGGGAGGGCATTATGAGTAAAATCATAAGGAGAGGGGATGCATTGTCAAGGCGTCGAGTAGCCCAAAATTATCTCTTTTTCCGGTTCCTTCGTGGAACTTTTGAGATGCTCACTAGGGGAAGATATGAGACTAGTAGGGAGAACGCGGTAGGACCGTTTGGGACGAAAGTTAATTGCGTTTCTCTAGTTCCTATGCTTAGAATATTTATGTTTCAATCAACCTCGGGTATCTTGATACGTGCATTCCCTTACTTGTTTAGAAAGATTTGCATTCATTTGTGCTTGTACATTTGGAAAAGTCCTTTCATGAACATGTGTTTTCTTTTCTTTTCTTTTGATTTCCTTCTCATGCTTTGCCTTGTTTGTAAGAGTTATAGGTTAATCTCTTTGGAAAACTTTACGAGAGCATCACTCGTCCTCTAGGGCGATCTAGGGGTTTAAATGTCTTGTCTTTATTGATAAAATTTCCCGTGATTCCTACGAAAGTGAGTTAGTGTATATTCTTGTCTCTTCTCTTCTTTTTGTTTGTTTGAATAAGCTCATCATTTCTCCCTTGGTTTTGTTTTGATCGAGGACGAGCAAAAGGTAAACTTGGGAGTATTTGATGGGTGTCATAAATGGAACCCATTTGATGAGCATTTAGGTTGTTTTCTTCCTCTTTTCATAGCTTTCATGCTCAATAAATGAGTAGGATCTTTAAGATTAGTCCAAGTGATGGCTCCCGATTTTTGGGTCAAGTTTAGAATAAGCTTCATTTCACATTTAAGATCATATTCTTAGCTTAGTTGAGAGCTTATCTCTCTAGTTATGGGTTAGTTTAGGAGTAGATTTTAGAGAGATAAAGTGAGGAATTTCAATGGTGATTGAGAGATTGAAGATTTAATGGTGACAATTATGTTGGAGATCTTCTCTATTATCAATGAGCATTCTTAACTCTATCTCATTTTATTGCTTTGTTTAATATTCAAGTTTGTTTGATTTGATTTTGATGTTTGATTGTTGATTAGTGTAATTGTTCTTCATATATTGTTGATTCTTGATTTCTTTAGTTATTTGTTGATTATATGATGATGTTAGAGTAGTTGTTTGCTAGGGATTGGGTGAAACTTGTATGATTGATTAATTGTGCTTAATTTGGGGATTGTGTTGATTAGTTGTTGAGATTAAAGTGATTAATGGAAGTTTTCATGTGTGTAATTTGATTAGGCCTTGAGAATTATGCTAGATTGCATTGTAGTTTCTAATGATACGGACCATTGATTTAGGAATTGCAATTGTCAATTGAGCTTGATTAGTGATGCTCCTAGTTAGAGTCTCTTGTAGTTGGCGCTAGTTTGATCTCTAGGAGATAGCTTGTTTACTCTTTTGATTAAGCTTGCCATTAGTCTTCAAAACCATTGACTTGCATGTATTTTCGAGTTGCTACAATTGTCATGATTACTTGTTGATCCCTGTAGACACCTAAAAATGTCTCCCCAAAAACAAACCCGATGATAAATAACCTTTCACCGCCGCTATTGGTCGGGTTTAATATTTAATACCGAGAGTGCTTAAAAAATTGTATTTTATTAAATTCATATTTTTGAAAGGTCAATGGATTAGTCTTGATGTTTGGTAAAAGCATAGTTTTAATTTTAGCCCAATTAATTTTAAGCCCAAACCTTTTTATTTTATTATTTTATTATTTATTTTTGGCCCAAACATTTTATTTATTTTTATTTTATTTATTTTCTTATTTTAGCCCGAATAATAAAAGTCAGAAAAAAGCCCAAAATTATCAATCGGCACTTAAAAAGCCGAAAGAAATTAGGGTTAAAAATGAATTTAGACGGAAAAATGGACTGGAACTGACCGTGTCACGGTACAGCCTGACCGTGTCACGGGAACCCTTCCCGTCTGACGGTAGGACTTCCCGTGACACGGGATGTCTGCCGTGACACGGGATGTTCCGTGTCCTTTCCGCGTAAACCCTTAACGCGTTTTTCATTCCGTTTTCTGAAAATTTCCCGCGTCACTCAAAAACTGACTGTGTCACAGGAAAGTGTACCGTCTGACGGTACAGTCTGACCGTGTCACGGTACAGTCTGACCGTGTCACGGGATACGTTTTAGGGTTTTTATCATTTTAGGGTTCCGTGTGCTCCCTCGGCACATTTCCCTATAAATACCCCTTCATTTCTGATTTACGGGGCAACCAGAATTTTAATATTATTATTTTCTCTCTTCTATGCTATTAGCCTAAACACTAGCCTACCCTTTTCACTTCAAAATTCCTTCTTCAAGCACTCAAAGGAGTCCATATTTTACTCGAGGTTCTGTCCTTAAGCCAAGGCGTGAAAGGTAGAATCGTTTGAGGGTTTGGCCCCAAAATCAACCTTATTTTATTTAATTTAGTTATTGTTTTATTATTTCCTTGAAGTTACTAACTCGTTTATTATTTTGTAGTTGCAAACAAACAGATTCAAAGTAAGGATCATGCTCTTTTTATTATTATTATTTTTCTAACGATTTTTATGTCGTTGGAATTGTGATTAAATTGGTTTTGAATATTAATGTTGATTTTATTTTATTGATCACCATATTGCATGTTAAAGGGAATATGTAATTGAAAATCACGACTAATAAGATAATTTGGACAACCGGTTTAGGATCCTTTTAATCTTATTATTAATTCAACTGATCACCAAATTTTTAGAATTATGTGTGCATTAATTTTAAACCAATTTAGCTAAATAATAGTTTGGAGCGAATTGAATACTTTGTTTGTATGCCTTTGAGGTCACAGGAATGCTTTATAATATAAGAATCGAGTAGAGGCCAATACGGGCGAATGTGACTCCATGACTCACTTCGTACCATCATCCCTGATCCTCCTTTCGTGGTTCCGAACCATATGGAGTTAGTAATCTCATGGATTATGAATGGGGTGTAACCTTCACGGGTCAATCGTTGTTGCCTTCGTTGTCCCTTTATCGTGGTTGCCTTTTATGATCCGTGAACGGTTTACAAGTTCCTTAAAAACTTGTTGGCGGCTCCCTACTTTTTTGTCCCTAATCGTATATGTCAATTCCCACTTCCTATGAGTGCCAAGCATATTCACAACATGCTTTTTACGTAGGCGCACTTCGAGCGACGCCTACAATTTGGCGACTCCACTGGGGAGGATTCTTAATTATTTATCGATTTGAGTGATCGGTGTTTAATTAAGATGAGTGGATGAGACTTGAAAGATTCTTGAAAAAATATTCCTGTGATTAATTTGGCATTTTTGCATCTGCATAGCGTTTTAACGTCGTATTCAGGTCTGTCCCGTAGGAAAAATTGGATAACTTGGTTGCGCCCAAAAGCAAACAGGGCACCAGTCAGATTTTCTGACTGCCGTGTCACGGCAGAGTCTGCCGTGTCACGGTACAGTGTACCGCCTGACGGTACACTATACCGTGACACGGGAATTTCTGTCGTGTCACGGCAGTCCTAAAATCAGTGCGGTGGCTTATTTTCTTTTCTCACAGTCGACTTCCTTCGATTTTTCTGAAAAAACGTATGTGTTCTACATGCGTCTTAGCCCCGGGGGATTTAAGCTCTATCAATCCAAAAACGCTCATGGAAATAAGGGTTCATCCGAGTCATTAAATCCACCCAAACCATGGAGTTGAGTTCGATTTCATCACGAACTCGCGGAGCCGCCCGTTGGCATACACCCTCAAGGGAGGCTGCCTTGCTAACACGTCCAAACTCTTAACCATGGTACCCTTTTGACACCCAAAAGCTTGACCAATAGTTGAACATAGATCTTGACTTTAGGTTGCGAACTTTTTTTACATCATCGTGCCTAAATGCTATGTGGTTATTTGGTGCTAACCGTCATGCGTTTGCTCTTTTTGTTTAACCCATGACCGAGGGTTTTTATTTTCACATAGCAATTTGTACAGACTTAAAATCGATTAAAATCTAACAAAATCACAAAACTGACCTGGAACTGCGCACCGTGTCACGACATGTTTTGCCGTGTCACGGTGAACAGTGCCGTGACACGGGAAAGTCTACCGTCTGACGGTAGACTGCACCGTGTCACGACAGTTTGCACCGTGACACGGTGCCCAGGAAAGTGTCCTATCAGTCTTGTTCTCGATTTTTGTGCGAATGCTATGTCCAGTTTTGAGTCGTGTCTAGCTATACGGTCAAAACACGCGTCCATAACCTCACTTAATCACTCACATGTCGTGTTCACATACTTTTTTGCTTTAAGTCGTGCACCACGTTTTTGACCGTATTTTAGGGAAGTCTTGTTTTTGTGTCGTTTTTTTTTAGAGTAAGTCGGATGGTATCATCCCTTTAAAAATAAACAAGCAACGTGACACGGGAATTTATCCCATCTGACGGGAGAAGTGTCCCATGCCACATCACCCCCTATAAAAAAAAAAAAATTTGCCGTGACACGGGAATTTATCCCGTCTGACGGGAGAAGTGTCCCGTGCCACGTCACCCCCTTTAAAAAAAAAAACTGTGCCACGTCAGCATCTACCGTGGCACGAGAATGGCTGCCGCGCCACGAGAAACCCTACCGTGTCACGACAAATTTCCACCGTGACACGGTGGAATTTAAAAAAAAAAAAAAAGCGTCAGTTTAGTCTTCCGTGTTAATTTTGTCCTCGCGTCAGTCATTTTGGTTATTGTTCACATGTCTAGCCATACGATCATACCACGAGTCTTATAATATCACTTAGTCACTCACGAGTCAAATCCACACACTTTCTTTATGTTCCGACTCGAGTCGTGCACCAGGTCGTTTATGATCGTATATTAAGTTCATGCACCCTTTTTTCGTCATAATAAAAAATGAGTGGAGTTTTCTAACCTGTTTTCAAATGTCTATTTTTTTTTCCTTCCTTTCCTATCTTGAGCAATGAGTCAAACAATTAAGTGAATTATTTTATTTCACAGTACTTGTTCAAGGAACAGAGATAGATCAATACGGTTCGAGCCAATACCGCAACAATCTCTCAGATCTAATAGGCGTTCAAAGATAACTTTGTCATCTCCGTTACTCATCACCTTTCAATGGCCACTAAAGAAAACATTGAGAACATTAACAAATCCATTGAGGCATTGTCTTCCATGATGCAAACCCTTACCACTAGGGTCACTACCATGGAACAAAACAAGGTCACTGTTTCCACCCTTGACAAACTGAAGGAACAAATGAGTAAGATTTCTGAGGCTCTCACTTATGTGGAACGGCCTCCCACTCCTTTGAATGTGAAGGACAGACTCCCTGAAAAGTTCTCCACTGCTGATATTCCAAAGTTCAAGCCTACTGACAATCCAATATTCCATTTGAAGGCGTTCTCTGCAACCATGGCTCTTAAGGGATTGGATGTAACACTCTTCCCTACGGTGTTCCCTCTCTCCTTAGAACATTCTTGCCAACAATGGTTCTATTCCCTAGATGCCAAGCATACTGCGACTTGGCAAGATGTCACCGAAAGTTTCATGAATCGTTACAAGTGTAACATTCAAACTAAAACTTCTGAACGCGAACTCTCCATTCTCAAACAGAAAGAGAATGAAGCCTTCACCGCTTACCTAAACAGGTGGAGGGAAACAACTTCACTCTTGGTAGATCCCCCCAAATAAAGAGAGATGGTTCGCCTCTTTATTCAAAACCTAACTCATAAATATAGGGAACATCTCAAATTTCTTCCATTGAACACTTTCAAAGCTATATACGACACCGAAATAAATATCGAGGATGAGCTAATAAAGACTGCTGGTAGTAACAATAATAACACTTGGAAAAACAAGAAGAATGACCATCCTTCTTCTTCGTCTTCTAAGCACAAAAATACTACCAACAATATAAGCCAAGTTGATCTCAATGAAGTGTTAGCTCTTACTCCATTGCCCAAGAAGAAAAGAACTTACACTCCTTTAGGAATGACTTATGATGCGGCCTTTGATCGCCTTTACTGTTAAGGCCTGATCACACATATTGGGCCATTTCCAGAGCCAAAACCTGAAGAAAGGAGCGCCAAATGCAATCCCAATGCCCATTGCAAGTACCATCAAGGAAGGGGCCACACTACGGAGCAATGTTGGAATTTGAAGGACGTCATTCAAGACTTGATGGATGGAAATAAACTTCCTGTCCCTCCAGGCGGCAAGAAGTAATGAATACAAGGCACATAGATCCTTCGTGCAAGATTTCATGCTTTTTTTTATTATTTTGTTTCAACCCTCTCCCCCAATAAGTCTAGCATAGGTTCCCGTTATCCATGTGTCTATGTGTCACATTTCTTACCTTCTTCATAAATGAGCATCTCTTTCTTACATTCGATCATGTGATTAGCAAAAATAAATAAAAAATAAATAAATAAATAAAAAATTGCCGAACTAAACACAAGGTACACCAATGATTTGAGGCATCTTTGCAACCCTATCATTCCCCATTAACCACTCAATCACATATCCAGTTCTTCATCAACCACTTTGAGCCTCGTCTAACGTTTGGCCTTCATTTCTTCAACCCACATTCACTCAACCCTGGGATTGGAAGATGTGTAATTGTATAACATTCAAAAAGCAAGTAAAAAAAAAAAAGTAGCAAAGCAAAAATAAAACAATGTCTAAAGGCAAGTGTTCCAATGTCTTTGATATGAACACGTCTCAAATTGCGTCTCTCATCGAGTGCTCGGTACCGTGCCTGAGAAACATGAATGCTAAGTGAGTGATGGACTGCATGATCTGAGATTGCCTACATTGATTCAAAATAATGGGAAAAAAAAGTTCAAAGAAAAAAAAAAATAGTGTTGAAAATAAACTTGCAAAATTCAAAATTTTCAAATTCACAATTACACATCTTGGGGACTTCTCTTGGGTCTTGAGCCTTTTACCTCTTTATTCCTTAAACCATCAACTTAACCACATTACAACCCTTGAAAGACCTCTTTGAGGTGTACATACACTTGTGCAAAGTTCGGTTAGAGCTACGTTCGGCCTGATTCCTAACGGATACGTAGGCAACCTCACATCGAGGTGTGGCCACATTCACATTCATATCCACATTCACATTCATATATATACATGATCGAGTCAAAGAATATCCAAAACTTATCCCTACCCATTTAGAGCTAGACTTGGGGGCTTGAACCCAAATCACATTAGCTTACCCAGCCTGAAGAGTCATCATCTTTAACTCTTCTCACATCTCTTTCCATCGCTATAACCCTTGCAGCCAACCTTAGTTTCACATTCACACACTTCACTCACACATCCATATCCATATCAATCATCCTTCCCTTTAAGAGCTCTTTATCATGAAATCTTGTTTCAACACTGTGCATGTTTCATCATATTTAAAGACAACAGAAGAAACATTGTATACTTGCTTAGCTTCCTGACCTGAGCAATGTTCATTGTTTCGCATAATGTGCTAAGAAACATTTATATATCAATGATTTTTAATCATACAAAGCATATCGTGCTTAGCTCCTTGATCTAAGCAACGTTCATTATGCAATAATCACTATACGTGCTTAGCTTCCAGACCTAAGTGACGTTCAAAATCGCTTCTTTACACCATATATGATGCTTAGCTCCATGAATTAAGTTCATTCATCTATCGTGTCACATGATGTAATTGTCCTTAGCCTCCTGGCCTAAGAGCTTGCATCATGCATACATTATTTTCAGGACAAGCAATTCAATCCATACGATTCATTTTGTCTTGCTCAAGGAGGAAGTTCAAAACTTTTCTCCCTTTTCATTATTTTATTTTGGGGAAGTTCAAAAAACTTTTTCCAAGTTTTCATCAAAGGAAGTTCGAAAATAAAAGTTCAGTTTTCACATCTTTCTTTTTCGGGAGAAAGTCGGTACCCTCCACTCATGACAAAAATTGACGGAAAATGGAGTATCTTTCTTTTTGCACACACACATATATACACACACACACACACTCACAAGTCATACACATGTCATGTCACATCAAGTCAAACTTGGTCAAGTTAGTGGTCAAGTCAATCACAGTATATACGAGTCCATTGGCAAATTTATTTTTGCATGTCTTATCTACAACCCACGTCCGGGGACAAGCAGACCATCTACAGCCCACGTCCGGGGACAATCGGACTACCATCATTTCATGACGCAAGGTTCTCGATACACAGAGACTTGCAAGCTCCTTATCTTTTGACTTTCCTCAAGCATGGAAAGTATTATCGGTGGATTTTTCTTCAAGTATAGAAAACCGCCAAGTCGGCTTTCCTCAGGCTTGGAAAGCGTTATCGGTGGATTTTTCTTCAAGTATAGAAAACCGCCAATTCGGCTTTCCTCAAGCTTGGAAAGCGTTATCGGTGGATTTTTCTTCAAGTATAGAAAACCGCCAAATCGGCTTTCCTCAAGCATGGAAGGCATTATCGGTGGAATTCTTCAAGCATAGAATGACACCATATTCATCAGTCGGCTTTCCTCACGCTTGGAAAGCGTTATCGGTGGATTTTTCTTCAAGTATAGAAAACCGCCAAGTCGGCTTTCCTCAAGCATGGAAAGCGTTATCGGTGGATTTTTCTTCAAGTATAGAAAACCGCCAAGTCGGCTTTCCTCGGGTTTGGAAAGCGTTATCGGTGGATTTTTCTTCAAGTATAGAAAACCGCCAAGTCGGCTTTCCTCAGGCATGGAACGCATCATCAGTGGATTTTTCTTCAAGTATAGAAAACCACAAAATTCCTTTGTCGGCTTTCCTCAAGTATGGAAGGCATTATCGGTGGAATTCTTCAAGCATAGAATGACACCAAATTCGTTCGTTGACTTTCCTCAGGCATGGAAGGTATTATCCGGTAGCTTTCTTCAGGCTTAGAAAACTGCCAAACTCTTCAGTCGGCTTTCCTCAAGCATGGAAAGCGTTTCAACCAATGTCACTCGGTAGATTCCTTCAAGCTAAGGAAGCTGCCAAATTCGTTTGTCACCGACACACTGGTGCCAGATACGTATTCTATCTCGTTACTCTTTTATCTGTGGAATTAACATTTTTCTGCAGGTATCGGCGTATACAAAATGATTTAGGATCGCAGAACGTCTTAAATCATTCTCCGTCCCTATCGACTACTTTGACTATCGTTTTCGAAACTAACGTTTCTACAAACTCAGTAAAAGTGGGGGCTTCTGTAGACACCTAAAAATGTCTCCCAAAAACAAACCCGATGATAAATAACCTTTCACCGCCGCTATTGGTCGGGTTTAATATTTAATCCCGAGAGTGCTTAAAAAATCGTATTTTATTAAATTCATATTTTTGAAAGGTCTATGGATTAGTCTTGATGTTTGGTAAAAGCATAGTTTTAATTTTAGCCCAATTAATTTTAAGCCCAAACCTTTTTATTTTATTATTTTATTATTTAATTTTGGCCCGAACATTTTATTTATTTTTATTTTATTAATTTCTTATTTTAGCCCGAATAATAAAAGTCAGAAAAAAGCCCGAAATTATCAATCAGCACTTAAAAAGCCGAAAGAAATTAGGGTTAAAAATGAATTTAGACGGAAAAATGGACTGGAACTGACCGTGTCACGGTACAGCCTGACCGTGTCACGGGAAACCTTCCCGTCTGACGGTGGGACTTCCCGTGACATGGGAGGTCTGCCGTGACACGGGATGTTCCGTGTCCTTTCCGCGTAAACCCTTAACGCATTTTTTCATTCCGTTTTCTGAAAATTTCCCGCGTCACTCCAAAACTGACCGTGTCACGGGAAAGTGTACCGTCTGACGGTACAGTCTGACCGTGTCACGGGATACATTTTAGGGTTTTTATCATTTTAGGGTTCCGTGTGCTCCCTTAGTACATTTCCCTATAAATACCCCCTCATTTCTGATGTACGGGGCAACCAGAATTTTATTATTATTATTTTCTCTCTTCTATGCTATTAGTCTAAACACCAACCTACCCTTTTCACTTCTAAATTCCTTCTTCAAGCACTCAAAGGAGTCCATATTTTACTCGAGGTTCTGTCCTTAAGTCAAGGCGTGAAAGGTAGAATTGTTTGAGGGTTTGGCCCCAAAATCAACCTTATTGTATTTAATTTAATTTAGTTATTGTTTTATTATTTCCTTGAAGTTACTAACTCGTTTATTATTTTGTAGTTGCAAACAAACAGATTCAAAGTAAGGATCATGCTCTTTTTATTATTATTATTATTTTTCTAACGATTTTTATGTTGTTGGAATTGTGATTAAATTGGTTTTGAATATTAATGTTGATTTTATTTTATTGATCACCATATTGAATGTTAAAGGGAATATGTAATTGAAAATCACGACTAATAAGATAATTTGGACAACCGGTTTAGGATCCTTTTAATCTTATTATTAATTCAAGTGATAACCAAATTTTTAGAATTATGTGTGCATTAATTTTAAACCAATTTAGCTAAATAATAGTTTGGAGAGAATTGAATATTTTGTTTGTATGCCTTTGAGGTCACAGGAATGCTTTTCAATATAAGAATCGAGTAGAGGCCAATACGGGAGAATGTGACTCCATGACTCACTTCGTACCATCATCCCCGATCCTCCTTTCGTGGTTCCGAACCATATGGAGTTAGTAATCTCATGGATTATGAATGGGGTGTAACCTTCACGGGTCAATCGTTGTTGCCTTCGTTGTCCCTTTATCGTGGTTGCCTTTTATGATCCGTGAACGGTTTACAAGTTCCTTAAAAACTTGTTGGCGGCTCCCTACTTTTTTGTCCCTAATCGTATATGTCAATTCCCACTTCCTATGAGTGCCAAGCATATTCACAACATGCTTTTAACGTAGGCGCACTTCAAACGACGCCTACAATATCTGTTCCTAGTGCTTTATTTGTTTGGTTTCTTTATTTGGTAGTTGGTTAGTGTTCTCTCTTTATCTTTATCTTCGACCTAGCTTAGGCGCATAATTGGGAGCTCTTGAACATTACCGTTCCTTTGGGTTCGACCCTTGACTTTCCTCTATACTTGTATATAAGTTTGTTAAGTGTTTATAAATTTAGTTTGATCGAGGGAGGATTAGTTTCAACGACCTAGTCCTTGTCACCAATCAACCTGAATCTGTGTAATAGATCGATAGATTATGGCCAAGAACATCCAAGTACTTGGATAAGTAACAGGATGAGTTCTTGACTTGTGGAAACAAATACAATTTGAGAATTGATGTTGCAAGCACAAACCTTAACAAGGATTAGATCCTTAACAAGGAAGCCGTTTATAAGCACAAGCTGACAATAAGTCGTGGTTTAAGAATGGTAACATGAACATGCATCCATGTGTAATGTGCAAGAATTTAAAGTAAATTTCCATGATCACAAGTGATTAGGGTATCCTAAATCATTGGGAGACCCAAGCAAAGCATCATCAGGAAGTCTACTAAAATATATGTTGAGAATATTATTGCCCTAATGGCGATAATAAAGAAGATGTTCTATGGAAAGTTCGTTGTTGAACGTTAATGATTATAGGTTGTCAAGTTGAAGGTCTCAATCATGAAAATGAGTGGGAGCCATCACTTGGACTAATCCTAAATCACATATAATCCATGATACTCTCAAATTTTATCATCTTATTATAAAATTGATCAGTAATGAAGATGCTAAGATTAACAAAGTAGTTATAACTAAACCTATGCATTAAGTGAACGACAACATTCATAATTGCAAGAAAGAAATCAAGCATATTGGATATGGGTGTGATTTCTATAGATGTTTTATAAAGAGTGATACTGTTAAAACATTCGGAAAAACCATTTAGCATAACATGAACCATTTAGGTTTTAGTGTAATTTAAAATTCCATGCAAATTTTATCACTCCGTTTGCTATTTAATTGTGGTTTAGAATTAAATAATGAGTCCATTCGATTATTGGAATATTAAAAATACGGTATCAAGACCAGTCTTTATAAGGAAACACCTATTAAGTGAACGTTGAATATTACAATCGAAAATTATCCCTAATCGAGGTCTTTTAAATGATGGACGATTAATGACCAGTTGAGATTAGTGTGTAGTTTGATTTATAGCACCGTTTCATTTGCCACAAGGACATGATTGTCATGAATCATTTGCACAGGTATTGGTTTAGAACTATACTGGATCGACCTATGAGAATAATTTAAGAGATTCAAAATCGTCATAAGTATATTTCTCATTATTGCTATCGAAACTCTTTTTCTTGGCCATGAGTATTGTGAGGTCTCTTGTTTGAGTATTAGTCCGTTTTTGATGTCGGTCAAACGTCTACCATAATTGAGGATTATAACGACGGCTATCAGGCGGCTAGGTCCTCTTAGTAAGAGAAGCTTCATTACAGGACTGAGAATGTCCCCCTACTAATAATAGGGAACATGTCTTGCTGTCTACAAGGCCTCTCGAAGAGCGAGACTGTGAAAATGCATGGCCGTGATCAGATGGATTTTGGAAATCATCTGCTTATAAATAGACAAACTCGAATTTTGAGAAACACTTCTGAACGTAACAGGGATGATAAATAATCTTACCCTATAGTTCATGAAAAGACATTAAGAGACATAGGAAAGGGGTTATACACTGAATGCTCACTTGTCCGGAAGGACAAGTAGGAGATTGAAAGGATGGTGTCCTTCGAACAAGTTTATTATTCTGATAGTGGGTTCAGAATTATTAGAAAGCTAATATATTCAGTAAGGTCAAGTGATCGAAATTCCTAGGTGGAGGCCGCTTCCAATCAGTAATATTATTTAAATTTAATATTACAACTTAATCTTAACTGAACCCTTTGGGTCACACCCAAGCAATGAACGAATCGACTCGACGAATTAATTCGAAAGAAATTAATGAGTCGCCCGAGTATTAAATATTTAGACGTCGGAAATTCGAGCTTAGAGCGTCGAAATCGAGCGTCGAAAGTCGAGTCTAAAATAGTAAATGACGAGACGCGCAAATAATAATAAATCGACAATATTTCCCAAAATACCCCTGGCATCAGAATGCCCTAAGCATCCGAATGCTAGGGGCATAATGCACAAGCATGGTGGCTAGCATACGCACCAAGCCAAGCTAAGACTGGCTAATGCGTGCTAGCGCGCCATTGCTAGCAGTCGCGGCATCCATGGGCAGCAAGCTGCTAGCAGCCCGCACTTGGAATGCGTGGCATGCTAGCTGCAGCCCGCACTTGGAGTGCGTGTCTTGCTAGCCGAAAGCAAGGCTGGGCCGTGGCTGGGCATGGCGCGGGCTAGCTACGGCCGTGGATATGGGAAGCATGTGAGGGGTGAGGGACATGTGGCACAAGGAGAGAAAGGAATGGGAAGCAAGTTTGGTCCCCCCTCTCCGGTCCTCACTTCCCTTTACATGTATTAATAACACTTGTAGATTTATTATTAGTTTTCTTATTTATTTTATTTTAGCTTTAAAATAAATTGTGGAATTTCATAGTCCTACTCTCACCATTCCCTATAAATACCCAACTTGGGTTTTTGGGAATGGTGAGCATTGCATTTGCAAAAACTCTTAAACTCATATAATACTCGGGTTTTGGTCGGACCTCGCTAACCTCGAGGTAACGGACCTAAAAGTCGATAGTTGTTTTTGCGGGTGGATCTCCGTCGGAGGCTCTCATGTTTTTGGGGTAAAGCTTTCAAGTAAGAGCCCATTCGGTTAGGCGAAGCACGCTCCTAAAGGTAATCGTTTTATGTTAATCTTGTGTTTAATTTAATTATCTTTATGGTTTTATTATTGCGAATGCGGTCTTATTTTTGGGTTTGTTTCCGCGGTGAGTCGGACTCACCAAACCCCAATAGACAGGCGTGCCGAACCATCAGGAACAGACACTTCTTGATTGGAAGCAAATACGGTAGTTAGTGAGCTTACTGGCTTACCGAGCAGTTAGGGTGTCCGTCTACCCCCTATATAAAGAGTGACGAGACGATGTCGCACCTATGTAGTCACGTGCCCCATGTCCTGAGACACGTGTACTCATCTTGCGGACAAAACTGCTGAGAGAGTTGCTAACTTTCTTCTCTCTCACTGGATTTGGATATGTGCCTCCAGTCCGGAGACATGTATTTCTATCTTGTGGACATCCATCTCGAATGCTGAAACATTTAGGCTCGAATTCCAAAGAATTTAGGCTCTAATGCCGAAGCATTTAGGCTCGAATGCCGAAACATTTAGGCTCGAATTCCAAAAATTTAGGCTCGAATGCCAAAACGTTTAGGCTCGAATGCCGAAAACATCTTTTTTCATCTTTTTACTTTGTTAAAGTCAGGCTAAAGTTTCAATGACATATCGAGGGACTTTAGACCAACGATGACATGATTGAGAGGAAATCATCACCTTTACTCCTTTTTTAAACCGGTCTCTTCTCATGATTTGACATCACCCAGAACACCTTTACTTATAAAAATGTTCTACAGAAGCAAAGGATCAATCTATATTCTTTAGCGAGTTAAGACTAGTAATAACTTCTTCTGGCCATAAAAGCTACTTGTTTCGTACACTTATCGAATCGAGGATCGTTTATACATCCTTAACATTTCTGAAAAATTCTCTACTTTGAGAACTTTGTAGAATGAGTCTTGGATTTATTTCCTTGACTACTTTGATCCTCGTCTATTCTAGACTCGATCAAAGTGGAGGCTAATTGTAAACATCTACTTTTGGCCTGAAGTGCAATGACGATAAATAAAGCCATCTTCATGTTGGATCGAAGTGAAGAATGCTTATGGATAACTAGTTAAACCACAAAACACAAAAGACTAGCCCAAACCAAGAAACAAAGCCAAACAAAGTCTAATTAACTAAATCCGATCATAATTAGGCTTAAGCCCGTGCTTAAAACCCAATAATGACGGATTTAGGAGCGCATAGGTTAAAATAAGCGCTGCCGCAGAAAATAACTCGTGCATCTCAAGGAGTCGCTCTGGGCTAGCGCGCGCAACTAATTCAGTTACATGTGACACTCAGCGCAACTGCCAGAGTTGCGCTCGTGAAAGATTCAGAATTTCAAAAAATTGGAAAATCGAATCTTTCCATAAAGCCGCGCGCAAGACAATTAGTTGCGCTACCTATAGCAGCGCAACTCAATCACTTGCGCTGGGTTTCCGTGCACAACTCATCCCGTTGCGCGCGACACCTGCTGCAACAGAATGTTCAAAACCCTAAACCTACCCATTCCCTATAAATAAAGGCTTAATCAGAGGCTTAAACAGACAGAAATTAACCCGAAACTCGGGTTGAAAACTTGTGAACTTGTGCTACCTAACCCCTCTTGTCCTAAACACTCACCCCTTTGATATTTTGTTACTACGATGGAGGTTCCTAAACAAGAAGGAGTCCATAAGTGTTCTAAACGAAGATCTTGCAAAGAGAAGTGGTAAATTCCCGAGCACTAAGATAAATCACTTTTATTTTCTTGTTTAAAAGAACTTTAAATCAATTAATTAGTGTTCCTTGATCACTTTAAAAGGTTTAATTAATAAATTCCACATAGTATGCGTTAAATAAGATTAGAATTGAATAATTAATTGTTGGTTGATCACTTAAGCCAAGGCGAATACTGTTTATTTCTTGTCCTATTCACGAATTTGATTAAATAAAGAATAACGACGTCGCAATGTAATTCCTACGTGAATTCATGTGTGTAAATAAAATCAACTATTTCAGTTTTAGGTATCACGTTGCATATATTGTTTGGTGATGAAATTATAAAAAAGGAAGAGCTAGTAGAGGTCGTACTAGGGCTAGGATAGTGATTCCCCCCTAAAGGGAACGTTATTTTAGTAACCTCGCTCCCGAACTCATTTCTGGTTTATGTAGACCAATTTGGGCATGGGTAAACATACGATTCGTGCTAATTATTCCATTAACTCCACATGGAAGAAAGGCATGAACGAGATTTATGAGTTTTTCTAAAACTCATTGGCAACTCCTACTTGTTTCTTATAAAAAAGCATAATGATAGAATCAATTCTAATTCAAGGTCCCCCAAACACTCAAGAATTCAAATCCTACTACACCTTAACAAGTGTAAAGTCCTACACTTTTAAATGGCCATGGGCATCTAAGGAAGGACCCCACTACGATGGGATCACCCTCCTTACAAGCGCCAAATGACAATCTTATCGTTTGGCGACAGAGTCAAGTTTTTGAACTAAAAACTCCTTTCTTCTCCATTTCCGCCGCTGTTATTGTTCGTTGCTCGGATTCTCTCTTAACCTTCAACTTGGTCATTTCCTTTCAACCAAATTCTCTCAAATCTTTTGAAAATTAAATCTCTTCATCTATAATTTACCAATTCATGTAGGTTTGCTCAAACTCCTCTTATTTTGGAAGAATTTCATGCGTTTATATTCGCGGAAAATCCAGGAATGTCCTTGCTCGCTTGCTCTTTAGAAGTGATAGCTTCCTATGTCTTGAAAATCTGTCAAAAATCCATTTCAAACGAGGTGCTTGATTAAAATCTACAAGTGCTCAAACAATGAGGTTGATTGTCAATCTAATTGCGATCAAGCAGACTATAGTTGATTTGCTAAGTCATTTGCATCCTTTTGCTTCAAATCTTTTGTAAAGGTTGCTTGTACCTACATTTAATGTGAACCTTGTTCAATAACCATTATCCGGTTTGCTAGTCCTTCTATTGCACATATAAGCGTGACAACAGTATTGCGTAATTAATGAACTTCTTCCAAACTTGATGAGTTTTCCTCGTTATTACTTAAGAAAACTACTTCTTCTTCACTAGCCATTATTACGACCCTTTTTCTTATATCAAAGAGTGATACAAAAAAAGATGTTTTCCTGGTTAAACACTCTTTTCTCCTCAATCAAGTGCTACAGAAAGGGAAGTTAGGGGTAAGTTTTTCATTTTTAACTCAAACTCAATTCAACATGCAAATGATGGGAAGTGATCATGTAAGAAAGGGGAGAATGATAGGTATGGACAAAGTATGTAGAGACTGAAAAAGAGATATAGATGGGAATATTTAGAAGAATTTAGGAATAACGTGGACCCCCATCTCAAATGACGGAAAATATGCGCATACGAGACTCTCTAGACATGGTCAAAATGTGACATATTAGGTATGTGCTTTGATAGTGAATGTGATCGACATACCTTAACTCTTGTGTGAGACCATGAGACTATGTGCCTAGACTCAATTAAGGACTGAAGAAGATTACTGCCATTAATAAACCGACTAAATCGTTTTAGCAAATTGATTATTTAGACTCGTCGTGAAGACTCGAGCAAAAATACGGATTGTCGTCAGACGAGAGGACCATCACCGGACGCTGAAGGTCAGCGCCAAACGACAAGATTGTCGCCTGACGCTAATCTCTAGCGCGTGGCACCACAGTCCAAATCTCTGCGTCATTAGTGGAACATCGATCTAGGAGTATTTTACTCTAAAGGGAGAAGCCTAAAAGTCGTACTATGTCAAGTTTGATCAATTTATTTTGACTTTAATCTTTTATTAATTAATTATTTAAATTAGAAAAGTCCTTTAGTCATTAATTAATTTATTTTACTCATTCACAAGTCAAACAAACGCTTAGGGGAAACACATATATAAAAATATGCACAACAAATAATGCACAAGTAGTCATATAGTCACAATATGATGCAATGAGTTTGCAACCTAACCATGGCTCTAGTTCTCTAAAGTTCAGGATATGAATTAGTCAAAGAGGGTTCATGGTTATGAGTCCGGATGCACCACGCGGAAGCCTTACATTTGGAAGGGTTGGTGCGAGTTGATGGGACCCCGCGAGTTAAACTCGCTTCCATGGTTTGGTGAATTCAACAAACTCGGATGTACCCTTCGTTTCCAGGAGCATTCTATTAGGTAGATGGAGCGTGAATTCTCAGAGGGTTATAGACATATGTAGAGCACATATGGGTTTCAGAAAAAAGGGAAAAAACTCAATCAGGAAGTAAAACTGAGCAAACGGTACTAGAAAACTAGTCGAAACAAGAAGGTATATTTCTGGTTCAATATTGAAAGAATTCGGCGCGAGAAAATAGCGTATGTCGCCAGACGCTAGCACTGTTGCCAGACAACAGCATGGTTTGGCGCTGACGCTGTTTTCTTAGCGTTTATTCCTACATGCCTCGGCAGCTTTCTGTTCTTGATTTTTCCAGTTTTTTCGTAGCATTATTTCGACCTTAGTTGTGAAAGATATTTCCCTAGATTCCTATGTGTAAAAATCCTATGTTTTTGACGCATTATGGATGGTCTTTCCAATGCGAACCTTTTTATGCTTATGCCAATAATGTTAATCAAAATTACGCACATGAAATACTTAGAACTTTTCAAGTCTCATCCACTCATTCTAAATCATTGCCAAAATAAATTTATGGAATTAAAATAGAAATGCTCCCAAGCGGAGTGGCCAAAAAACTGTAGGGAATATTTCAAGCCATCCCACACTTGAGCCCCACTGTGATCATACATTTAAGCATGGTGGCGTCCAAAGGGAAGGAAGCTAGAGTAAAAGAGTCGCCAACAAGTTTTAGGATCTTGTAAACCGTTCACAGGGTGAAGGTTACACCCCTTAACGATCCAGGAGATCGTTAACTCCAATAGGTCTAGAACCATGACTGAAAGTTTGGGGATGAAGGTACAAATCCAACCTAAAAGAGATTGAACCTGCCCTAAAAATAGGCCTCTACTTTATTCTTCTCGTATTTATGTGCGCTTTCTGACTAACATGCAATCAATAAGTTTACCCTAAACCTGTTTAATCTACGTTGGTTTAATATTAATGCACAAACAAAACTATTATTGGAGATCACTTAAATTATAATCAAATAAACCTAAACAATATTATTAATTATCTTATTAAGCGTGATTACAAGTACAGATTCCCTTTAAACATGCATAAAAGGCGTGATCAAGCAACAACAAAAATAAATATCAAGCAACAATATAATATCAATCATCATCAAAATAATAATCATAATAATCATCATCATCATCATCATCATCATCATAATAATAATAATAATAATAATAATAATAATAATAATAATAATAATAATAATTATTATTATTATTATTATTATTATTATTACAATAATAATAATAATAATAATAATAATAATAATAATAATAATAATAATAATAATAATAATAAAAATAGCAAAATCCTAGGCATGATACTAACAAGATTAATAACAAACCCTAGCATGTCACTAAACATGAAAGATCAATTAGCCCTAACATGACACTAACATGATATTAGGAAAGAAATAGAAAGCATCATAATAAACATACTTGATATTAGAAATTTTAGTTAACCCTAAACATGATATCAAGAATCAATCAAACATCCTAACATGATATTAGGAATCAATAAAATAATCTAAGCATGATTTTGTTATCAAAAGATCAATAAAGCAATTAAATTACTTACTTCGATCCCTCGTATCTCTTTCTAATAACAAAATACACACGTTAGTAACTTCAAGAAAAATATTAAACAATTAAATTAAAGAATAATTGAAATAGGGATTTGGGACCAAACCCTCGGAAATATCAAACCTTTCACGTCTAGTGCGAAGGCAACTCTGAACTTGGCTAGGTGCGTCTAGGACTAATGAGTGAGGAATTTCGAGAGAGGCAAGGCTTAGAAAAAGAAGAGAGAGAAGGAAAGCTTTTAACTTTTAGAGAGAGTTAGATGGTTGTGAATGATGATTATAAACAGGGAAATACGACAGGAGTCAGCGCCAGACGACAAGATCGTCGCCAGGCGACAGCTGTCAGCACTAAGCGACGTCTCTGTCGTCTCGCGCTGATTCACAAGTACAACGCGCTTTCGTACGCGGAATCATCTTTTAGCCCTGTTAACAAGTAATTCTGTGTCTAAAAAAATTTAAAATCAAATTTGTGATAAATAATATTTTTTATTCAAAATAAGTTATCTTTTTAAAAAAAAATATAATTATCAATCCTAATCTTATTAGAATTTAAAAAAAAAAAAAAAAAAAACCTTCTAGATATTCCTAGAAGATTAAAATCAATCCTAATCACTTTAGGAATAATAATTAATAGGCCCTCCTTTAGATCATTGGGCCACATGTAATATCACTGGACTTAATTTAATTTAGTCCATAACTTCCTCATAATTCATCGGAATTGGGCATATTATAATATATCATTGCAAAGCTCTTTTCAAGCACAATCCAACTACACTATTATTGGACCTTTATCATGGACCAAACCAAATTAGACTGAATATTTTTTATAAATAGGGTAAGAAAAGAAATATTTTTGAAAACAGAATGAGAAATATTTTAATAAAGACATCCTCATCACTAGACTTTTACACTTTCACTTTGTTCGATAATCAAATAACGTGAAAGGTATTCATCACTGGGTTTGGTTTTGGTGAGACACAATTGGGTGTCTACACCTGGCCTCCCTAAATTGAACACTTTTGGACTTGGTTTTGAACCGACTCTAGAAGACATTAAGCGAGCCCAGGAAAAAGCCAATGCACGTAGGAATGCTCGTACCCAAAAGAAAGAAATCCCAATGGATTATTATCCTCTCACCCTAAATGGAAAATTCATAAAATAGGGAGAGGATTATCCATGCCATGAATTTCCTAAACCCTTTGTCAAGAATGGGATAAGACAACCTGGGTTTGAAGTCTTCTTGGATTGCAACTTTCTAGATGATATCCCAACTCCTATCCATAAGGAGAAAGCACCTCCATGCTTTGACTCTAACGTCATGGGACTTCTCTTTGGGCACGATAAGAATGAGACAACATATATTGAGGATAACTCCTTGCTCATTCAAACGGTACTATAAAGTGATAACTTTGACCCTTCGAAACTTATCACTCCAGCAGAGGGATTAGTTCAAGGATGGCGAAAGACCATAAAGGTGACTACTCCAAGTGAAAGAAAGATCTCTATAACAACAGGACAAAGACAAATGCTCGAAGAGTCGTCTGAGTCAGAGTCTTCCCCAATAGAGTAAGTCTTTAGATGTAGCACCTTCCCCCAATTCTTCTGTTTTAGCACCTTCTCCTAGAATAGTTAGTAGTCAAGTCCCAGCGGAAATATCTTTGTTTGATGTAATGGTTTCTGAGTTTAATAATATGTCTTCATTTGCTTACTCCTCGTGTCACTCTTTAACTCAAGATGACGAGAATTGCTTACATAACATGTAAATGACAAAGAAATAATAAAATCAATGGAAACACTTGAGAGTAAAACACCGATAATTGAATATACTGAAACGATTTATATCTCAAAAGATCCAACCATTAAAAGAGAAGTGAAAATCGGACTAGCACTTATTAAAGACAAAAACAACCGATATAATTAATCTACTAAAAGAATTTATTATTGTATTTGCTTGGTCATATGAAGATATGCCAGGAATAAATAGAGAGATAGCTCAACACACAATACCACTAATTCTAGGAATGAAACCTGTAAATTAAAAGTTACGTCGAATGAAACCTGACGTAGCTCTTAAAATAAAAGAAGAGGCACAAAAACAAATAACTGCAGGTTTTATCAAGGTATCCAAATACCCCGAATGGGTCGCAAACGTGGTCCCAGTTCCAAAGAAGAATGGAAGGGTAAGAATGAGTGTCGACTACCGAGATCTATATAAGGCAACTCCAAAGGACGACTTCCCTTTACCAAACATCGACATTCTAGTGGATAATATAGCGAATCACGCACTTCTCTCGTTTATGAACGGATATGCAAGTTATAACCAGATTCTCATGGCAGAAGAAGACATGAAAAAGACGACATTTATAACACCTTGGGGCACTTATTGCTACACGGTAATGTCATTCGTGCTGAAAAACGCGGGTGCCACTTACCAACGAGCAGCGACTACCTTACTCCATGACATGATGCACAAGGAAGTTGAAGTCTATGTGGATGACATGAATGTAAAATCAAAAGATTATCCAAGCCATTTAGTAGACTTAAGAAAATTCTTCGAAAGGCTAAGGAAATACAATATGAGGTTGAACCCATCTAAGTGTGCTTTCGGAGTCACCTCAAAAAAACTCTTAGGATACGTCATTAGCTCTAGAGAAAAATAGATAGAACCAACCAAGATCAACGCAATCATGTCAATGCCACCTCCCAAAACCGAGAAGCAAATTCCGGGATTCATTGGCCGATTACAATACATAAGTAGGTTCATATCCAAGTTAACAACAATATGTGAGCCAATATTTAAGAAGCTCAAGCAAAATGTGCCAGTAATATGGGATGACGAGTGCCAAAAGGCCTTTGCAAAGATCAAAGCCTATCTTGCTAATCCTCCTGTATTAGCACCGGCACTCTCAGGAATCCCTCTTAAGTTGTACCTGACAGTCACCAAAGAGAAAATGGGGGCTATGCTCACACAAGAAGTGGAAGGAAAAGAGAATGTCATCTACTATCTAAGTAAAAATATGTTTAATTATGAAATACGTTATACACCACTTGAGAAATTGTGCCTCGCATTAGTGTGGGCCATGACTAAGCTAAGACATTACATGCTCATTCACACAGTCTTTGTAGTATCACGAATGGATCCACTTAAATATCTATTCGAGAAATCTACACTAAATGGGAGAATATCAGGATGGATAGTTAACTTAGCCCAATTTGATGTACGATTCATGCCCCAAAAGGCTATGAGAGGATTCGTGATCTCGAACTTCTTAGCAGACTTTCCAAAAGAAGATTTGATGGTCACAGAAGATGAAACTTAGACTCTATACTTCGACGGAGCCTCAAACCAAAAGGGATGTGGTGTCGTGGTATTATAAGTATCACCTAAAGAAGAACATATTCCAATCTCCATAAAGTTAGATTTTGACGTTACCACCAATGCTGCAGAATATGAAGTATGCGTGGTAGGCCTCGAAACAACATTGGCATTGGGAGTAAGGAAACTTTGAATATTCAGAGACTCTTCTTTGATCATGTTCCTCCATCTCTTATCTACACCTACACATCCTCATGGTCATTCTCAACATGGGGAAAAGATATCATTGGAAAAATTACTCCTCCAGGAACAGGAGGCCATGAATACATCTTAGTTACAATTGATTACTTCACTAAATGGGTTGAAGCAGCATCATACGCAAAACTCACGGCAAAAAATGTGGCACACTTTATCGAAAGACACATCATTTGTCGATATGGAGTCCCACATGAAATGATAAGTGACAATGGAACTCACTTTCATGCAAAATGCAAAGAATTGCTACAAAAGTATGGCATTCAACACAATCACTCTTCCCCATATAGACCTCAAGCGAATGGTGCAGTTACGACAGTCAATAAAAATTTAAAGACTATCATTGAGAAAATGACAGAAAATTATAAGGATTGGCCTGACAAACTTCACTTTGCTCTTTAGGGTTATCGCACGTCAATTCGCTAGTCAACGGGAAATACGACATTTTCCTTAGTCTATGGAATGGATGACGTACAACCTGCAGAGCTAGAAATACCTTCCTCACGCATTGAGTTGGAAAGTAAACTAGGAGAAGTTTAATGGACTAGAGCAAGATATGGGAGCTAATCCTACTCGATGAAAAGCGACTAGAAGCTCTACATCATGCTCAATGCTATCAAGCTCGTATGGATAGACACTTAAACAAGAAAGTCAAGACAAGAAACATCAAAGTAGGAGACTTGGTGTTAAAAGAATTAAGGAAAAATGTTTTGGATCCAAGAGGCAAGTTTAGGCCTAATTGGTCTGGACCATATATTGTCAAAACCATTCTATCAGGAGGTGTCGCAAGACTAACTGATATAGATGGAAACGAATTCTCAAACATGACAAATCTTGACCAACTTAAAAAGTCATACCCATAATAACTTAAGTAGGACAGTCAAGAGAGCTACGTTTAGCCTGATTCCTTAAGGAAAGATACGTAGGCAACCCTTATAGGGTGCGGCCACTTTAACTCTTACAAATCTCGCATCCCAGCATCAACAAATTAACAGAGAACAATCAGCGCACAAAATTTGAGACCAACGCAACACAAAAGATCTGTCGCTCGACGACAGACCTTAGCGTCTGGCGACAAACTGTAGCGCCAGGCGACAAGTAGTAGCATTTGGTGACAGACTTAAAACCGCAGTGCCAGCTTTTCTACAATTATCTAGGCGAGTTTTGGTGTATCTCGAAAATTTTTGGCTTCCATACTCGAAAATAATTCAAGTTGCTTTCATAGCATTAATAAAAATTAAATGTAAATGTTAATTAATTGTAAAAAGCTGAAAATTGCATTGATAAAATAAAGTAAAAATTACATTATTGATGGAATTTAAATAAAGCTTAAAAATTAAAAATGTCTAATAAATTGAAAGTAAAGCAATGCTCTAATTTGTCTTCTCTTTCCTAGCCCTCTTCCAGTTTTTGTCAGCATCTTCTTCTTCATCCATCACTTTTTCTAGCAAGCATCCTTTAGAGGATCTACATTCAATCTTGGTATGGATAGTTTCCCTTTTAGGCATCATACCATGTTTCTTTTCTACCCACACTTTCTTTTCTGTAGAGTCAGATTTTCTTTTCTCTTTTCCCTTAGTAGTATTTTTCTTCTTAGGCATAACAGGAGTCTTGAATTCAACTCTTTCACCTAGGCGTTCCTTAACAGGAGCTTTCTTGTCACCCAGACGATCCTTCATATTGCTCTTATTTTAAAATTTGTCCTTATCCTTTTTAGATCTACCAAGTATCCAATGCTTCACATCCTTAGACAAAGAAGGAGGAACCTTTTGGGTGACAACTTCCAATAAAGGCCTAGCACACCAATAATTGTCAAATCTCTCTATGTCTTGTGAAACAGGAAACTCATAAGGGCGACGAAGATCACCAAATGGAATAGTTTGAACAAGGCCATATTGTCTTTTTACCCTAGAAGGGTAATAAAGAGTCAACTTTGATAAACTAGGAAGACGGTAAAAGGGTTGATTATTGACACCAACCATCTTCTCAATTTTCCACCAAGTAATGACCCACTTGATGGAAAAATCACAAGATTCAAAAATTTTGCTCCACTCCCAGCGGCCCATCTTTATGTTAAAGCGTTTCTTCCGCCTTACAAAGAAATTTGGTGTATATTTATCAACATTGTCAGGAGGACTAAATAATTCTAGCCTCTCCATCAGTCATATCTGGAAAAATTCAATGCAAATAATTAGTATTACTATACAAAAATATATATTTTTTATTTCTAGAATTAAAAATATTGTTTTTCTACCTGTAATAAAATTGGAGAGCCTCGAAGAGGTGGTTTTGGATTTTTCTTTAATTCATCTAAACTAAGCATAGTTTCTCCAACAATTAATGGCATTAGATTCCTCTCTGATTCAATTTACTCCATGACAGATATTAATTTTTTTTTACCCTCACGAATGTTACCACTAGTGAGAAGATATTGGCTAAACATGCAAAAGAAGAAAGCTCTCTCCTAAAAACATGAAAAGATTCATAACGTGGTCTATCAAAATAATAACGTGCAAATTCTTTCAAATTAACTACGTTCCCATCCATAATAATTTTTAGGTCCCTATCCTTAAGGTTAAGGAAACGCTCAAAATCTTTATAATAATATTCATTCACGTTAGGAATTACCGCAAGATCTAAAGAAGGGAAGCCTAGGATGGCACTAAATTCTTCCGGTAAAGGACTAATTTTGTCATAGCCTAGTCTAAAGCAATGGGTATCTTGATCCCAATATTCTAAGGCGGTATGAATAAAATCTATGTCCATATCTACCCCCCTTAATGCCATAAAATCCCCCTAAGTGAAAAAAGTCAAGCTCTTTCCTCTCCTTAGCGATCAAAGACCGGCACCACTTACAAGTAAAATCACTAAAACTCTTAGACATGATTGCTTGATGAGAAATTAAGGCTATAACTATTTTTAATCTGTTCGAAATATACAAAATCGACAGATTTGGGGGCTATTTACACACAAAACTGGTACAATTCGTATCCCGAAAGGATTCGGAGAAAACAAGTTTAACGCCAGGCGACAGGTACAGCACCTGGCGACAACGCTTGTCGCCTGGCGACAGGGGCCAGCGTATCGCGACATAGAGGCGGTGCGACGCCACAGCCTACGCGCTATGAAAACCGTGTTTTTTCGACCATGACTCGAATTTGTACAATAACTTTACGGTTTTGACCTCTTGTTTCAAAGCCTTATCCACTCAAAATCCAACATTACCTCAAACACTCTTTTTAATTAATTTTTGGCTTATGTCAGTCAAAGTTTTTTATTTATTTTTCATTTTTTCTTTTGGGGGAGAAATTCGAATACCCTCCATTGATAATAAAAATGACGGAATTTTTTGCGCAAAATTAGTCACAATTTTCCACACTCTCATGCACATAAAATGAAAAATAAAAAATTCAAAGATAAAATAAGCATAAATAGATAAAAGTTTGTATGTACAGTGTGTCTAAACACAGAGGTTATATGATACAAACTAGCAAAGTCCTACAAAGTCAAATAAATAAAAATACAGGTACAACTACAGTGCTGGAGGACGCAGATGGGGAGGAACTCCTAATGTATCAAAAAACAGTGTAGACCGTGGGGTATGCCCCTCACCAGTTTCAGGATCATCGAAAGTTGGGATCGGTAAAGTAGGGCCAGCCATCCAAGCTCACCCTGATGCGGAATCGCCAACGACTGAGGCTGCTGCGGCTGCTGCGACGACGAGCCAACTTCGTACATCCCACCACCCCCTATAGGAGCCGATGTCACGCCTCCTTGGCATGTTGGCCTAACAGGTACACCCTTAGACGAAGAGCCCGAACCCTCCAGTCTCTCGATAGGAGCCATCTCCGACCGACCACCCTGGCCCCGGAAGAAGTACGACGACGTCTCGAGCCAGGCCCGGATCTCTATCTCCTAGCCACGGGTCTCGTCCGAGCATGTAGCGGAGGAATAGGCTTCCCCTGCAAAAATAAATCAAGTCATATGCAAAAATAGATGAATAAAACATGTGATAAGGATAAAAGAAATACCTCTGCAACAGTGTCATCATGACGACATGAGGCTCGGTCTCTCAATCTCACCAGCTTATAGTGAAAGGCGTCCATACCCCCCGCCATCCTCGCTACCACCTCGCAAGAAAACTGTTAAGAGACAAAGTCTGTAACAATCAATGATATATGTATAAGTACACAGAAAACAAATGGCTCACCCAGGTTTAACACCGAGGTATCGATCGCTCGATGAAATAATGATCCGAAGGAGCCAGAGGAATCATCTCCTCGACCGAACCGTACATACCCTGGTAGGTGATAGATATGGGTGGAGGAACGAACTCTGCAGGCGCACCCTGGAAAAACAAATCCAAGTAATAAGGATCTACTTGGGCGCTAGCTAAAAGATAAACACAGGAAATGATGGATACCTCCGCCTCCTCTAGTAAAAGAGGTGGTGGAGCCAAAAGCGGCAGCAGCATCTCCCCATAAAACTTCTCCGTAGGGGCATGAGTCCGCCACGGTGTACCCGCTGGTGACCTAGACGCCAAAGTCCTCAATCTCGTCTGGTCAAACATGTGTCAAGGAAGGCGAGCAGGAACGAAAAAAGCCTCTGAGGAGTACTGAATAGCCACTCTCTCACCTAAGTACACTACAACATCGTACGTCCCCTGAAATTACCAACGCTGATTAGTGTACTGTGCAGCAAGTGCAGGAATGTCTAAATTGGCCCACGGCCAAAACTCTACAGCAGGTTTCTACAAAACGCATATTCATGAGATAAAATCCTACTAAAAGATAATTATCTAAGGAATGTACCGAGAGGAGTAACTCTCAAGCGCGGGCAGTAGTAGCCTGGTCATTGAAGTGGCCTCTCCAACAGGAAGCAACCGGGAGCTCGCAATGTGAAGGTCTCGTCAGCGCAAGAGACGGGAAATACTCGTAGAACCAGATCTACGAGGATAAAGAAGTTTCAATAGATGCTAATGCAAATCTAGAGCTAACTTTAGTAAAGGAAATAAAGTATACCTCTACGAGTCTCCAAAAGCTGGAGAGTGCGATATCCCCCGCAAAAGAACCATGACGACTGGAGAGTCGCAATCCGACTAGGAAATCTGCGTAGGCCAAGCTGGGCCAGTCATACAACCCGACCATGTGAAGGTCGCGAAGAGCAGGCAGGTAGTAGAGTAAGACTCGACTACCTTTATCGAGAGAAAAGGTCCCTAACAACAAGATAAGATCAAAGATGCGCACCCATTGCTCTAGAATGGTCGCACCATCGAAGAATGCCGCTGCGAGTGTGGATCGGCGGATACACCGAGAGCTAAGATGCGTCGGCTCGGCCTCGCTACGAGCCCGAATAGCAATAGGGCCCAACAGCTTCGGTACCACCGAAGAATAGAATGTGATCTCTCTATCGAACGGAAGCGCGACCGAACAAAACTCTAGCCCAAGATGAGACTGAAGTCAACGGGGCTAATGATCATCTCACCCCAGGGGAAGTGAAAGGTGTTAGTGGTGTCCCGGAAGAACTACACCAAAGCTCGAACCACGTAACGGCTCAGTGCAAAAGAATATTGAGCCTGAGTGGCTCGAAACAAAGGAGTCAAGCCACAGGACTCCCACAATGTGCGTAAACCATCATTGTCGCGGAAGTAGGTATCGTACATGGATCCAATGGTATCGTGGCTTGAACCATGGCCACGAAATCTCTCGCTATGAATCCTGCGCCGAACGCACTCTGAGATATGGAACTCAGGCGCAAAATACAGAGTACACTCGTCCCACTCCGGGAACTCTCTTAGAGAAGAGGAGGTCCCTACACCGGCGTCAACGGGATTGTCCTCCCGGTGAGCCTCCCTAGAGCGAGAGTCAGAACCGCATCGTCTAGCCATGCTATATTATGTAAAGTAACAGTAAATTAGGGGTTCTATAGTATCTAATGTTTGCCTAGCAGCATGATACTATGTTCGTCAAAAAACATAGTATATAGTACTAAAATAGGGCATAATTTCAATACATGCAGAAATAGCATTTTTCAGCAATCAAACAATTTCTTGCAATACTATGACAAATCTTGTGACAAATTGGACAAGAATAGTTAGCAAAAATACAAAGAACAAGCCGCATTGTTCTAAAGAACTCAAAGGGCTCAACAATGGCAATTTTCTCATTTCTTCACCAAATTGAGTCAAACAAGTCTCAAAATACTCCTAAGACAATATACATGCATAATCAAGAAATTTCATGACATAAAATTCAACAAATAAAGCAAATTGAGCAAAGCAAGTTTTGAATTTTCCCTATAATTTATGAATAAAACATGCAAAATTCAGCAAAACCAAGATGAGTTTTGAGTAAAATTTACATATATCGGGAAAGTAGATGAAAAAAGCTTTGATTTACAACAAATTTGAGCGAATTTGGTTGAGAAACGGAGGAGAATGAGTGAGATGAACTTTCGGGGCGAAATTGAGCAACAAACAGCATCAGCAACAAAATGGATGGAGAAGAAAGGGGTTTTGTTCAAATAAACCTGACTCCAGCGTCAAACGACAAGTTTGTTGCCTGACGCTAATTCCTGTCGCCTGGCGACAGAGCAAAATCCTGGCGATAGTACACTCTGGTGTGCGCTGGTACGACGACAAGATGTATGGCCCCCATAAATGATTATGCGGACCTTATACAACAATTTCAGGTTCCTTGGTACGCCAGTTAGCCCCTATAAGCAATTTGACATGATTAAATAATCAGCTCGATTACTATCGCAGTAAGTGATCGACCTGACAAATGATCTTCTTTCTTAGCTTAAAGCGCCTAAGTATTGGCTCATCGTAAGCACCGAAGTAATGGTTCACAAAGAAGCACAAGCACCAAGGTACTAGCACAGCAGCAATTTCAGCAAAGCATCTGCACGGAAAATATTCAAGCAAAGCACTAAGGATCAACAAGCGGTGGTCTTTAATAATTTTCCTTGGAAGATTATCACTATGAGATTGAAGATAGTTACAATCAGCAGTCTTCAACAATGTCCCAACGTAAAGAGGAGATTGTTTGTAGCATCGAGGCACAGCCGTGGCGAGGTACTGCCACAACTCTGAAGATGGCTACAAGCAATCACCTTCGACGATATTCCCTAGAATGAGGAGGATTGTCACAAACAATCAAAGATAACTACAAGCAACGATCTTCGACGATGGCATTCACGAAGCACTATTGAAGTTGTTACAACAAATAATGCAACAAAAATTGGTTACTTCAGAGATGTGTGCTCGACGAGGCAAGATACGCATTTCTAACTCTTTTATATGTTTAACTAACGCTAGTTTTTAGCTATCGACGTTACAAGAATGATTTAGGATCGCAGAACGTTCTGGATTATTCTCCGTCCATATCGCTACTTTGATTTTTGTTTTCGAAACTTGCGTTTCTCCAAACTCAGTCAAAGTGGGGGCTTCTATAGACACCCACATGTGTCTCCCCAAAACCAAGCCCAGTGATGAATACCTTTCATGTCGGTTGATTATCGAATGAAGTGAAAGTGTGAAAAGTCTAGTGATGCGGTTGTTAAAATATCTCTCTTTCTGTTTTTAAAATATTTCTTTTCATATACTCTATTTATGAAAATTTCCAGTCCAATTTAATTTGGTCTATGATAAGGGTCCAATATTAGTGTAGTTGGATCGGGCTCGAAAAGAGCTTTCCAACGATATATTATAAGCCCAATTCCGATGAATAATGAGGAAGTTATGGCCAAAATACTAAAGTGGGCTCGAAATGAACTTTATATGTGACCCAATGATCTAGAGGAGTGCTTATTAAATATTATTCCTAAAGTTATTAGGATTGATTTTAATATTTTAGAATATCTAGAAGGTTCTTTTAAATTCTAATAGAATTAGGATTGATAATTATATTTTAAAGAGTTTACTTGGTATAAAATAAGTATTTTATGATAAACCCGATTTTAATTTAATAAACACGGAATTTTCTGCTTAATCATATCAAGAAGAGGATTTCGCATGCAAAGCGCGTCTTATTTCTAACTCAGCGCAAGACGATAAGCCTGTCGCCTGGCGCTTATAGTTGTCGCTAGGAGCTAGTGCCTGTCGTCTGGCGCTAACTTCTGTCGTTCGTGACAGGAGATCTCTTATTACGAATGGGACTTGATTTGTTTTCAATCGGTTTCCAGACTATTTTTCTATAAATAGGGGCATATCTCCCCGTTTTAAAGGATTCACAGTCATCAATGATCTAATTTTCTAATTCTCTCTCTCTAAATCTAGAAGTTTATTGTAGGGAATATTTCTAATTCACTGTGATCATACACTTAAGCATGGTGGCGTCCAAAGGGAAGGAAGCTAGAGCAAAAGAGTCGCCAACAAGTTTTAGGAACTTGTAAACCGTTCATAGGGTGAAGGTTACCCCTTAACGATCCTGGAGATCGTTAACTCCAATAGGTCTGGAATCAAGACTGAAAGTTCGGAGATGAAGGTACAAATCCAATATAAAAGAGAAAGAACCTGGCCTAATAATAGGCCTCTAATTTATTCTACTTGTATTCATGTTCATTTTCTGACTAACATGCAATCAGTAGGTTTACCCGAAACCTGTTTAATCTATGTTAGTTGAATATCAATGCGCAAATAAAACTATTATTGGCGATCACTTTAATTATAATCATATTAACCCTAAAAAAGATTATTAATTATCTTATTAAGCGTGATTACAAGTACAAATCCCCTTTAAACATGCATAAAAGGTGTGATCAAGCAATAACAATAAATATAATCAACATAATAACAAATCATAATAATAATTAAAATAATTAAAATAATAGCAAGATCCTAGGCATGATACTAACAAGATTAATAACAAATCCTAGCATGTCACTAAACAATAAAAATCAAAGTTTTAGCCCTAACATGATACTAACATGCTATTAGGAAAGAAAATAGGATGCATCACAGAAATCATAATTGATATAAGGAACTTATTCTTTACCTTAAACATCATACTAAGAAAAGCATCCTAACATGATACTAGGAATCAAAATAACAACCTAAACATGATTTCTACATAATATCAAGGTTAATTTTTAAATTACCACCCAAAAATATAACCATTTTCGAACTAATTAACCACCCGTTTAATTTTTTATTTTAAATTACCACCCCTTAAATTAAATAAATGCTCAAATTACCACCCATTTCAAAAATCCAGTAGATTTTCCGTCTGTAGGCCCACCTAACACTTATTTTTCCCCTTTGACTTATTTGTTTCTCCGATTTTTCTATTTAAAAACGCTCTCTAAACTTTTAATTCACATTTCCTTCACCAGATTGTACCAAATTTCAAAGAGAAAATGTGAATTGTAGTTAGAAGAGCGTTTTTAAAGAGAAAAAACGAATAAAAAATCAGTCAAAAGGGTCAAAATAAGCGTTAGGTCGGGCCTACAGACGGAAAATCCATCGGATTTTTGAAATAGGTGGTAATCTGAGCATTTATTTAATTTAAGAGGTGGTAATTTAAAACAAAAAATTAAACGTGTGGTTAGTTCGAAAATGGTTACATTTTTGGGTGGTAATTTAAAAAATTTCTTAATATCAATAAAACAATTAAATCACTTACTTGAATGCCTCGTACCTTTTTCTAATAACAAAATACACACGTTAGTAACTTCAAGGAAAATATAAAATTAAATAATTAAAAGAAAGATTTGGGACCAAACCCTCAGAAATATCAAACCTTTCACGTCTAGGGCAAAGGAAACTTCAAACTTGGCTAGGTGTGTCTAGTACTAATGTATGAGGAATTGCGTTTGTAAAAGGCTAGGCTAGAAAGAGAGAGAGAGAGAATCAAGAAATTCTTGATGAGAGTTGGTGAGAATTAGATGGAGAATTGATGAAGGTCTAAGGACGCTATTTATATGAAAATAGTCCGGATATGATAAAAAAGAATCGGATTTTGCAAAGGAATAAAACACATCGGTGTCGCAACAACAACCCATGTCGCCGCGCAACAGGTCTGTCTTCCGGCGATGCAAGACAGTTTTTGCGGATTTTGTTTTTATCATATCTTTTGATCCATAAGTACAAATAGGGAATATAATATATCATTGAAAAGCTCTTGAAGTATAATTTCCAACTCAATTAGAATCAGATTAAAAATTTTGTAGATAAAAATATATGGTCGAAATAGTAGAAGGGTGTCAATTTTGGATAGAGTTTCATATTCCATTCATATCTTTTTCGTTATAGCTTGGATTTATTATTATAATATATCATTGGAAAGATAATTTTAAAATGTATCCAAAAATATAGAATTTAAATAAATATTAAGAGGCAAAAAAAATAATATCTGAGTATATTTCATTTCGTACAAAACAAGGAATCTCAAAAGGAGTAGTTTTATTCAATTTCAAACTCTTTGAAACATAATTATTAATCCTAACTCTATTAGGATTTAAGATAACATTCTAGAGTATTCTAGAATACTATAATCAATCCTAAAATCTTTAGGGATGATAAGTAATAATAGGTCCTCCTCTAGATCATTGGGCCGCATGTAAGAACCAAACCTGACCCAGTTTAGTACATTTGAGTGTCTACACGTATTCTCTCTCTATTATTATTCTAAACCTTCTGTAGACACCCAAATGTGTCTCCCCAAAACCAAACCTAGTGATGAATACCTTTCATGTCATTTGATTATCGAACAAAGCGAAAGTGTGAAAAGTCTAGTGATGAGGATGTTTTTATTAAAATATCTCTTCTTTCTGTTTTTGAAAATATTTCTTTTCATACCTTATTTATGAAAAATGGGCATTCCAGTTTAGTTTGGTCCATGAAAAGGGTCCAATAATGGTGTAGTTAGATGGGGCTTGAAAACACCTTTTCCAAAGATATATTATAAGCCCAATTCCGATGAATAATGAGGAATTTCTTGCCAAAATACTAAACTGGGCTCAAACCGGATTTTACATACGGCCCAATGATCTAGAGGAGGGCCTATTATTAATTATCATTCCTAAAGCTATTAGGATTGATTATAGTATTCTAGAATACTTTATAAGGTTCTCTTAAATCCTAATGGAGTTAGGATTGATAATTATGTTTCAAAGAGTTTGAAATTGAATAAAACTACTCCTTTTTAGAATCCTTGTTTTGTACGAAGAGGAATATATTCAGTTTTTATTTTTTTGCCTCATAATCTTTATCCAAATCTTATATGGTTGGATAGATCTTGAAATTATCTTTCCAAGTATATATTATAATATTAAATCCAAGTTATAACGAAAAACATATGAATGATATATGAAACTCGATCCAAAACTGACACCCTTCCACTATTTCGACGCAAAAAAAAATATTATGCAGCGCCGGACGCCAAGCCTAGCGTCTGACGCCATATCTGGCGTCTGGCGCTAGAGTCCACCGTTTGGCGCCACGGGCGTGTTTGACGCTGTGATCGTGTTTTATTCTTTTCGAAACTCTGGTTCGTTTTTTTATCATATCCAACTGATTTTCTCTATAAATAGCCTCCTAAAACCTCCGTTTTCAATCATCAATTCTCATCAGTTCTCTAATTCTCTCTCTCATCAATTCTCATCAAGAATTTCTTTATTCTCTCTCTTTATAAACCAACCCTTTTACAAACACAATTCCTCATACATTAGCACTAGACACACCTAGCCAAGTTCGAAGTTCTCTTCGCCCTAGACGTGAAAGGTTTGATATTTCTGAGGGTTTGGTCCCAAACCTCTCTTTCAATTATTAAATTTGATTATTTGATTTTATTATTTTCCTTGAATTACTAAGGTGTGTATTTTGTTATTAGAAAGAGGTACGAGGCATCCAAGTAAGTTCTTTAATTGCTTAATTGTTATTATGGTATAGAAATCATGTCTATATTGTTATGATGATTCCTATATCATGTTAGGATGTTTTATTGCTTCCTAGTATCATGTTTAGGGTAATTTCTAATATCAAATATGACAATTGTGATTCCTATGATGCTTCCTATTTTCTTTTCCTAATATTCTTGTTAGTATCATGTTAGGGTTAAAGCTTTGATTTTTATTGTTTAGTGACATGCTAGGGTTTATTATTAATCTTGTTAGTATCATGCCTAGGATCTTGCTATTATTATACTTTATTTTTAACATGAACATGATTATGATGATGATTTATTATTATTTTTTATTATTATTATGATTATTATGTTGCTTGATGATATTTATTGTTATTGCTTGATCACGCCTTTTATGTATGTTTAAAGGGAATTTGTACTTGTAATCATGCTTAATAAGATAATTAATAATCTTGTTTAGGGTTAATGTGATTATAATTCAAGTAATCGCCCATAATAGATTTATTTGTGTATTAAGATTCAACCAACATAGATAAACAGGTTTAGGGCAAACCTATTGATTGCATGTTAGTCAGAAAGCGCACATGAATACGATTAGGATAAAGTAGAGGCCTATTATTAGGGCAGGTTCAATCTTTTTTAGGTTGGATTTGTACATTCATCCCCGAACTACCAGTCATGGTTCTAGACCTATTGGAGTTGACGATCTCCCGGATTGTTAAGGGGTGTAACTTTCACCCTGTGAACAGCTTACAAGTTCCTAAAACTTGTTGGCGACTCTTTTGCTCTATCTTCTTTCCCTTTAGACGTCACCGTACTTTAGATCACAATGGGGTTCAAGTTTGGGGTAATGCTTGGAATATTCCCTACACCTTCCCTCTTACAAAATTCCGCATACACAAGTTCTAGACACACCTAGCCAAGTTCGAAGTTGCCTTTGCCCTAAACGTGAAAGGTTGATAATGTCTGAGGGTTTGGTCCCAAATATTTATTTCAATTATTTAATTTAATTGTTTGATTTATTATTTTCACTGAGATTACTAACGTGTATTTTCTTATTAGAAAGAGATACGAGGCATCCAAGTTGGTAATTTAATTGTTATTCTTTTAATATAGAAATCATGTTTTGATTATTTTAATTCCTAGTATCATGGTGTAGGGAATATTTCAAGCATTACCCCAAACTGGAACCCCACTGTGATCATACACTTAAGAATGGTGGCGTCAAAAGGGAAGGAAGCTAGAGAAAAAGAGTCGCCAACAAGTTTTAGGAACTTGTAAACTGTTCACAGGGTGAAGTTTACACCCCTTAACGATCCAAGAGATCGTTAACTCCAATAGGTCTGGAAACAAGACTAGAAGTTCGGGGATGAAGGTATAAATCCAATCTAAAAGAGAAAGAATCTGCCCTAATAATAGGCCTCTACTTTATTCTTCTCGTATTCGTGTGTGCATTCTGACTAACATGCAATCAATAGGTTAATCCTAAACCTGTTTAATTTATGTTGGTTGAATATTAATGCACAAATAAATCTATTATTGGTGATCACTTGAATTATAATCATATTAACCCTAAACAAGATTATTAATTATCTTATTAAGTATGATTACAAGTACAAATTCCCTTTAAACATGCATAAAAGGTGTGATCAAGCAACATAATAATAATAAGCATCAAGCAACATAATAATAACAATAATCAAAATAATAATAATAATAATAATAATAATAATAATAATAATAATCATAATAATAACAATAATAATAATAATAATAACAATAATAACAATTATAACAATCATAATCATGTTAAAGCATATTAATAATAGCAGGATCCTAGGCATGATAATAACAAGATTAATAACAAATCCTAGCATATCACTAAACACATAAAAATCAAAGATTTAGCCTTAACATGATACTAGCATGCTATTAAGAAAGAAAATATGAAGCACCCTTTTAATCATACTTGATATTAGGAATTTTTAGTTGTTAACCCTAAACATGATAATAGGAATCAATAAAACATCCTAACATGATACTAGGAATAAAATAATAACCTAAACATGATTTCTATATCAAAATATCAATTAAACAATTAAAGCACTTATTTGGATGTCTCATACCTCTTTCTAATAACAAAATACACACGTTAGTAACTTCAAGGAAAATATAAAACAAAATAATTAAATTAAATAATTGAAAGAGAGATTTGGTACCAAACCCTCATAAATATCAAGCCTTTCACATCTAGGGCGAAGGTAACTTCGAATTTGGCTAGGTGTGTCTAAATCTTGTGAATGCGGAATTTTGTTTGTAAAAAGGTGGTTTAGAAAAAGAGAGAGAGAATAAAGAAAATCTTGATGAGAGTTGGTCCTTGAAAATGAAGGTCTAAGGATGCTATTCATAATGAAATAGTCCGGAATTGATAAAAAGAATCAGAGTTCGAAAAGGAATAAAAACACGACTCTGTCGCCAACAATAGGACCTATCGCCAGACGAAAGGGTCTGTCGCGCGACAGCCTAACGTTCGGCGCTGCAGGAGATTTTTCCACACGTTTTCTATTTTTTGATAAAATTAAATCGTAAAATTCCGTACGAGGGGTAAAATCGTAATTTCATTTAAAACACTTCTTTTATTCCAAATAAAACTCATAAAACTTAATTATCAATCCTAATCACATTAGGATTTAAAAGAACCTTCTAGAAGATTCTAGAAGACTATAATCAATCCTAATTTCATTAGGAATGATAATTCATAATAGGTCCTCCTCTAGATCATTGGCTGCATATAAAGATCAAACCGGGCCCAGTTTAGCAATTTTGCCATAACTTCCTCATTATTCATCGAAAATGGGCTTATAATATATCGTTAGAAAGCTCTTTTGGAGCCTAATCCAGCTAAAATTTTATTGGACCCATATCATGGACCAAACTAAACTGGAATGCACGTTTTTCATAAATAGGGTAAGAAAAGAAATATTTTCAAAAATAGTAAGAAGAGATATTTTAATAAAAACATCCTCATCACTAGACTTTTCACACTTTTGCTATGTTCGATAATCAAATGAAAGGTATTCATCACTAGGTTTGGTTTTGGGGAGACACAAACGGGTGTCTACAGAAGCCCCCACTTTGACTTAGTTTGGAGAAACTTATGTTTCGAAAACAAAAGTCAAAGTATCGATAGGGACGGAGAATGATTCAGAATGTTCTACGATCCTAAATCATTCTTGTAATGCCGATACCTGGAAACTATTGTTAGTTAAAACAGATAAGAGAGTTAAGAAACGCATATCTTGCACCGTCAAACACAAGTCTTTGTAGGCAACCGATTGTTGTTTTGTTGTTGTGCTAACCTTCCACAAGCTAGGGAACTCTATCCTACTGCTTTGACGATCTTCCTCAAGCTAGGGGATACTGCCTGAAGACTGCTACGCTTGTAACCGCCTCCATTTTCCGCTGTGATAGTCTTTTGCAAGCTAGAGAATCCTATCGAAGACTGCTTCGCTTGAAACGATCTTCTTCCGCATTGTGACCATCTTCCGCAAGCTAGGGAACATGATCGAAGATAACTTCTCTTGAAATCACCTCAAGTTGTTTGTCACAACTCTCCGCAAGCTAGGGAACGCTGCCGAAGATATCTTTGCTTGAAGTCATCCTCAGTTGTTCATGACAACCCTCCACAAGCTAAGGAACGCTGTCGAAGAAATCTTCGCTTGAAGTCATCTCCAGTGGTTGCGATAATATTCCGAAGAAAACTACCGATGATCAACGCTTGTCGATCCTTAAAAGCTCGCTTGAACTTTGCTTCCGCTATGCCAGTAAGTTGGCGCTTTTGCTGCTTGTGAACCATTATGTCGGTGCCTCTGCTGTTTATGAACCATTAAGTTGATGTCTCCAATGAGCCAATGCTTAGGCGCTTTAAGCTAAGTGAGACGATCATTTGTCATGTTGATCACTTAATGTGATTGTAATCGAGCCAATTACTAAATCATGTCAAGTTGCTTAGAGGGGCTGACTGGAGTACCAAGGAACCCAAACTGCTGCACGAGGTCCACATAATAATATTACGGGGCCACACACTTTGTCGCCGCACCAGCGCTTGCTGGAAGGACTTGTTGCTGTGCTTTTTGCTTGTCGCCAGACGACATGCTTGTCACCAGGCGACAATTTTGTCGTCTGGCGCTGCACTCAAGATTTTCAAATAAATCCTCTTTCCTTATGATGTTGTTATTCATTGCCTGGTTTTGCTCCGAACCTTTAACTTGGTTGTTTCCTTTCAACCAAATCTACTTAAATTAAAGCTCTTCATCTCTAATTTGTAAGTTTTGCTTAAACCCCTCTTATCCCTAGAAGAATCTCATGCATTTATATTTGCGGTTTTTTGAAAAAATCCGGGAATATTCTTACTCGTTTGCTCATTGGATTGTACCTGTATTTATATTTTGGACTATAAGACTTTGCTCATCTCTTTAATTATCTTAGGACTGTCCTAAGGATCAATTAAGTTTTAATGTGTCTTTAACACACATAACTTGTTATGACTCGACTCAAAGTGCTTGACACATGTGTTAGAATAAATTCAAGATGATATGACACGACATGACTCATCGTACATGACTCGTGTGTGCATTATAGTGTGATCGCACGACTAAAAAATGCAAAAAAACAAAAAAATTCCGTCATTTTTTGTGGAGGGTACCGAATTTCTCCCGAAAAAAGAAAGACACAAAAAGGAAGAAGTTTTTGAAGGAGCATGTTGAATGAGCTTAGCCAAGTATATGTGTTTGATGCTGTCTCTCGAGGTGCAAAGGTTAATTCATCCTAAGCTATCCAAGTTGACTCAATAATGGAAGTATGTAGGTAACTTAAGCACGGAGGCTAAGCACTTCATACTTCGTGATGCGATAACGATTACAAGTGATGAGTTATTCTGATATGACAAGGCATGCTTCAACGTCGTGTTAATATTTCATGACAGAGGGTTCCTAAGGGGAAGACTATTTGGTTATGTTTCTATGCAGTGTGTGAAAGTGACACTAAGGTTAGGCTGCAAGGGCTAAGTGTGTGGAAAAATATATTGAAAAGATCGAGTCAAAGGATGGTGACTCTTAGGCTGGTAAGCTAATGATATAAGGATCAATCCCCCAAGTCTAGATCTAGATGAAAAGGGGTGTGCATTGGAAATTCCTAGATATGATATGAATGCATTTTATTACGACCGCACCTTGATATGAAGTTGCCTACGTATCCGTTAGGAATCAGGCCGAAGTAGCTCTAGCCGAACCTCGCACAAGTGTGTGTATGCCTCAAAGAGGTCTTTTAAGGGTTGTAATGTGGTTAGGCTAAAGGTTTGGAGAAGAAGGAGATAAAGGCTCAAGACCTTAGATAAGCCCCCCAAGGTATGCAACCTTGCTTTTGAATCTTTATATTTTCATGCTTGAGGCTTTTAACTCTTTTTAGCTCTCTTTCTTTTTTGCTTTTGCATTTACTTTATTTTTATAGGTGTTGTCAATCTCGATCATGCGGTCTATCACTCACTTGGCATTCATGTTTCTCAGGCACGGTACCGAGCACTCGATAAGAAACGCAATCCGAGACGTGTTCTTATCACAGACATGTTCATATCAATGACATTGGAACACTTACCCTTTTGTACACTTTTATTATTTTTCTATTTTATTTATTTTAATCTTTTGAAATCACTCAAGCTTTTTAAAATTGCATAAGTTGCACACTGTCCCATCCAAGGTTAGGTAGATGTAGGTTGAAGAAAGAAAATTCAATCGTTAGAAGAGGCTCAAAGTGGTTTATAAAGAAAGGATTGTATATTTTAAAGGGTAAAGATGATATGATGGGCTACAAGGGGTGCCTCAAATCATTGGTATACCTTATGCTTAGTTTGGATTTTTCTTTTTTCTTTTTTTTTTTTTTTTTTGCAATGCAATGCAATGATCATATGCAAGGAAAGAAATGCTCATTTTATTAAAAAGGGGAAAAAGAAAAAATCTACAAAGTAAATCTAAGGAAAAAATAAGGTTTCTATGCTAGACTTATTGGGGAAAGGAAAAGAAGAAATAGAAAAGAGATCACAAAATCTTGTCGTTGAAGCTTTCCTCTTGTCTCTTGCCTTATCATCACTTGGTGTTCTTGCCGACTGGAGGTATTGAAAGCCCGTTATTGTCGATCAAATATTGGATTGCTTCCTTTAGCTTCCAACAGCTCTCAGTAGTATGACCCCTACCTTGATGATACTTGCAGTGTACATTTGGGTTCTAACTAGGCAATCTATTCTCAGGCGGGGGATCTTGAATGGGTCCAATAGGAGTAATGAGTCCCTTGGCATGGAGTTTATCGAAAGCATCATCGTAGCTAATTCCAATAGGGGTGAAATCCTTTATTAGTTGCTTTCTAAATCCTCGTTTATCCATGGCTAGGATCTCATTAAGGCCGAAAGTACCAACACTGTTACTAGAGTAGGTGTTTTCGGAAGAAGAAGGACAGTCGTTCTTCTTTCCTTTCTAGCCACTGTTGTTATCGTAACTAATCTTGGCCTTTTTGTTGCTTGGAGGAACATGGAGGAGACTTGAATTAATGAGGTCTTGAACGCGATCTTTGAATTGAGGATGAAACGTCTTTCGGTAGTAAGATCATGGCCTTTGTGGTGTTGATAATGAGAACGTTGTTCTATAACCATTATCCAATCTCTTAATCCTTCTATTGCACCTATAAGCGTGACAACGGTATTTCATAATTCCTTAACGTCCTCTTCCAGACTTAATGAGCTTTCACTAGTATTATTTAAGAAAATTTCTTTTTTGCCGGCCATTATTACAACCTTTTTCGTGAAAAGTGATGCTTTATCAAAAGTGTTGTCTTGGTTGAGTGCTCTTCTCTCCTTGATCAAATGCTGAGGAAAAGGAAGTTAAGAGTAAGTTTTCTCTTCTTTATTATTTATTTTGACTTAAGCTCTATTCAACATGGAAGAGAATGTGGAAGAGAATAGGAATAGATTGGACCCCCCCCCCCAACTCGAATAACGGAAAATAACTCATGCATGAACCTAAGACATGGTCATGGTGACACGTGCGAAGTGTGTGCTAAGACTAGTGAGCGTGGGTGACATGTTAAGAGTGCATGACCATGAGACTAAGTGCTTAGACTTAATTAAGGACTAAATAAGGTTACTGCTATTAACAAAATAACCAAACTGATTAATAATCTGTTTAATTAGACTCGTCGTGATGACTTGAGCAAAGAACTGAACTGTCGCCAAAGCAACAGGACTGTCGCCGCACACTGCAGTGCAGCGCCAGACGACAGTGTTGTCGCACGGCATTGCACAGCAGTGTTTGGCGCTGCAGCCCAAATTTTTGCGCCATTACCGGAACATTAATATGGGACTGCTTTCAGTATTTTTACACTACGGGACAGGCCTAAAGTCGTACTAAGTCAATTTTAATTAATTTATTAAACTTTATTTACTCAAATTAATTAATTAATTAATTAATTAGGAAAAGTCCATTTAGTCATTAATCAGTTTATTTAGGCTTAAAGACAAGTCAAAAAAAACGGTTAGGAAAAACACATAAAGTATGTACAACAAATAATGCACAAGTAGTCAAGTAGGCACAATATGATGCAATGAGTTTGCAACCTAACCATGGCTCTAATTCTCTAAAGTTCAGGATATGGGTTTAGTCAAAGAGGGTCCATGGTTAAGAGTCTGGATGCACCGCATGGAAGTCATACCTTTGGAAGGGTTGGCTCGTGTGGATGGGACCCCGCGAGTTAAACTCGCTTCCATGGTTTGGTGAATTCAACATTCTCGGATGTACCCTTTGTTGCTCATAGCGTTCAATCAGGTAGATGGAGCATGAATTCCTAGAGGGTTATGTCCATATATAGAACACATATGGGTTTCAGAAAAGTGAGAAAAACTCAATCAGGAAGTAGAATCGAGCCAACAGTGCTAGAACAAGTGAGAAGGCTCGGTATTGGAAGAACGCGACGCCAGACAACAGAGTCTGTCGCCAGTATATAAGCCCTGTCGCCATACGACATAATTGTCGCCAGGCGACAGAGCCATATCAATGGCGAGAGGCTCTGTTTTCTAGACGCTAGTTCTTACATGCCTCCTTTCTGTGTTCTTAGAATTTTCAAGTTTTCGCAGTATTATTTCGATTCTAGTTGTGAAAGATATTCCTCAAATTTCCTTCGTGTAAAAATCCTATATTTTTGACTCATTACGGATGGTCTTTCAAATGAGAACCTTTTTTTATGCATATGACACTAATGTTAATAAAAATTACGCACACGAAATACTTAGAACTATTCGAGTCTCATTAACTCATTCTAAATCATTGCCGAAATAAATTTCAGGAATTAAAATAGAAATCCTCCCCAGTGGAGTCGCCAAAAACTGTAGGGAATATTTCAAGCATTACCCCAAACTTGAACCCCACTGTGATCATACACTTAAGCATGGTGGCGTCCAAAGGGACGGAAGCTAGAGCAAAAGAGTCGCCAACAAGTTTTAGGAACTCGTAAACCGTTCATAGGGTGAAGGTTACACCCCTTAACGATCCAAGAGATTGTTAACTCCAATAGGTCTGGAACCAAGACTGGAAGTTCGGGGATTAAGGTACAAATTCAATCTAAAAGAGAAAGAACCTGCCATAATAATAAGCCTCTACTTTATTCTTCTCGTATTTTTTTGTGCTTTCTAACTAACATGCAATCAATAGGTTAACCCTAAACCTATTTAATCTATGTTGGTTGAATATTAATGCACAAATAAATCTATTATTGGCGATCACTTGAATTATAATCATATTACCCTTAAACAAGATTATTAATTATCTTATTAAGCATGATTACAAGTACAAATTCCCTTTAAACATGCATAAAATGTGTGATCAAGCAACATAATAATAATAATAAGCATCAAGCAACATAATAATAATAATAATAATAATAATAATAATAATAATAATAATAATAATAATAATAATAATAATAATAATAATAATAATAATAATAATAATAATAATAATAATGTTAAAGCATACTAATAATAGAAAGATCCTAAGCATGATACTAACATAATAACAAATCCTAGAATGTCACTAAACACATTAAAATCAAAGCTTTAGCCCTAGATACTAGCATGCTATTAAGAAAGAAAATAGGAAGCACCCTTTTAATCATACTTGGTATTAGGAATTTTTAGTTGTTAACCCTAAACATAATACTAGGAAGCAATAAAACATCTTAACATGGTACTAGGAATCAAAATAATAACCTAAACATGATTTCTATATCAAAATATCAATTAAACAATTAAAGCATTTACTTGAATGCCTCGTACCCCTTTCTAATAACAAAATACACAGGTTAGTAACTTCAAGGAAAATATAAAACAAAACAATTAAATTAAATAATTGAAAGAGAGATTTGGGACCAAACCCTCATAAATATCAAACCTTTCACGTCTAGGGAGAAGGCAACTTCGAATTTGGCTGGGTGTGTCTAAATCTTGTGAATGCGGAATTTTGTTTGTAAAAAGTTGGTTTTAGAAAAGAGAGAGAGAATAAAGAAATTCTTGATGAGAGTTGGTCCTTGAAAATGGAGGTCTAAGGACGCTATTCATAATGAAATAGTCCGGAATTGATAAAAAGAATCAGAGTTCGAAAAGGAATAAAAACACGCCTCTGTCGCCAACAACAGGAACTGTTGCCAACAACAGGACCTGTCGCCGCGCAACAAGGTCTGTCGCTAGGCCACAGCCTGACGTTCGGCGCTGCAGGAGATTTTTTCACACGTTTTCTATTTTTTGATAAAATTAAATCATAAAAGTTCGTACGAAGGGTAAAATCGTAATTTCATTTAAAACGCTTCTTTTATTCCAAATAAAACTCATAAAACTGAATTATCAATCCTAATCATATGATGATTTAAAATAACCTTCTAGAAGACTCTATAAGACTATAATCAATCCTAATTGCATTAGGAATGATAATTCATAATAGGCCCTCCTCTAGATCATTGGGCTGCATATAAAGATTAAATAGGGCCTAGTTTAGCAATTTGGCCATAACTTCCTCATTATTCATCGGAATTGCGCTTATAATATATCGTTGGAAAGCTCTTTTTGAGCTTAATCCAACTACACTATGATTGGACCCATATCGTGGACTAAACTAAACTGGAATGCATGTTTTTTCATCAATAGAGTAAGAAAAGAATTATTTTCAAAAACAGAATGAAGAGATATTTTAATAAAAACATCCTCATCACTAGACTTTTCACACTTTCGCTATGTTCGATAATCAAATGAAAGGTATTCATCACTGGGTTTGGTTTTGGGGAGACACAAACGGGTGTCTACACATGTTAGGATGTCTTTATGATTCCTAGTATCATGTTTAGGGTAATAACTAATATTTCTAATATCATGTATGTTTCTATGGGTTGCTTCCTATTTCTTTTATCATCTTAGTATCATGTTAGGGATCAATCTTTAATCTTTATTGTTTAGTGACATGCTAGGATTTGTTATTAATCTTGTTAGTATCATGCCTATGATCTTGCTATTATTTTTATGCTTTATGAGATTATGATGATGATTGTTATTGCTTGATCACGCCTTTTATGTATAATTAAAGGGAATTTGTACTTGTAATCACATTTAATAAGATAATTAATAATCTTGTTTAGGTTAATACGATTATAATTCAAGTGATCGCCAATATTAGATTTGTTTGTGCATTATTTTTCAACCAACATAGACTAAACAGGTTTGGGGTTAATATATTTATTGCATGTGAGTCAAAAATCGCACATGAATATGAGAAAAATAAAGTAGAGGCCTATTTTAGGGCAGGTGCGATCTCTTTTAAGTTGGATTTGTACCTTTATCCCTGAATATCCAATCATGGTTCCAGACCACTATGGAGTTAATGGATCGTGAAGGGGTGTAACCTTCACCCTATGAACGATTTACAAGTTCCTAAAACTTGTTAGCGACTCTTTTGCTCTAGCTTCATTCCCTTTGGATGTCACCATGCTTAAGTGTATGATCACAGTGGGGCTCAAGTATGGTATGTTTGAAATATTTTTTCTATACATACATTGGAGCATTTTTATTCTGTACAGTTGCTTTTGAATTGATGCATACCAAATGCACACTTTACGTTTTATATTAGGTTAGGTCCCGTGCCATGTACGGTAATTTTTAGTATTATTATTAACTCTACAATATTTAATTAGTGTAAAAAAAAATAGTGTAAGAAAATTGTCTAATAATATTGTGAATTAAACTACCAAAATATTTATTGAAATAATCATGGAAGATTTAAAATTATTATGTGCTTCAGTGTGGTATCATTATTTTCTTGTTAATTAAATTAATTTTTTAAGCTATAATCTACCTCGCGAAATAATTCAATTCCCTTTATACTCGCTAATAAAATCACGCTTTTATTTTATCTCAAATCAAGCAATTTACAATATTAATCCATATTTTCCAAATAACGTACTATGATTTCTTTATTCGACCTTTCTCTTGTTATTGGATATTAGTATGTTTTATATTATATTTTGGCATTATCTTATACTCCCTCCGACCCTTTTTTACATTCCTATCTGTAAATTACACGGGAATTAAGGAACTAAAAATAAAATAAATAACAATAAAACAAAACACAATGGGAAGTACAAAACATTAAATGATGTCTTTGAGTAAAAAAAAAGATGGATTAATATTTAATGATGTCATGTCATCAATCCTTTGCAAAAAAAAAAAGGAACAATAACATGCTCCTATTGGAAAATTAAAAACCAATCGTATTCATCTAAATTTAAGAGTAAGAATAAGAAACTAAGATTGAGAAAATAAGAGTGAACATTGATAACAAAACAGAAAAAGAGGGATAATTTGGAATATTTGGAAAAAAAAAATACTTACTAAAAAGGAAAGGATGAATGTAATTTTGGAATACCCAAAAAGGAAAGCATAAATGTAAAAAAGGGACGGAAGAGTACAAATAATAAAATAAAAAAAGGTTATCAATCAATATATTTTCAATATATTATTTAGTTTTTTTTTTATTCTAAAGATGTACAAAGACCAAAGAGAAGTAGAAAAACAAAGCAAGGGAAAAAAAGAAAGAACTACAGCACTACTAGAAAACTAAAGACACCCTACGGAGGGACTAAGCGACGCAAAGCCACGCCCCTAGTATCCTCATCTAACACACGACCAAATTCTAACGGAACCTCATTATTGAAAAATACTAATTGAGAGTCTTCAGTGACTCCGCGGTTGGCCAACCAATCCGCCGCTCTATTTCCTTCACGATAAACGTGTGCTACTTTCACCTCCCATCTTGGGTCATTGATCAATTTCTGGCAGTAAATGATGTCATGTATGTTTTCTCCTCTTGGCACTTCACGCTTGCTCAAAGCTTGGATACAAGCAAGATTGTCCATCTGTACTTCCAATTTTTCAATTTGCAGATTCTTTGCTATTTCTAATCCTCTAGACAAAGCCATTACTTCAACCCTAAAAGCCGAGCAATACCCAAAATTACAAGCGAACGCTGAGACCAAATTACCTCTATAATCCCTTATCAACGCACCTCCACCAGCAGGGCCGGGATTGCCCTTTACCGCACCATCACAATTCAGGGAATACCACCTATAATCTGGAGCATACCACGACACATTCACTTGTTCCCTTCTCCTCGAGCTGCTCTGGTCTCCAATTATGTCCCCACGCAATGCTCTTATAGCTTCTTCATACCTCACTTGCAAGAACGTGCTAACATCAATCGGCAATTAATCTCTTCTGTTAAAAACCACACAATTGCGCCACCTCCATATCCACCATAAGGTGATGCCAAAATAAGTGACCCAACTTTATTCATCCTCGTGGTCCAGATTCTCCATATTCTTCACAATCCACTCCTTAATATTACCTCTATAAAATTGATTTGCAATAGAGGCAGGGAGCGTTTTTTTCCAAATTACCTTTGCAGCAGGGCAATCTCTGAGAATGTGAAGAGTAGTTTCTTCTCTCTCACCACAGGTGTAGCACTTAGGGTCGTCCGTAAGCTTGCACTTGAAGCGATTATGATTTCCTAGCAGCCGATCGTGGCAAGCCAACCATAAAAAAGCACGAATCCTCTGTTGAACAGGGGCTTTCCACACCACCTCCCAACAATTATCATCTATGACGTCAGTTTGATGTCTCATTATACGTAGTGCAGAACGAATAGTGAAACGCCCTTTTGTGCCTTCCTTCCAGTAGATTAGGTCTCCTAGGCTAGAGTCTAGCCTCAATTCATGACTTTGAATGATTTTCAAAGTATTTTGATCAAGAAATTGAGAAAAAATATTCCATCTCCATCCCTCCCCCTCTTCCCACATCTCACCAACAGTAGCAGCAAGCAATTCCTCTGGCACCTGTTGGATGGCTAAGTTCGAAAGGGGTTGGTCAGTACACCATCGATGGTCCCAAAATAATGTACGAGCCTCATCCCCAATTGCTATCCTAGTTCCCTCCCCAATGACCTTAGCATTCTCTGTAATACCCGACCAGATATTAGACATTCCAACTTTCGGTTCAAACATATCCACGTCGCATCGTCCCTTATAGTACTTAGCTCTTAGCACCCTAGCCCATAACGCATTAGGCTCCGCTAATACCCTCCTCCTAGCTTAGTAAGAAAGGCCGCATTTGCTTGCTTTGCCGATGCAATCCCTATGCCTCCTTGACTCACTGGTTTTTGTAGCATCTCCCATGACAATACGTGAATTTTCCTTTGGTCATCACTTCCACCCCAAATGAATTGCCTTGTTCTCTTGTCAATTTTCTCACATATACCCCTAGGAATCTTCGCCGTTTTCATAGAGTACATTGCCATAGTAGAAAGAGTCGACTTTGCTAATGTAATCCTTCCGGCCAAAAAGAGGTATTTAGACTTCCAACCCGCAAGTCGTCTGTCAATCTTCTTGCATAAGTGGTTGTATGTTTCAAGAGTCACACGGCTACAAAGGGTAGGCATCCCCAAATATGTTCCTAAATCATCAGTTTTATCCATGTGAAGGGCTTCAGTGATTGTATTTTGTTTCATCTCATCCATATTTTTGGAGAAGTAGACCCTCGATTTTGCCAAGCTCACCTTTTGCCCCGAAGCTCTACAAAAGCGATCCAAACATTGATGTATAATCTCCGCTTGTTCCACACTCGCTTCCGCAAACAAAATAATGTCATCGGCAAAAAATAAATTAGAAAGCAAGGGGCCATCTCTACTAGCCCGGATCGGTTTCCATTTTCCTTGAACAATTGCCTCCTCAATGGTCTGACAGAACCTTTCCATACACATCACAAACAAGTACGGGGATAAGGGATCGCCTTGTCTAATCCCTCTACTCGACTTAAAACTCTTTGATGGCTCCCCATTCCAAAGCACTTGAAGAGAAGCCGTAGTCACACATTCCATTATTAGTTCAATCATGAAAATAGGCAAATTCATTTGAGTCATAGTATCCCGGATAAACGACCACCTTAATTGATTATACGCTTTTTCGAAATCGATTTTAATAGTCATATATCCCTTTTCCCCTTGCTTTCTCTTCATTGTGTGAATTACTTCCTGAACTATCACAATATTGTCTGTTATTTGGCGCCCCGGAACAAAGCTTGCTTGGGTGTTTGAAATCACATGCGGAAGAACAGGTTTTAATAGGTTGACTAACACTTTAGTCACCACCTTATACGTTACATTGCACAACCCAAGAGGCCGAAATTGGGAAGATAATTCCGGCTGCTTAATTTTTTGTATAAGGGCAATAAATGTCTCATTCAAGTGGTCTGGCATACCTTTGCCTTCTAATATGGGAATAATCGCATCATACACCGTATCCGCAACCACCTCCAAATTTTTTTGATAGAAGAGGGCTTGGTATCCATCCGGCCCCGACGCTTTTAATGCTCCCATCTCCTTAACACCTCTCTCAACTTCCATTCTCGAATATGAAAAGTGTTTAGGGTAATTTTACCCCTCCACGTGGTCCAATCAGAGGATGACATGTGTCAGCCTTAGGATGGTCTAACGTGGACCAATCCCTACTTGACACGTGTCACTCCTGAAAACTGAGAAAAAAAATGGCGGCCTTCAGGCCCAAATCCCGAGAAAGCCGCAATGCGGCGCAGCCCACCAATGATTAGGGATCAATGACCTAACCAGGGGCACAAATCCCAATGACCCTATAAATAGGGAGATTTCCCTCTTTTGCCGGGGACGTTTTTTCCTTTCATAAAAAACACAATCTCTGTGATAGAGACATCTGAGCTTGGAATCCGAGCAGATACCCACCTAAATTTCCGCACCTTTTTCTCTCCCTTCAAGTTTCTAACTTGTGCGTCGGAGGCGGAGCACCACCCAACCGGTGTCTCTGTTTGTTTTGCAGGTACAGCTCACGCCGGATCAGTCTTCGTGTTGTAACTCTCCCAAGGGACAAAAACACCCAAAACATTTGGCGCCATCTGTGGGGAGAGTACCTCGAAGATGGTTCAATAGTCTGTACCCCTTAACCGTCTGGGCGATGACCCAGAAGTCTTTACAGACCAGGAGGATGAAGATCCCCAGGTCGAAACCTTTACAGCCGATGACGGCTCTCTCAGAATCAAGCGCATCCGACCCAGAGAGACTCTGGAGCGGGGTGCCTCCCAAGCGGGTGCAAGTCGACCCCCTGGGCAGCCGGAAGGGGAAACCCCTACGGCCGTTGGATCAGCAACTGTCACCCGAAACGAACTCATGAGGTTCATGACAAATTTCAAGGGTGGAATTAAAGAGCTGATCACCCAGATCCGGGCTGGCCCAAGTAAAGGTCAGTCGGCCAAGAAGACTCCTCTGGAAAAGGGGAAGTCAGTCAAAGATTGGCAGCCAACTCCCCATCCAAAGGAGAAGGCAGCCGGGACCATTGATTAGTCCAAGATTCTTCTTTCTAAGAGGAATACCAATACCACCCGCAGGACTCAACAGCTGGTGGAATAAAAAATCATCTCTTGATGCCCGGGATATAATTAACCGGAAGAGAAATGAACAGTTGTCTGAGTCGGCTTCAACATCGAACTTTCCGGACAGCTTCAACAATACTTCTGCAGGGAATGCTCTCTCTCTACATGAGAGCCAGATGGGTGGTAATACCGTACACTCTGGCCCTCGGATGATTGGAACTGTGCTGTATGTACCTACTCAGGTTTACGGCCAGTATCCCCCTTACTTCATGCAGCCGGCTCTCTTCGGAGGTCAGGCGGCATATCAAAATGTCCATCCACTGGACTGGCAGCTTCGTCTGCTACGCCTGGGTGAACAATCTTCTGCGTTCACCCGGGAGATAATCGAGGCGGTACAGCCGGCCAAGGTTAAGAATGTATTGGTGGGTACATATGATGGTACCACCAACCCGGAAGATCACCTAATGGCATACACCAACCTCATGTACTTACAGGGGTTGGATGATGTCACTTGGTGTCGATGCTTCCCGGCTACATTGAAGGGCATTGCTCAACAATGGTTTGGCAACTTGCCAGCCGGGTCCATTGACAATTTCAGGAAGCTCGCCTTCCTGTTTGCTTCCAACTTCTCAATGAACATCTCTGCTAAGAAAACAAGCCTTGACTTGAGCACTGTTAAGCAGGGAGAGAGAAGGGATGCGCTCATATGTCAGGTGGTTCAATCTGATCAGAATTCAGATTCAAGGACTGTCTGATGAGGTAGCTTTTACAGACTTCTTTAAGGGTCTGAGAGACGGGTCGACCTTTAAGTTCGACCTACTCAGAAAAGGGGCTTTCACCTTACAGGAGGCCCTGAGGGAGGCGGAAAGCTACATTCAAGCTACCGACCTCTGCTCACCTGGTAACCAGTCGGACTCCAAGTCCGAAAAGTAGAAAGTCAGTCGGTCTGCTCAGCCGACCAAAAATAAAGAAGAGAGCAAGAAAAGAAAAGAAATATGGGCGATAATGACTCTGACCAGCCGTCCCAGAAGAAAAAGAAGGAGTTTAAACCGTACGTCCCTAAGTACGAGTTTAACAAGGACAGCAATTCCATTCTCATGAAAATTAAGGACTGGCTGTCCATTGAAAAGAGAATCTAATGAAGAGTTTCGTCCAGTCACGGAACAAAAATAAATTCTGCCAGTTCCATGAGGAGGTTGGCCATGACACCAACGACTGCTTCAGTCTCCAGCGGGCGTTGGACCGTTTGGTTGACAAAGGGCTGTTAAAGTCCTACATTTCTAAGCCCCCAGCCGGGGAAAAGAAGAAGAACAAGGGTCAGTCATCCAAGGCTACCCTCTAGCCTGCTAGTAGCTCGGATACCGACAAGGAGCCGGTCTACACAATAGCAGGCGGGTTCTCCTGTGGTGGCCCTACCATCCGGGGCACCAAGAGCTATCTTCGAAAGATGGACAAGGATGATGATGAGCAGGCGTCTGCAAGCACCTCCTTCCCAGACGTTTTGATCACAGAGAAGGACAGGGCCAGCGTCCGCCGTCCGCATGATGACTCGGTCGTCATTGAATGTAAGGTTGCCAACCATCTGGTTGGAAGAATCCTTATTGACACCGGCAGCTCATCAGACATCATCAGCCTCCGGTGCCTGCAAAAGCTGAAATACAATGTCAACAGCATGCATCCGGTCACCCACCCCCTGGTTGGTTTAGGGGGCGGGATGGTCTACCCAGCCGGAAGAATTGACTTACCCATCCAGATGGGAGAGAAAGGCCAGGGACGACATATTGTCGTCAGATTCTTAGTCGTTGAGGAGTTGACCGCCTACAACATTATCCTTAGTCAGCTAACTGTCAACGAAGCCAAGGCGGTAATCATCCTGTCTCTCATGCTCATCAAGTATGAGAGAGATGACGGCTCTGTTGGTTCCTTGAATGGGGATCAAAAGACGGCCCGGGAGTGCTATCTCTCAGCCGTCAAAGATAATGTGGCCCCAGGCGACCAGGAACCAATAGACCTTGACAATCTCAAGGATGCTGACCTAGCACCTGTCCCACCAGCAGCCGGGAAGAAAAGAAAGGCACCTCTTCTGGTGGAGGTGAAGAAAGAGAAAAAAAAAAGCAATCACTGACCGGTGAACGGTCAGACGAGCACCGTCCCCAACCGGCTGGTAAAAACATTGATCTCGCTCTGGATGACACCCGTCCAGAGCGTACTGTAAAGGTTGGGACGGTTGCTCATGCTACCTTGGGTGCAAGCTTGCACCTTCTGCTGAAAGAATTCAAAGACATTTTTGCCTTTGAAGTGGAAGAGATGCCAGGCGTCAACCCGGATCTCGCTGTCCACAAACTCGCCGTGGACCCCAAAAAGAAGCTCATCCGGCAAAAGAAAAGAAACCACGGTGAGGAAAGAAGTCATGCGGCAACTGCCGAAGTTAAAAAGCTTCTAGACGCCAGGTTCATTCGGCCTTGTAACTTTCCCGACTGGGTGGCCAATGTGGTCCTTGTTAAAAAACCGAATGGGACCTGGCGCATGTGTGTTGATTATACAGACCTCAACAAGGCGTGTCCAAAGGACAGTTACCCGCTTCCAAAGATTGACAGTCTGGTCGACTCTACAGTCGGCCACGCTTTGATGAGCTTTATGGATGCCTACTCCGGCTTCCATCATATACCCCTGTGGAAAAAGGATCAAGAGAAGACGGCCTTCGTCACTGATCAGGGGTTGTTCTGTTATACTGTGATGTCGTTTGGCTTGAAAAACGCGCCTGCCACTTTCCAACGGATGATTAATACGGTCTTCATTAATCAAATTGGGAGGAATGTGGAGGCGTACATTGATGACATGATAGTCAAATCCAAGCTACAGGCGGATCACCTTGCTGATCTCCGAGAAACATTCACCACCCTCAGGCGACATAAGGTCATGTTGAATCCAAAGAAATGCGTCTTTGGTGTTGAGTCTGGGAAGTTTCTCGGATTCCTGATTTATCAAAGGGGGTTAGAGGCTAACCTCGAAAAGATACAGGCGGTGATTGATATGAAGTCACCCCGTTCTGTCAAGGAAGTTCAGAGACTCACCGGTTGCCTGGCCGCCTTGGGGAGATTCCTCAGCCGGTCAGGCGACAAATGCCTTTACATCTTCCAAGCAATCAGGAAGAAGACCAGGTTTGAATGGGGGAATGATGCTGAGGCGGCATTCCAGAAGTTAAAAGAACATTTACATTCTCTACCTAGGTTGGTCAGTCCTTTGCCTAGGGAGACGTTGTACATGTATTTAGCCATCTCAGATCATGCCCTCAGTGTCGTTCTCCTTGCTGAGCGAGACGGCGTGTAGCTCCCGGTTTACTTCATTAGCCATGTTCTCAAAAATGCTGAACTCCGGTACCCCATGGTTGAAAAATTTGGCATGGCTTTGTATATGGCATTCAAAAAGCTGAAGCCTTACTTTTTGGCACATCCGGTGGTGATTTACACCGACCAGCCACTCAAGCGGCCAATGTCTTCCTTGGAGTCATCCGGGAGAATGTTGAAATGGGCTATTGAAATGCAAAGTCTTGAAATCACTTACGAACCAAGAAAGGCAGTGAAAGGTCAGGTGTTTGCCAACTTCATTGTTGAAATGACCCGTCCGGTGGCTCCGGATAATCTTGATCAGGTTTGGAAAGTGTATGTAGACGGGAGCTCTACAAAGAACGGCTGTGGTGCATGCGTGATCTACGAGTCTCCTTAAGGAGACAGATTTGAGTATGCACTACGCTTCAAGTTTCAGGCCTCTAATAATGAGGCGGAATATGAAGCCCTGCTAGCCGGCATCCGTATGTGTAAGGCGACAGGGGCCATGAAAATTGACGCCTACTCTGATTCACAATTGGTCGTTAGCCCGTATGAGGGAAAATATGAAGCAACTCATCCGGCCATGATCAAATATCTTCAGGCAGTCAAAGAAGAGGCTGGGGTACTTGAGGAATTCCGTCTGAATCAAGTGCCTAGGTCAGAAAATAACTAGGCGGATGCGTTGTCAAAACTGGCATCTTCCGCCTGCCATGATACGCCTCGGTCAGTCTTCTGGGATGTTCTTGAAAAAAGAAGCATCTATGAAGATCCAATTGGAATTCTAGATCAAAGCTCTACCTGGATGGATGGCATCCGGGCCTATCTTTCAGACGGTACGCTTCCTGATTCGCCACCAGATGCAGCCGTCCTGAAGAAGCGAGCTGCGGGCTTCGAGTTGAGAAACGGAGAACTCTTCAAGGCAGGGTTTCTTAAGCATCTGTTGAAGTGTGTCACCCCAGAAAAGGGGAAGGAAGTTCTCGAAGACTTGCACTCGGGATTCTGCGCCTCTCACATAGGCGGCAGGTCCCTAGCCGTTAGAGCCAGACAACATTATTTTTGGCCCACTCTTGAGGCAAACTCCAAGGAGTTAGTGAAGAAATTTGGCAAATTTATTCACCATCCGGCTACTGATCTGACGGCCATCCACAGCCCAATCCCGTTTGCAAAATGGGGCATGGACATTCTAGGTCCTTACACGCCTGCTCCAGGCGGTAAGCGCTACATCTTGGTGGTTGTGGATTATTTCACCAAGTGGGTGGAGGCTAAGGCGGTTAAGAACATCAAGACCTCAGACGTAATTTCCTTCATCTGGAAGAACATTATCACCCGGTATGGGTTACCTATGTCTATGGTGTTCGATAACGGTCCTCAGTTTGAGACGCCTCAGCTAAAAACTTGGTTGGGAGATCAAGGGATCTCAAGTTGTTTTGCATCATTCGGCCGACCCCAAGAAAATGGCCAAGTTGAAGCCTTCAACAAACTAATCTTAGACGGCATTAAAAAGAAAATTGAAAGAGTCGGTGGCTTGTGGGCAGAGGAGTTAATCCATGTCTTATGGGCCATCCGGACAACCGCAAAAGGGGCAACCGATGAAACCCCATTTCTCATGGTTTACGGTACTGAAGCCGTCTTGCCCATCGAACATTACGAGCCGACTCTCAGAGTCATGCTATATGATGAAGAGGCAAACTGGGAAGCAATGCGCCTGGCATTGGATTCACTCCCAGAACGCCTGGGCAATGCCCCTACCGGATCTATGAAGAAGTAAGAGGCGGCACCTACCACCTGGAAACTCCAGACGGCAGGCGCCTGCCTAGAACTTGGAATGTAGACAATTTGAAAAAATACTACTTCTGAGAACCAGTTTTTTGTAAACAGTGATTTAATTAATGAGAATTCAGACTTTGTTTGTAAAATCATTTTCGTTTCTCCGTCTAGGTAATATTCAGATGGATTCTTATGTAACTAACTAAGTTTGACACTTAGTAAGAGTTATAATTGCTTGACCGCCTGGGTAATACTCAGATGGATCCTTTGTTAACTTGACTAGGTTTGATACTTGGTATGAATTGATAATTGTCTGTCCGTCTGGGTAATACCCATACGGGCTTATTTGTTTAAAATAACTAAGTTTGACACTTAGTGTAAATTTAATGTCGTAACAATCCGATTAAAAATTAAACACAAAAACGCTTAGTGGCTATACAACCGGTCTCAAACAAGACCAAAGGCTTAAATGGCCGGATGGTTGCTTATTTTATAAAACCGCCTGTCCCAATATGGACAAAGGCGTCCGAAGACACCCCTCCGGGTGCAATCGTCGTAGAGAACAGAATATCTGTTGGTTCTACGTACCTATGGAGACGACAAAAATTGAACGACCACATTGGTCAACTCATAGCCGTCTGACCAGAATGATCTGTAAAGAACGACCAAGTTACCGATTACCGGATGCCCCTAGGCATCAGTTGGTCACCGGCTGAAGTTCTCACATGTTATTTATTCCAAAGGTGCACTTTCTATCCCTATTGGGGCAAAAGAGTTGTGCAATGGTTATGCAATCTCTACCAAGACGGACAAACTCCGTTTAGTTAGTTATTGGAACGCCTGTTGGTGTACGGCTGTGCAATTGGTTTGAGGCAATCACTACTGTGATTGATTGACTTACAAACGTATCATGCTCATTGCAGCATCAGACGTTCCCAAGTCAATCAACCAACTCCATCTGAAACCAACCACACAGCCGTCCAGGGGCAAGGACAGTCAGGCTTTTGATAAGTTCGGCAAAAAATCACCACATGCTTTTGATAAGTTAGGCAAAAAATACAAAAATTGAAATTCAAACGCAAACGCAGAATGATTAAAACCAACTCACTCGGTGCATTCCATAAAAGTCCACCCAACCAAATGGTTGTAGTGGATCAAATGTTAACCGGACCCCGTCCGGGAGAAAAGAGACATTGTTAATTAACCCGGCTCCACAGCCGGTAAATACAAAATACTCGGCACGCAGGCCGTGAAAGTAAGTTTTGGCATACTGCCGCAGAAATAAAGAAAAAATAAAAACAGAGATTGGCATACTGCCGCTAAAAAATCACTTATGGCCTACAGACGGTGCCTCCTGGTCCTCTTCCTCATCATCTTAGGGAATCTCTTCTGCTACACCCAGACCAGGTAGCTCAGGCGCGGGGGGCTCATTGTTGGAGTTGACCCAGGCATCAAAGGACTCAGGCTTCGGCTCACCTCTATCTCTCAGGTACACCACATACTCGGCGTAACTGTGAGCCAGTGCCCAGACGCTATAATCCGCGTCTGGGTACAAGGCGGCCCAGGCGATCTTCATACTGGCGTCATTGTCAGTATCAATTTCACCAACCAGGCGGTTTTGCTCCGCCTCCAGAGTTGCTACAAAGTTTGTCTGAGCCTGAGAAGCCTCCTTCTTCAGCCTCTCAACCTTGGTCTTCAGGTTGGTGTTCTCTTCGGAAACACCCTGAAGTGTGCCAAGGTCCGCCTGAGCCTTCTTGAGCGCCTTGTCAGCCTTTTTGGCGCTCTCATCCGCCTTTTTCTTGGCTTCCTCTGCCTTCTTCTAGGCCGTCTCAACGTCGCTCACCCGCTGGTTGGCCGTTTCCAGATCCGCCTCCAGCTGCTGGATTTTTGACGCCTGTGTCATTATGATTGCTTTAGTTTCAAGATCATTTACGATAGTTGAGTATAAAGCAACATTATCAGCGTCTATGGCGGACTTCTTGGCCCTTTTTACCTCTTCCCGTTTGCGGTAATAAGGATGCTTGAGCTCGTCTACTCGCAGCATAGCCTGCAAAAAAGCAAGTGGTATTAGCATTGCAGGCAGGGTAAAGCACTTGGAAAAAATAAAATTGACGAGTTCCTTACCTCATCCAGAAGGGATAGAATGCGTTCCAGATTGAACGTCTCTATCCCAGGGATGTTGTCCTTATCCCTCTTCCGGACAGCGTCAAGCAGGGCCTTGGCGTGCTTCTGGTCGTCTGGCCAGCGGGGAGATTGATCTACACCATAATCAATAGGTGATGAGAGAGAAATTAAGGCAGCACCAATCTGTTGCCGACCGTCTGAGGATGACGTCTGCTAGGAGTGGGATTTCACTCGCAAAGGCCACCCCAGCTCAGGCTGGGATTCAAAAGGGTTCTTACCTTCAGAGCCGGCCAAGCGGGAACCGCTTGCAAGCGTGGTGAACCCCCTAGTTGCTGTTACGGGGTTGACGAGGTCGAGGCCCAGTCTGCCGCTTATCCTCTCGTTTCGTCCCCCTAACCGCATCTGATGGTGCCCGACTGAGGCGCCAGGGGTGGAGGCGGAGGTGGATTCTTTGGTTTTGTTGAGAATGGAGGGGGTTTCCTCCCTAGCCCGTTTGAGATTTTTCTCAAACGTCTTTCCAACCTCTCCCCCCTGCGAAAATAACCATGTTAAAGTTAGCATCCGGGGAAAATAATCTTTAAGACCAATCTAAGAAAGGGTCAGGCGTTTTTCACCTTGGCCTTGACTGCGGCCGCAGCTTTTTCCGCAAGCTCCTTGCGGATGACTGCAGAGGACCGCTTGGGAGTCTTCTCCGCCTGCAACATGTTAAAAGCTTCTTCTGCAAAAAAGAGACTGGTCAATATCATAAACCAATTCCGATACGAAAACACTACAGGCAAATATAAACTCAGGCGCATACGTTTGGTAAACATGTGTCCTAGCCCGCAGGCGGCTAGGAAACACTCATCCCTAAACCAGGCGCTCTTGGGGATCCAGTTCTTGGGAACTTTTATTGTTTCCCCGATTGACAAGGTTGCGTCTGTGAGGCCGAAAAAAACTGCCTCAATAATCTTGTCAAAGTCCTCCTCTGGGATCCGGGGAAGAGCACACTTCCTTCCCATCAGGTCGGGCTTCTTATTGTACTGGCGGAATTCATAATTCTCCCGCCTGCTGGGAGCTGATATCAGGTAGAACCTGTGCTTCCAGCCGTCGAATTTGGAGACCTTGTCCAAGGTCATCATATATTGGGGATGTGTGGTTAGAGTGTACCACACCCTCCAACCGCCTGGGCTTCTACTAAGATAATGCATACTAGCAAAAGCCTCCCAGCCGGGGTTGAGCCCCTGGAATTCACAAGCGACAACATACCCCAAAATGTTTGCCCAAGAGTTGGGGGTAAGTTGCCAGACTCCAAGGCCGTAGCCTCTCAATATTGCCTTCACCGCCTGGTGAAGAGGGAAGCGAAGACCAGCCTTGAACGCCGCCTCATAACAGCCAAAGTAGCTGTTGGCATTCTCTTGATCATCCTCCCAGGTGATGGTGCCGTTCTCAGGCGGCACCCTGATTCTATACCCGTCTCCTAACGGGTGCATTTGCCTAAAGTCCTTCAAGTTCTCCTCCATTTGGATCTGGTCCTTGGCGGAGATGTGGATGTTGAAGGGATCATCCTTCTCATTCCACTTCTTCCTCTCCTCCTCCTCGCTATCCTCAAGCGGGGGTAAATCGTCGCTGCTCTCAAAGGTGGAGGCGGAGCTGTCACTCTCCGTCTCCTCCTCATTTTGGGTCAAAGGGGCTGAGACGGCCTCATCGCCGTCTTGGTCGCACTCTTCCAAGAAGGAATCTGCGGGAGTTGAAGGGGCGCGCGGAGGAGATCTCTCCAAAGCCGTCTGGTCTCCCTGACCAGACGTTTCTTCCTCAGGCGTTTGGTCGCCTGAGCCTTCGCTTCTGTAGTTTGGATCAGTGGTCGTCTGCATAGTCCGAGCCATTGTGTCCTGCACAGACACATAAATGGTCGGAATCCAAGGCAAAGGGTGGTCCCAACACCCCGAGACGGCACTCCCAGACTTAGACTCAGTCGTCCCAGGTGACCGGCTGGACTCTAACCTAGGTTGTGCCGTGTGTGTTGGTGATGCATCCATTTATTGCAAGAAATATGTACAAGCGGTGAAACAAGAAAAAGAGCTGAGAGGCAGAGACGATACCTTTGGATTTGATATCTGAAGACAGACGGGTCCGGCTGGGTTGATGGAGTACGAGCTTCCTTGCCTGCGCCTGACTCAAATGTTTAGGGTAATTTTACCCCGCCACGTGGTCCAATCATAGGATGACACGTGTCAGCCTTAGGATGGTCCAATGTGGACCAATCCCTGCTTGACACGTGTCACTCCAGAAAACTGAGAAAAAAATGGCGGCCTTCAGGCCCAAATCCTGAGAAAGCCGCAATGCGGCGCAGCCCACCAATGATTAGGGATCAATGACCTAACCAGGGGCACAAATCCCAATGACCCTATAAATAGGGAGATTTCCCTCTTTTGCCGAGGACGTTTTTTCCTTTCATAAAAAACACAATCTCTGTGATAGAGACATCTGAGCTTGGAATCCGAGCAGATACCCACCTAAATTTCCGCACCTTTTTCTCTCCCTTCAAGTTTCTAACTTGTGCGTCGGAGGCGGAGCACCACCCAACCGGTGTCTCCGTTTGTTTTGCAGGTACAGCTCACGCCGGATCAATCTTCGTGTTGTAACTCTCCCAAGGGACAAAAACACCCAAAACAGCAAGGTTAAAGATCTCCAGTCTTCATTGGAAAGTTCCAGGAAATGTCTTGCGGAAGGTCATAATGTGAAGGTTCTCCTTCCTCTGTAAAGAGTTTGGAGTAATAATTCACAATATGATCTTTAATTTCATTTTTATCATGTAACCACACACCATCTTCCCTTTTCAGAGACACGGTTTTATTTTTCCATCTCTTCACCACCGTACTCAGCTGGAAAAAAGTTGTGTTACGGTCTCCGTTTTTCAACCACTCAATCCGTGCCTTTTGATACCAAAGCACTTCCTCTCTTTCTAAGATTTCATCCAGATCACGTCTCAGTTTCGCTTCCAATTTAATAAGCCCTCTATCAACTTGCACAGCCATCTTTTTTTGCACACCTGCTATGCGAGCAAGCAAGTGTCTCTTCTGTTTAAAGATATTTCCAAAAACATCCCTGTTCCAATGCTGCAAATCAGTTGATAGTTTGGCTAGAGAGTTGATTAAATTACCATGTTTATCCCATTTCTCCGCTACAAAGTCTTTAAAATTCTCATGGGTCAGCCAAGTTGCTTGGAATCGAAAAGGTCTATGAAGAGATTGCATGGGTACAAACCCATTAGGCGAAATAAACAACGGACAATGATCTGAGTGTACTGCCGAAAGATGTCTCATAGATGCTTTATCAAATCTCATTGCCCAGTCTCCATTACATAATGCTCGGTCAAGTCTCGCACTTTGCCTGGTTTCCATGCTTTTTCCTCTTGCCCAAGTATGAGCCGCACCCACAAATTCTACTTCCAACAAATCCATCTCTTCCACCCAATCATTAAACATTCTTGATCTCCTATTTGTTTCACTACAAGATTTATTCCTTTCGGAAGGGTATCTTGTATCATTGAAATCCCCTGCCATTAACCATGGTTTATTACGGCTAGCTGCAAAGTCTCTAAGCTCTTTCCACAACTCCTGTCTCTTTGAAGGATCCGGGCTTGCATATATAGCTGAGAAGTACCAAGGGATTTCACCTACACGAGTGATTTCCATAGTTATGTGTTGTTGATGCTGAGAGATCGGGTTGACTGTAACCAGAGCTTGTTTCCAATAAACCCATATCCCTCCACTAAATCCAACCGCATCCACCCTAACGTGACCATCATAGCCAATTATCGAAGCTATCTTTACTGCTTGATCTCCACCCATGTGAGTTTCCACCAAAGCTAAAACATCCGATTTATTCACTTTGATTAACTCTCTCAAAGTACTGATAAAATTCTTGCTTCCCGCTCCTTGTACATTCCAAATCATACAAGTCACAGGCAAAGGGTCCGGATTCAAATTTGGAATACTATCTTCCATGCACACTGGAATTGAAGGTAAAGATGACTCATACGCTTGTCTTAAGAGCATTAACAGCCACTGGAACTCATTGGGGATTTTCATTGTGACCACCAACTCCGGGAGGGTCGTGATTGGTGGTAACATTGACTCCACTTGTACCTCCATGACATGAATCAGGGGGCACATCTTCACAAGGTAGGGTTGCTCCATCGGAGCTCCTACACACATAATTCTGTCCGTTAGGACTTATAGGGTAATGGGGAAGGGTGTTCGAAACATGAGTGATGCTTTGTGACTGCTTCTCACTGACTTGGTCTTGTGCTTCTTCAGTCGTGGTTTTGTCTTGGGGTTTGCTTTGTTTATTAGCTTCCAAGTTAAAGTCAACCTCTTGCCTACCCTGCAATTCAACTGAATTAATTTTGGAATTTAGAAATTCCAAGTCATTGGTGATATCTTTCAAGGGATTTATCTCTTTATGGGTAGTTGGTTTTTTCTTTTCTTCAAATGTCTTTGAGGGGCCCTTTTTTGCCTTTGAGATATTGTTAACACGGAATTTGGGAAAAAATCAATTTGTCTCCTAAATTGCTGAGAATCCTCTCCCAAATTAATTGTTTCCACAAAATTTCCATCATTATCTTTTGAACTTGGAACAAAATTTTCCAATTTTTTATCTGTTTCCATGTTTATCTCATTATTTTCCTCTTCCTGATCAATCAAGATTGCAAACCTTGATCCCTGCCCTTGATTCTCTCTAACAACCTGATTATCCCCTGATTTTCCTTCCCCAAATCTTGCACAAAGATTTGACTTGTCAACCACTTCGGCCGCCACCTCATTGCCTCCAGCACCACCAGTAGCCGCCTTCTCTTGCCTAGGATTGCGTTTACGAGTTGGTTTTTTTACTAACATCCATGATCCAAAACTCTCGTTTTCTTCCGGCTTTGACTCCTGGTGGTGTAAAGGATTCTCATGGACTACCATCGAAGCATCATCTCCTCCCATTTTTAGCATAGGGCATTCATCTTCAACATGTCCAAGTTTTCCACATTTAAAACACACCATTCGTATGCCTTCATACTTCACCCTCCAAATGCGCCCCTTTAGCCAAAATTTAGACAATAAAGGCTTGGTTAGATCAATTTCCACACTCAATCTTGTGAATTGTCCTCGCTCTGCTTGAGCAGTAGTTTTGTCCACTCGAAGCACCTTCCCAATTTTAGACCCAACCTTGTTCAAGAAGTCGACATCAAAGTATTCCACTGGTAGATTAGGAATGCGCACCCAAGCAGTCAGAACCTTCATTGGAGCATCATCAGGAACAAAATTGGGAATCCACTTCCTTATAGTTAAATAATTATCATCAAGCATCCAAGGACCCTGAGTTAAAACATAATTATAATCAGCATGATTAGTGAATCTTGCTATATAATAATTACATCCTATATCAGTCAGAGTAAGATCCTCCTTAATGTTCCATTTTTTCTTAAGTCTGCGCATCATTCCCATATACCCCAGTTTACCACAAAACATCTTAATAATCAAGGATGTTTTCCATGGTTTTCTCAATTGCTTCTTTTCTTCCTTCGTAAGTCTGATTACAGGGCATCTCTCATCCTTGAGAATTTCCTCTGGTACCTCTTCATCATCCGAAATATCATCCTCTTCATCATCATCTACAAGAATTGCATGAGCATGAGAAGCTTGACCACCATATGTGTCTCTTTCCATAAGATCACGAAAAGAAACTCCTATGGCTTGAGGATTCATGCCATTTCGTCCATTGTTTACTCCACTTTCAGTTCTCGCATTTCCCTGTAGATTTTCATCTCCCTCAGCCATCGTTACATCTTCTTGGCTTCCTTGGCTGGCGATTATATGATTGATTTTACGTTTAGGTTTCTTATTTGATCGATCTAATTGATCTCTTTCTTCTGTAGAATATTGGTTTCCATTAGGGTTCACAAAGGTTTTTTCGAGAGAGTTTTCCATTTTTTTTTCCAGAGTTGTTTATAGAAGATTATTCTCTTCTCTCCTTATTTAGTTATTTGTTGGTGCTTATTACTCGTACGTACGTAGTTGTTGATTATTTAGGTAATTAGGTTGGCAAAAATAGTTTATAATAATCTTTTATTATTATTATAATCTATATGGTATTTTTTTACTAGTGTTGTGATTGATATTTTTTTTTATTCTTTCCAAAAGTAAAGATTTAGACTAAAACTAATTTTTAATATTTAAGTCAATTTATATATTAGTTAACTTTTTTTTTTACCTCATTAAAACTTTACTGAATTAGTGTTTAAAAAATAAAATTAAAAAAAAAACACAAAACAAAACAAAACAAAACAAAAAAACTCTTAAAGACATACAAGGAGATGACATATGTCATTATTGCTGGTGTGTCTTTTAGTATATAGTTATGAGAAAGTACTAATGTAGATTTGATATGTATTTGCAAGTACATATCAACCTTTAAATATTAAAAAGTATTATAAAGCATATGGGGTGAGAGAAAGGAGGAGAGAGATGGACAAGTGGACCATTTTTTAAATGTACCACTGAAAACTTATATAAGACCGTCTCCAATGGTAAGACTCTAGTAGTATTTTTTAGGAGAGAGAGAGAGTTGTTTGTGCAAAGAATATCAATAAGTTGGTATCTAAACTTAGCAACTCTAAAATAAAATTGCTAAGTTTAGATACTCAATTTGAGTCGTAATTGACAAAAAATGTGGGCCTTAATTAATATTATAATAATTTTATATTTATTTAATTTGTTTTTAAATACAAGCCAACAATTCCTCAAATAAAAAGATGGAAACAAAATAATTGCATACTAGGTTAGTCTCGTGCGATGCATGATTTAATATTTGTTTTCCTTATTTATTTGTATGTAATACATATTTAAAAAAAAAAACACTAATGAAACGTGTGTCTTCTTATTCGATGAATTTGAGCTATAACGAAAGATATGATGTTAAATATAGAGTATATTATAATCACATATTATACTATATGCTTCGTAATTTAAATAAAATTTAAAACTTATTTATAAGATGTTAGCATTAATTCGCTGGTTTATCTTTCATTAATTTTTTTTAAGAACTAATAAGGAATGGAAACACCAAAAACAACACTTTAAATGTATAAAAGTAGGAGATAAAATGTTTCTAGAAAAATAAAATATTTCAGCAACTAACTTTTGATTTTAGCATAAAATGTTTTAGGAAATGTGCAATTAATTTATATACTAATGCTAAAATTGTATAGTTAGACAATTTTAGCATAAAATGTTTTAGGAAATGTGCAATTAACTTACTAATTCCAAACATTTTTTTTTATTTTGAAATAAAAAAAAAATGTTACCAAAATTTTGGAAGGGAAATTTTGTATGAGAAGTTGACTATTGTAAATGATGATGTTGGCGGTTTAATTTTTTAGTTATATTTATAGATGGTGGGTCCAATGGAAAATGACATAAGTATACTTAAATGTGAGTATACCATTGAAAGATTATAAATCATATAAGTTGCTAAATTGAAAAGTGAGTTAAGTATTACCATTGAGAGTGAAAAACAACTCAACTTGTATTTTATTTCTCAGAATTAAATCTCACCATTGGAGATGATCTAATATCATTGACTATGTAGTGATATTATTTCTATACGTAATAAGTATCATTAAACGAATATACAGTACCATTAAATTGATCATCTAGTAATACTATTAATCAGCAGTGGTACACTTAAATACAAAACATGAAGGTGAGAGAAAGGAGGAGATGGATAAATTTCATGCAAAATGTCTCAAATGCCCCTTTATATATATATACAAGTACCTATCAAACCTCCCTTTGGAAGGCCTCGTATAGTTATTAATTATTGATGCCATGTTGGACCAGGTGTATAGTTATTAATTATTGATGCCATGTTGGACCAGGTGGATACGCAAAACACCGAGTTCTAAGGTAGATTTGCAAGGAACCTCACTTGCAAATTCCTTGCAAGTTAGCACATTTTAACCCCAAAATTTTAAACGACAATGCAATGCATGAGAACAATAACTGTAAAAACAAGTTTCAAGCCAAAAAAGGAGTCTGATCGAGCATAGCAATCCTCCAAACAAACAAAACAATGCAAGACAGCAACGTAACAAAACGGGAACCAAAACGTGTTAAGTTGCTGTTTAGAAAGGTAACTAAGCCTAAACTACCAAAAGGATTTTTCCACCAGGTACAGCAATCCAATGCGGCTGCATCTTAAGATACCAGGTTGTCATTGAGTGACAATGAAGCCAACTGATCAGCAGCATTTCCACCCTGCTGTTGTGCAACATTCCTCAGTACTTCCATAGCCTCCGCAACTTTAGCCTTCAATGCATCTGGAGACTCAAGCAAATGCAGAACTTCAGTCTGGTCCATCTCTAGTAGCATACCAGTCACCTTGGCAGCATTGTCATGCTCGATGGCATCCACCAGAGGGTACAAGCTTTCTCCAAGCATCTAAAGATAAAAAGGAAAAGGTTATCAAGTCAATTCCAACCACAAATCAACTGTCGGGCAAAATAAATAAAAACCTAGTTACATCATTCAAATATCACATGCAACATACTGTTCTTTGTTGCTCAGGAGATGCGTTGGCCAAGGCAGTTGCTAATGCAGTGATGGGCACAGGCTGAGCAATTCCAGTATCACGGATAGGCATGCCGGCCATGTCATATCCAGGAAGCATAGTCCCAGGCATCGGGACTTCTGGCATGTTCCTCCCAGGTGGGTAGCGATAGACACGCCCCCTTGGAAGCATCTGAACATCACAATAATACATTTTATGCAACAGAATTGATAATGTCAAGCACCAAAACTGATAGAATTTAGATATACCTGCTGCTGCATCATTGGGACAGGCTGCTGATTTTGCTGTCCAGGACCTGCCCCCCGTCTACCTCCTGGGCGCTGACCCTGCTGACCCTGCTGCATAAAAGGCACAAAGAAATTGGGCATTGGGGCAGCTCCAGGTCTCACTCCAGGTACAAGCTGCTGTTGATAGCCAAATCCACCCTAGAGCACAAACAAAAATGTCTGAATAATTAATACCAATTAATATAGAAAATTAATAGGGCACAAGAGAGGAAATTTAACTCTAAGATTTGAAGTACAATAGCTCTACGGTCCTTACTTGTGGAGGAATCATAGGTGGTGCTTGCCCATAGAAAATCTGTTGGCCAAGGCCAGGTGCCCCAGGAGGGTACATCGGCATGCGAGGACCAACAGAAGGTGCCATAGCTATTGGCCTCATTTGCGAAAACTGAGCCTGCGATAAATAAGCAAGCTAAAATCATCAGGCAAAACAATGCAGAAGCAAATCAGAGTAATGGTAACCCTAGGTATCACATGGTATTGCAAAATTAAGTGTTTACTTAACCCTGCTGTCAGAAGCCATTCTTTTATTTTTATCAAGGAAAAAACAGCTAGTTAAGCATTACATATCCATGTTATCATGAGACTAACATGTTAGCTGAACCTGTATTTGTCAATTGCATGCAAACATAAATAATAAAAGCAACATTCAGAATGTTTCCAGATCTAATGATGTGAATAGAAAATGGGAAAATCAGTCATGCAATATTCCAAAACTAATCAAAGCACACAGTAGATGAAAGGCACCAAAACGAATGCTTCATCATAGACTTCGAACACTTTACATATAAAATCAAATGTCAAAACATGCAACATTTTTTTATTATTGATTTCCCTTAAAAGTATATTTCAAACTCAATTTTATACGTAGTTTCAAAAGGAAACAAAAATACTTGAGCACGCTTCAGGAACTTAGAGCCTAGGTTGCACTGATACGGATACGGGGACAAAAATGGGTACGGATACGGATACGGGATACGGTAAAATCAAAATTTCAAAAAACGGGTACGGCTCAGATACGGCAAAAAAATCAACAAAATATTAAATTCATAAAAAAGTTTTTCATATAACAGCATAATATTTTCATACAACAACATAATAATTGTAATTATAGTAAAGAAATTAAAAATCACTTACTCAGTTAATCTAACAAAGTAGCAAATGAAGATTTTAATCAGTGAAAAAATTAAAAGTATCTTCTACGGAATAGTAAACCATAAAGGGAAGTAGGTGAGAATTAAAAAAATAAAATTAAAATATATAAGCTATCACGTGATTTCTATAGTACCAGTCCAAAGGAAAAGAGAGAAATTGTGAATCAACTGGTCAAAAGTTCAAAAAAAAAAAAAAAAAATACTGTAAAAATATAAATAAATCACCAAGTATTTGCCAACTGTCACACACTACCATCTTCACCCTCACCTACCCCACTCACCCATTCTTATCATTCTACCCCTTTCTTTCTGTCTTTTGATAATGCAATTGCAGCAAGCTACAACAATGGTGTTTGACTCGCGAATTCAAGCAATTTCACGGCCGTTTCAGATGTATCAGCCAATATGGCCAAGAATGCGGACGAAACGGCCGAAATTCTATTCTATGGTTGGAGGAACAAAATCAAAGTTTTAGGGTTGTTGAGAATTAGGGGAAATCAACAATCAGGTAAGTATTCTATTGATTTGGGGTTTTTTTAAAAAAAAAATTGGGCTGGGCTTCATAGGAAACGTCAGAAATTGGCCTTTTCCGTACCCGATACGTTTCCGATCAAGATGCTAAACGTCCCCAAATTGCCTTGGCGTACCACTCTTGAAGGGGACGGTTTGGGGACATATCCTAGGCGTACCCGGGTACCCGTCCCCAATACGTTTCGGGTACGGGAGACGGCACTCCAGCGGCGTACCCGTGCATCATTTAGAGCTACTGCAAAAATATGATATGAAAATCAAATGGGGTAGAGCCAGAGGTTCACCTGCAAGCGAGCTCTTCTTTCTTCTTTACGCTGTGCAAGGGCAACATACAAAGGCTTGCTGACAATAATTTTTCCATTCATCTCGGAAAGCTGAGATATAAAGATAACTATCAATACTTGAAATTTAACATACACCAACACTTAACCATGAGTCTAAGTGAATCACAAGGAAACAAACTTACAGCTCGGGATGCCTCTTCAGGGTTTGAAAATGCCACAAAGCCAGATCCCTTACTTATTCCGCTAGGATCACGCATAACCTGTAGTCAATCATACAAATAATTAAGGCTGGCTACATTTATCATATACTGGCACTAGATATGTTAAATACCTAAAAATACCTTGCAAGATGTAATTTTTCCAAACTCTGCAAACATCTCCTTAAGCTTCTCATCATCAACAGTATCATCCAAATTCTTGATGTACAAATTGGCACCCTGGTACTTGTCAGCAGCTTCCTTCATGGTCTGCTCAAACTTTCCTTTAAGCTCCTGCTCCCTTTCAGATTTCTTCTGTGCCTTCCCCACATACCACTCTTTGTCATCAAATTTCTTACCATTTAATGCCTCAACTGCATTGGCAGCATCTTCAGCATTATCAAAGTTCACAAATCCAAACCCTTTTGATTTCCCATCTGCATCCCTCATCACAACAGCACTGGTTATAGGTCCATATTCACCAAATACTTTTTTCAAGTCGTCATCGGCAGTTACTTCACCCAAATTTTTCACATAGACATTGTTGAATCTTGTTCCACCCAAATTGGAATCTCTTTCCTGCTTACGAACAAAGTGCCCAACATATACTTGTTTATCATTGATCAGCATCCCGTTTAGCTTCTCTATAGCTTTTTGAGCAGCTTCTTCAAGATCAAACTGAACAAACCCAAATCCCTTAGACTGACCATTAGAATCAGTAGCTATCTTGCATGACAGGATGTTTCCAAAGGAAGAAAATGTGTCATGCAAAGCTTTGTGGTCAATGGATTTGTCCAAATTCTGCAAAATCACAAAAGATCAGAAATATTCAGAGATTAAAATAGGAAAGCTGGCCCAATGAGGTTCCCAAACCCAAGAGACCTTTCTTTAAAAGAACCATGTTGAAAAAAAGCTAAGCACTGAAAACACAAATATAAATGATAAAAATCTAGAATGGAAACATAAATCTTTCGAAAGAAACCAAAGAAAAAGCAGGAAAAGAACCATTTACAAGAAAAAAATAATCCTTACCTTGATAAAGATATTACCAGACCCACTTTTACGAATACTAGGGTCTCGATGAGAGTACATAACTCTAATAGGCTTTCCATTTAGAGGAGTGAAGTTCAACACATCCAATGCCCGCGCAGCTGTAAGGCAAAAATTGAACCAGAAATAAGAATTTAAAAAATTCAGTAATTAACAATAATGATCTAGTAAGCACAAATCCATACAAAGCAATTTAGAACTTAAGGCCTACTAACCAATTGCCTCTAGTAGCAAAATTAATTCTCATTAATTATTTTCACTGAAATTTTACAACTTTTAATGTTGATTATACAAGGCCTCCTTTGTTCGATTAAACCAATTAACTTCAACAAACACATTATAAATAAGAATGGTTCACATTAGGCAACATTTGCTAACAACTTTTTCAGTTCTAGTATAAACAGAAACAAATTATAGAAGAGACGCCAAAGATTTTAAATACCATAAAATAAGACAGATAAATTAGAAATCAATTGTATCACAGATTTTACCCAATATTAACTTAGATTACACAGGAACATAATGAAATATGGTAAAATAATTTATCACAATCTCCCAAGTAATAACCATCTTAGCACAATTTCAAGTTTCTCACATCTCAATACCTGAACAACAAGAAATTCAGCCAACTCGTACAAACACGGTGCAACAAACAAAATAAGACAGGTGAATCACAACCCTAATAGGATATTAAGGTACACTATATCATCATTGCACACTATGTTAAATCCAGAATCAAATGTCACAGGCTGAAACACGCAAACAACATTGCACAATCAACAAGCTGCAAAAGGAAAGGATCCGCAACCGCCAATTCATTCATTGGAAAACAGAAAATCTTAAACCTAGGAGTTTGTATACATTACAACATAGTTATCTAACCAGCGTATTAAATTCAATCATAACTTAAAACACAATCAATCTAACATCATCGATACATCAACAAGTCATAGTAAAATTTACGCCAAATAGTAACAACATGCCGCAATCAACAATGCAGACAAATAAACATCAACAGCAACCAAACGCAGAAATCATCTCAATACCAAATCACAACAAAAACACAATAATATAATTTATACCATTAAAATCAACATTAAATCAATAAAATATCGACAAAAAAACGAAGAGAACAAACCATCTTGAGGGTTGCTGAAGTTGACATAACCATATCCAAGAGATCGGCGAGTAGACAAATCCCTGCAAACCCTAACAGAAATAACCTGACCAATCTGGTTAAACAGATCGTAAAGCTGCGAGTCATTGACAGTGAAGTCGAGGTCACCGACGTAAAGCGACGTCGTAACAAACGCTGCAGCACCAGCACCACCAACGGCAGCGCCGCCATTAGGGTTCGCCACTCCATTAGGAGCACCCGCAATTGGAGCCGAAACCGAAGCCGGAGCCTGAACTTGAGCCATCACTAACAACACACAAATAAATCAACACAAAATTTTCTACTGATTTTTTAAAAGGATACTCTCTCAATCTCTCCTCGGAAAATAATATCAGTTGCAAAATTGAAAAACGATAAAACCCTAGGAATAGCACTGATAATTTGTGAAAACCCTGTAATATTTTTGGGAGATTTTGGGGGATAAATAGAGGAGAGAGAGTGATAAATCGTCGAGAAATATGAACGACGATGAAAAAGAAGGGAGAAAAATTGAGAAAAGAATGAATTTTTTTTGGTGTTTTTGTTGAGAGGTTGGGAGGGCAGACAGACGGGGGGACTGCACCGCAACCCGGGAATGAATGACTGTTTGGTTTATATACCAAGGAAGATGAAGATTGTGGGCTTTTGCTGGGCTTTAGAGAATGGAAACCCTAGTGTGTCATAAGCAAATCTTTGCCGTTGGATTCTGACTGGTTTTAGTCAATTGATTGTTTTTTGGTCAGAAGAGTGATATCATGTTGATTTTTTTTTTTCAATATAATTTAAAAAAAAACTAAAAATTGAAACAAAGTAAATCACGCCGACGCGCCACCTCTGCTAAACAGTGAGCTTGAGCAACCGTAGACCTTGGAACCTTCTAAATATAACACACAACCAAATCCCCAATAACTTCCAGAAGTTCCTGTTGAATCCAACGTACAGAAATATCCTTGGAAAACTGAAAACGAAGCAGATCCACCACCGAAGAACAATCAGTTTGAATATGTGAAGAAAAATACACACGTTGCCTGACATGGCGTAAAGCAAATAGACAAGCCATCAGTTCAGACTGGAATGTAGAATTAGAGCTACAAGCCTGCGCCCCACGCTAAGATGAACATCAAAAGCCAAATCCAAGAATACCCATCAAGTACTCGCATAATGACTACCAGAACTCCAGGCCCCGTCAAAAGTAAGACAGACTATACAAGCATACAAAGCATTCCCACGAAGAACTGCATAAGACATAGTACAAGAAAACCTTGGAGGAAACTCAAGAGTAATATCATATCTGAATGACCTAGCCTTGGAACACCTATCCACCCAATTAGAAGCTAGATCCAAAATCGATTCAGGAGAATAGATTGCAGAACAAAACCTCATGGAGTTTCGAGTAAGCCCAGATGGCCCATAACAAAATAAAAAAAAAAACAATCTAGCATCAACCAGTCCTTATCATGAAGAAACCCGAAAGAACCTCAGGAAACCACTCTTCAAAGGACTGATCTTCGGACATATTCAAGGTCGGTCCTTGTAGGCGTCGCTCGAATTGCGCCTACGTTAAAGCATGTGTGAATATGCTTGGCACTCATAGGAAGTGGAAATTGACATATACGATTAGGGACAAGGAAAGTAGGGAGCCGCCAACAAGTTTTTAAGGAACTTGTAAACCGTTTACGGATCATAAAAGGCAACCACGATTAAGGGACAACGATAGGCAACAACGATTGACCCGTGAAGGTTACACCCCATTCATAATCAATGAGATTACTAACTCCATATGGTTCGGAACCACGAAAGGAGGATCGGGGATGATGGTACGAAGTGAGTCATGGAGTCACATTCGCCCGTATTGGCCTCTACTCGATTCTTATATTGAAAAGCATTCCTGTGATCTCAAAGGCATGCAAACAAAATATTCAATTTGCTCAAAACTATCATTAAGCTAAATTGGTTGAATATTAATGCAACACATAATTCTAAAATATTAGTGATCACTTGATTAAACAACAAGATTAAATAGGAACCTAAACCGGTTGTCCAAATTATCTTATTAGGCGTGATTTCCAATTACATATTCCCTTTAAACATGCAATATGGTGATCAATAAATATAATAGAATAAACATTAATATTAGAAGCAATTTAACAATAATAATGTGAGTCAAATCAAATAATAATAAACCTAATCATGATACTAGCAATATAAAAATAAAATAAGAGTAATTAAATTAATTAATTACTCACATTCCGCGCGTTCCTTTAAATTGCTACATCATGAATAAACTGTTAGTAACTTCAATAAAAATATAAATAAAATGAAAATTAAATTAAATAAAAATTAGATTTGATTTGGTCCAAACCCTCAGTTAATTATAACTTTCACGCCTTGGTTTAAGTATAGAACTACGGGTATTGTATGGACTTCTTGGAGTGCTTAGGGGAAGGAATAATGAAAGAATAGGGTGGCTAGAATTTAGGCTAAATAGGGAGAAGAGAATTATTTTATGATCAAGCTTGTTGATGAATCAAAAAAGGGGAGATATGACCTCTATTTATAAGGGGAAAAGAGGGGTCGAATCAAGAAAAGATAAGAATTCGAATCGGATAAAACTCTTGCGATAGACAGCAGTTTTTGCGGTTTTTGTTTTTATCATATCTTTTGAACCACAAATCGGAATAAGATGAATAAGATATGGTTGGAAAGCTATTGAATTATACTTTTTAATCCAATTAGAATCAGATTAAAATATTTTGTAGAACAAAAGATATAGCCGAAATAATGAGACGGTGTCAGTTTTGGATAGAGTTTGACATTTTATTCATATCTTTTCCGTTATAGCTCGGAATTGATATTATAATATATCATTGGAAAGATAATTTCAAGGGCTATCCAACCATATAAAATTTGGATAAAAAATATGAGGCACGAAAATAATATCTGTCTATCTTTGAACGTCTTTCAATTCGGATGTAAATAGGATTTTCAAAAAGAAAAGTTTTATTCAATTTCAAACTCTTTAATCTTATCTTTTCAAAAAGGATAATTAAGATATTTTAGAAACTTATAGAGGCTTCTAATTAATCCTAATTAGTTTAGGAATTGGATTAAATAATTTGGACCCTCTACATGATCATTGGGTCGTAGGTAAGGTGGGCTTAGGTTCGGTTTGGGCTCATTTTAATATTTTGGCCATAACTTATTCTTTATTACTCGGATTTGGGCTTGTAATATATCGTTGGAAAGATCTTTTAAAGCCCCATCCAAGTATTCAATCATTGGACCCTGATTATGGACCAAAATAAACTGGAATAAACGTTTTTATAAAAAGGACACGAAATGAATTATTTTGGGTTTAAAGGCACGAAAAGAGGAAAATAAGTTATGGTTTGGGGAAATGGGCTAGGAATTGGGTTGGTTTATGAAATGAAAATATGGATTTAAGCACTCCAAAAATTAAATACTCAACCTGACCAATAATGGCGGTGAAAGGTTGTTCATCATCGGGTTTGGTTTTGGGGAGACATTTTTAGGTGTCTACAGTCCTCCCATAAACTCCAAGTAAAAGGACAATCTCGAAAAAGATGAGAAAGAGTCTCCACCTCCTAATGATGGAACCCACATTTGGATTCCACAGGCAAACCCTTTCGAGCAAGTAACAAAGCAGAAGTCAACGCATTACGGGTAGTCTTCTAAGCCAACATTTTCCACTTCGAAAGTAAAAGGCGAAGCCCAGAATTGCCTCCACCAACTTGAGTCAAAGGGGACCGCTGATCACCATTCTCATAACACAAGAAGCACATGTACGTAGTCTTCGTGGAGAACATCCTATCCCTGGTAAATTTCTAATAAACAAAATCATCGATTCTTTCCTTTAGTCGTTCAAGGCCTAAAATAAAGTCAATCATACGAGGACTCGAGGAGGAAAAAACCGATGAATCATACCCGTATTCCATGCGTTCGAAAGCACATTAATTAGATCAGAAACAAAGGATGGGGCACCCATCCTGTTCACGGAATCCTTAAACTAGACCTGAATCCTAGGCACCCAACTATCATCAAGAGTACTAATGTTAGTACCAGTTCCCACCTTCCACATCAAACCATGACGAAGGGTGTGAAAACCCTGTAATACACTACGATAACTACGACAACCCCAAGACGGCCTGACCGTCTTGGCAATACCATGAGGAACCAGCAAAGACGGATACTTTGCTTGATATACCCTAGAAACAAGAAGCTGAGAATTATGCATAAGCTGCCAAGACTGCTTATCAAGGAGAGCAACATTAAAGCAACTAAATTTCCGAATACCCAAACCTCCCAGCCCTCGAGGTAAATAAAGAGCAGATGAAGGAGATAACGCTAGAACGTCACCAAAAACGAGCTAGGAGATTATCAATATTACAAACCGTATAAGGCACTTTAAACACCGAGAGGATATGGTTGAAAGAAGCGACACAAATAGAATTGATAATAACTAACTTCGCAGCCGCTGAAAGGCGCAAAGAAGCAAAAGATGAAAGGCGTTGAACAAGTTTATCAACCATAGGCTGGAAAACCTGACACTTCCCCCTGACCATATCAATTGGCATACCCATATAAGTACCTAAAGTGCTCCGAGAATCCAGACGTAACTGTAGACACCTAAAAATGTCTCCCCAAAACCAAACTCGATGATGAACAACCTTTCATCGCCATTATTTGTCGGGTTGAGTATTTAATGTTTGGAGTGCTTAAATCCATATTCAATCCCAATAAATTTCATAAACAAACTAATTCCTAGCCCATTTCCCCAAACCATAACTTATTTTCTCTTTTCGTGCCTTTAAACCCAAAATAATTCATTTCGTGTCCCTTAAAATCATTCATTTCGTGTCCTTTTTATAAAAACGTTTAGTCTAGTTTATTTTGGTCCATAATCTGGGTCCAATAATTTGATATTTGGATGGGGCTTGAAAAGAACTTTCCAACGATATATTATAAGCCCAAATCCGAGTTATAACGAATAAGTTATGACCAAAATATTAAACTGAGCCCAAATCGAACCTAAGCCCACCTTACCTACGACCCAATGATCATGTGGAGGGTCCAAATTATTTAATCTCATTCCTAAACCATTTAGGATTAATTGGAAGCTTCTATAAGTTTCTAAAAGATCTTAATTATCCTTTTTGAAAAGATAAGATTAAAGAGTTTGAAATTGAATAAAACTTTTCTTTTTAAAAGTCCTAAAAGCTAATTCTATCCGAATTGAAAGACATTCAAAGATAGACAGATATTATTTTCGTGCCTCATAGTTTTATCCAAATATTAAGATGGTTGTATATCCCTTGAAATTATCTTTCCAATGATATATTATAATATCAATAAACCTTAGCTCGTTGTTTCCAATAAAGAAATTCAACTTGGGCTCGATCTAGAACTTCCTTCCTTGCGGAAATAAATCTCATACGATATGACTCAGTAGCCAAAGTATCGGATAAATAGAAAATGGAAGTCTCTATCTTCCTCCAGTTAATACCCCACGATTTCTTATGAAAAACACACCAAGCCAATAACAAACGACGAATATAATCTAATTGACAACAAATTGAAAACATCTTAGACCCCTGGGAATTAACTTGATAATTGGTACCAATAAGCAAGGTAACTTCCAGAAACAACAAACACCAATTCTCAATTCTATAAGGACGCTTTCTAGCTGAAATAACTAGACTATCACGTAAAATAATTGCCTCATGATCAGAGAATAAAGTAGGTTGATGGATAAGCTCAGTCTCAGAAAAAGACTCCAACCATTTCCTAGAAGCATAAGCCTTTTCAAGATGCTCGAAAATCGAGGCATCTAATTGGCCATTAGTCCAAGTATAAGGAGGTTCTGAAAAAGGTACATCCATCAATTCCTCATTTAATTTCCAATCCAAAAAAGTCTTGACGACCAGGAATGTTAAAGGACCCACCCACTTTGTCTGTCAAGTATTCAACTTGGTTAAAGTCTCCTAGTAAAACAACATTGTCAACTATCCTAAGAATAGTAGAAACCTCATCCCAAACAGAACTATGAGTCAAAATGTAAGGTACACAAAAACTACATTCTTGATTAGTTGACCGGGAACATGGATTTCACAAAAAATTACGTTAGGTGAAACTAAAATAGGAACTACCTCAATGGGTGCAAACCAAAAAATAATTAATTCCCCACTAATCCCATTAGCATCCATACCACAATACCCACTAAAAGCTAAAGAGGACAACTTTTGTACAACAACAAAAACACTAGTTATGGTGTCAACTAAAAACATAATATCAGCACCATAAGAGCGGACTAACGAGGCAATATACGGAACCTTAGGGGAGTCTGTTGCTCCAAGACCCCTACAATTCCAGGCTGCCACATTCATGGAACCCGTGGTGGCTCAGACCGGGGAGCCACCGAACCCTCAAAAGTTAAACCTAAAACACTACCCAAATGGTGGTGATTGGAAGACCCTCTACGTTTTTTAAAAGGGTTAAGACACTGCAAATAAGGAGATATATTACCCTCATCACCTAAACGTGACTGTGTAAAATTCTGCGCTGAAACAGACCTTTTACATGGACCAAATACCTTAACCCTAGACCTCATCTTATCACAGTTCTTAATTAAATATAATTGAGGTTCACATATCCTTTGCCCATACCACTGCCTTTATAAGAACACCCCGACTACAGAGAATTCTCCGATCTATCAGAATTACTATTCCCCTTACCACTTAACCTTTTCCACTTCCCCCGGCTAATAGAAAGCTTGAATATTTTCCTTCTATCAATCCCCATATTGTTTCCAATACCATCACACCCTAGAGGCACTTTTCTCTTCCCATAAATTATACAATCCTTCATTGATTCCATTGCATAACGTTCTCCAAATGTGACCAAAGGTCTGCAAACCCTAGAAGTATTGCCTTCCTTGCCTACCCTTTGATCTCCCCTCTTCACGTGGTATGTGAAAGCACAGAGATAGTCATTGTATAAACGCAGTGAACCTACATCTTTCAAGACATCGCCACAATCCTTCTCTCCATGACCCAATCTCCCGCAAACATAACAGAAAAGAGGCAACTTCTCATACTTCATTGTAACTTGTTGAGAAAATCCTCCTCTAAAAAATAAGCGAACCTCTTTTACCAAAGGTGCGGTAAGATTAATCATAGCTCTAATTCTTAGGTAAGAAGTCCCAATGATATTAGGGCTATACAGTGCAATAAAAGCGCCAATTTTATTCCCAATGATTCTTGCCTTCACTTCCATGTTACGGCCTAGAGCTGATAAATTAAATACCCTGACCCAGAAGGGCAACATGTTAAGAGGAAGTTCATATAAACTCTTTTCGCCATCAACATTGCAAAGGACTAAGATATGTCGATCAAAGTGCCAAGGACAAGTTGCCATTACAAACTCCTATCTCTTCAATGGTGGAACTGAAAGAAAAAGATGTTTTTTCCCATACACCTTACTTCCATCCCAAACCTAGGGTTCCATAAACAGTTCAACATTACAAAAAGAGCATTTGAATTAATTATTCTGTCAGTCCAAATATCATGTTGATTTAATCACAGGTTTTGTGATGCAAGGTGTTAGATTGATGACTCACGACATTATATGGGAAGTAGGAGATAACCTAGACTCCCTCAAAACTTTATACTACCTCTGTTTATTATTATGTGCAACCTTTTCCATTTCGAGATGATCATTGTTATGTGTAACTTTTTGTTTTCATTCTATTTTTAGTAAACAAAACCCTTGAAATTACCTTTTTACCCTTAATTAAACATTCTGATTTTTTTAATTTTACCCTTCACCTTTTTTAACCTAATTAACCTATACCTAATATGATTCTATTAGTCTAATGATTCCCTCCCTTTTATCTTCCAATTTCCCCCTAACTACTCTCATTTACTTAATTTTCTAACCACCCAAATTTAATTGCGATGGCTGGGTTTCTTTATTTCTTCTGGAGAAATTTCCAGAAGAACCCTAGTTCTTCGTGTTCCTCTTTCTTTCTCCTCTTCATACCCAAAATTCTCCATTCTCTCTCTCTAGATATGAGTTTTAAACATCAGATCATTCACAAATCGAGTCCCCAATCACCATGGTTAACATAAATCCACTCATGACGCTTTCATTGCCATTGACGACGTTGGTGAGGGTAATTTAATCCTCTCCCTCATTTAATCGATTGAGACCCATTCTCCGTTTCCTCGCCAATTTTACGAGTTAGGTGAGGTCGACCCATGTTGTTCTTTAACCATCTACAAGGATTTGGGCCAGGTGCTTCAAAGTGTGGAGGAGGAGGAACGCGAGACTAGGGTTGAAGGCCAAGGGGAGTCTCAAGGGAAGCAATGGCTCAATTTTCACTAATGTTGATGTAGATCTGGTCCCTGTGGTTGGTGAGGGGAGCACATTACCTACCAAGAAGCCCATATCTAAGAGGGCTAGGCCACTAACCAAAATCCGGGCTAAAAGGAACGTAGCACTGGTGGCGCTTTGACGTATGTGGGGGTTTCCACATCAGAAGTTGATTGTGGTTTCCTCTGACGATGAGCCTGAGATGGAGGGTTCATCACCTCCTTCAAAGAAGGCTAGTTTTGGTCTCCCTCTACTTGAAGTTGCTTAAATTTAAGGCTCTAGTTTGAAGCACTATGTGAGGAGGATGAACCCTAAGATTGCAATCCTCTGAGTGGTTGCTTGCGTAACGAACCCTAACCCTAACTTGTTTAATTTCATCTTTCACTCCCTTTCCATTGATTTAGTGGGCATGTTAGGTGGTTAATTGGTTGCTTCTTTGGATATTTTTGCATTGTTGTTTGTTTTTTATTGTTTTGGCTTGTTGGATATGTTGGTTAGATTTGTCGCCTTGTTGGTTTTGTTGTTGGTTTGATGTCTGACCTCTTGTCTTGTTGGTTGTGCTGTTGGTTTGAGTTTGGTTTGCTGTGTTGGTTAGATATGTTTTGTCTTGTTGGTTGTGTTGTTGGCTTGTTGGTTTGTGATGGCTTGTTGGTTTATGGCCCTTGTTGCCTTTCTGGTTTATGTTGGGTTCTTTTGGTTTATGCTCCTCTATTGCCTTGTTGGTTTATATTTACTTGATGTATGCTATGATTATGATATGATAAGTATGAGTCTCAAGCTTTGATTGTGAACCATGATTGATGTCGCATAATTATGTTGCCTTGTTGGTTTAATCTCACTACTAGAATCCGGGCATATAACGACAATTTTACTGCGACAACTAGTAAAACTGTCATAATATTTTAATTCTACGACAGTTTTTGTACCTGTCGCAATATTACGACGAATTTTTTAAACCATTGTTGAGTTACAACATTTTTTAGCCAATAAATTGTCGTAAAAGACACTAAAAATAATTATAAAAAAGTTTAATATTTATGATAGCTATAAAGGCCTGTTCTCACAAGTTAAATTTCAGTTCAGTTCAGTTTAGTTTATTTTCAGTTCAGTTCAGTTCATTTTATGTCTAATGATATTGCCAATGATATAAAGCCAAATTTCATTCTTTTAAGCTCTTATTACAACGACAATAATAATAATAACAACAACAACAACAACAACAACAATAATAATAATAATAATAATAATAATAATAATAATAATAATAATAATAATAATAATAATAATAATAATAATAATAATAATAATAATAATAATAATAATAATAATCTGACTTTATTCTTGGACGGGTTATGGCTGATGCAGCTCATCGGAAGCGGGTTAAGTATGAGGCTCGTTGTCAGGCGATTGGATATGGGTTCATTCCCTTCTCCTTTTCTTCGTTTGGTGAATTAGAGAATGAGGTTGTTGCGTTGCTTAAGCGAATTCAGAGGTTTTCGACGACGCAAGACATTGGAGCACGTGCTGCAACTCACATTTTTACTAGGGTAGGCTTTGCTATAGCTAGAGGAGTGGGGGCCTCGATTGTATCTCGGCTTCCCACTAATTTATTGTAGGTTGTATGACTTTTTTTATTTTTGAGATATAATAATAATAATAATAATAATAATAATAAATCTTTAATAATAATAATAATAATAATAATAATAATAATAATAACAATAATCAATAAATAATAATATTGATATAATTCATTGTTCAAATGGTTATATTTTTTGATACACATTTCTTCAATTACACTCGTTGACAAAATGAGAGTACTACACAACTTAACTAATTTTCATAATCGGTTAGTTTTTTTTTTAATTGTGTTAATTTTTTACAAAGTTGATGAATGTCATTTATGGCAAGTAATCATCAGATAAAAATACCAACACCCCCAAGCTTATTCAAAACCAAAATCACAATATCATTTTCACCCTATTTTTCATGGTTTTCTTTTATCATTTTGTTCTTTTCTCCTTTAGTTTCTCTATTTCTTCTTTCTTCATGTTTTACTTTCCTTCATGTGGTTTTCTTCGTGTTTCCCTTTTATATTGCTCTTTTTCTCTTCTATTTTCTCTCTTTGGTTACTTTTGTAGGTGCTTAAGGAGTTGGCTTTGCAAAGGAATCAAGAAGAGCAAAAAGAGCTAAGCTAAGAAGAATCAAGCTCCTTGGAGAGGGCACAGAGAGGGCGCTCTACATCTATTCATTGTCGCGGGCGCGGGTCTTAAGGGCTGCGGGCGCGGATAAAGTGCATCAAGTTGATGATTTTTTGGTAGGAACTCTCCGCGCCCTGGTCGCGGTCTAGTCGCGGGCGCGGAGAATCTGGAGAGACCGCTCCCTTTGGAGAGACCGCGGCCCCCCAGTCTTCGCTTGGAACAGGGCATCTGCCGCACCCTTAGCCGCAGGCATGGGTGTCTTCGCCGCGGGCGCAGGTCTTGCTCAGATTTCCCGCGGAGTTAGTTATAGGTTCCGTACCCATTTCTCCGCGCCCGCGGGATATTCTTGGAGAGGGCGCGACCGATCAGTTCTTCTTCTTTGTCTATAAATGCTCTTGTAAATCCTTTTGAAGGCTAACTTTTAGATAATATTTCATTTGCTTAGTTTTTAGAGAGAGAAACTAGAGAGAAGTTAGAGAGAAAGTAGAGATTGAAATTCTTGGATTTGATTTGTATTACAACATTGCTTCAATCAAGTTTGGATTTCTTCTTCATATCAATGAAAGTTTGTGAGATTTCTTTCCTTTGAATTTACTTCTATTGCAATTTTCTTTAATGCTTGAATGTTTGATTTGGATTTTGATTTAGGTTTGAGAATTTGTTGATTGATTGATTTTCCTTTTGATTTAGCTTGAAACGAATATGTTTGTGATTGAATTTGTTTTGTTTTTCAATTTCACCATGATTAGTGAGTAAATTAGTTGCTAGGGAGAAGAGGAAGCATGCTTGATTGATGATTTTTGCTAGTTGATGATCATTGATTGATTGAATTGTTGCAATTAAATTGGTTGACATAGTTGTGCATGTGATTAATTAGACTAGGAGTGATAAACCTATAAGATTAATCTAGATTTTATTGCAAATTTCAATGACATGAACCCTTGATTTGAGAATTGCTTTAATTGATTGAATTTGATTGTGATTCTCCTCGCTAGCCATTTATAGTGAACCCTAGCTTGACTTATAGGAGATAGCCTTTGGATTCCTTTGATTGCAACTATCGTTTGTCCCTTGTAATGCTTGAATCAATTAAGCAAGCTATCAATTAGCATAATCGTTGAGCTTGCATGTGGAACCTATATCCCTAGTGTTTAGCATATTGATTGAATTCCTGGATTTGTCTTGATTCTTGATACTTTTGTTACCAACCTCAACCATTGATATTCTTCTATTTAGCTTGACAATAGACTATAGCATAGTTCCTACTCATTCCTTTGGGTTCGACCCTTGATTTACCGCATACTTGTATAAGGTTTGTTAAGTGTTTATAAATTTAGTTTGACCAAGGGAGAATTAGATGACGACCTAGTTTTTCCTCTTGTCAAAAGTGTTTTGTGTTCTTTTGTCATAATAATATTTTATTTTTTTAATTAAATAGTATATGTTTTTAAAATATTTTTGGGTTTCATGTTTTTTAATATATTTTCCATAAATATTATAATTATATAGTATATTTTTCTTAAATATTTTAATATGTATATTTGTATAGACACATGTGTATAGTAATAAATAATCAAAGATCACTAATCCGTAGTTAAAAATCACTAATTAATAAGTTCAATTTAGTTCAGTTTATTTTCAGTTCAGTTCAGTTTAGTTCAATTTATTTTTAGTTCAGTTCAATTCAGTTCAGCTGAGTTCAGCGTATCAGAACAGGCCTTAAATTGTCGCAATTTACGACTGTTTTCTAAACTGTCGCAATTTGCGACAACTTATGGCTCTCGTACAATTGATTATTTTTTTTAAAAAGTAATGGTATTTAAATACTAATTCAAAAGCCCACACCAAACCCTAAATCCTCTTCCGCCGTTTCTCCTCTCTATTTCCCCTCTCAGTTTCTCTCTCCTCTCCTCCCCTATATTTTTCTCTGTTTTGCTCTCCTCTTCCCAACCTTTTCTTAGTTTCACTTTCCTCTTCTCTCCATTTTCCTCTTTGTTTCTACTGTGAAAAGAAACGAAATTCATGGTCAAATTTCTTTGAGTTTATCAAATTTCATGTGTTTGATGTCCAATTTCGTGATGTCGGAGTTCATTTGGTCAATTTCGGCCATAAAAATTCCAAATATGGAGTTTTTTATGGTCGAATTTGACCATGAAAATCCAAAGAGGAAATTTTCGAAGGTATGTTCTTTTTCTTTTTTTTTTTGTGTTTTTTCGTTTTTATTATTGTGATTTTTGTTTGTTTTCTGATTGTTTTGGGCTAATTTCATAATTTTGTGCTTGAATTGCCGTTTTATTTTGGTTATTTATGTCTATTTTCAGTAATTTGAAGTTAACTTTGATTTTTGGGGGTCAATTTCTTTTATTTAAAGGTTACTATTGTTTTTGTGTTTAATTTTATTTACTATGTTCAATTTGGAGATGTTTTATTGGTTTTTTTTCGTTTGATTTTTTTGTTGTTGCTTTTTTTTTATAGTGTTTTCTATAATTCTTGTTTTTTTCATTCATTTTTGTTCGTTTTTTTAATATTATTTGATACTTCCTCCGTTTCTATTTAGTTGACGCGTTTGATTTAGGCACACATATTAAGGAGAGGAGAGAGAGTGAGAGAGAATGAAAAAGCAAGTGGGGTAGCTTGTAAATACAAGGTAAAAAAGTTACCCCAAAAGGAAACGCGTCAACTAAAATAAAAATCCTAAAAAGGAATACATGTCAACTAAAAAGAAATAGAGGTAGTATATGTTAGTATTTTTTTTTATGGAAAAATTGTTAAAAATAAAATGACCTTTAAGCAGTCTTCTAAAAATAAAACGACCTTTTGATTATTCCAAAATAAAACGACCTTTGATAGACATCTGCCCAAAATATAACGTGATCGGTTAGTAACCTGTTAAATTGGTTAATAGTGACACGTGGCACAATGCGATTAGTCGCTCTTTTTTATTTTAATTTTAAAATTTTATTTTTAATAAAAATGATTTTAACTTAAAAAAAAAGGAAAAATATAAAATAATAATCCCACCTTTACTCCGTCTTCCATAAATAATTCCACCTTTTGAAATTCCAGAAGCAATCCCACCTTTGATAGGGATCTTCCACTAATAATCCTTTTCACCTACAACCTGTTAAATAGGTTAATAATTTTTTTTCTTAGTCTTTCTCCTTGGACCACCAGTCCACCACCATTGCACCCACGCGACTCCTTCACTCACTGTACCAGCCTACCTGCTCACCACATTGACACCTCACCTAGCACCAACAACACGCTGCTGCCCTTCTCCCACTTCACCACTAGCGCCAACCGAAAGCAGTCGCGCTACTACTGCAGCTAACAACCATTGCACCAGCCACGACTCACGCACCTTTCTCACAACAAATTCGCAACAAAAGCTCACAACAAGCAACCAACTTTTGTAACAGCCGGTAAACCACCGCCTAACCCACCTCACAAGCACGCCGCATCAACGCGCCACCAATGCGGCCCACTTACAACCGCCGGAACTCCAATTCAATAGCTGCAACATCAATTCACACCCACAATTCAGCCCCTAAATTAGCCCAAAAAATAATTTAAAAGAAATATCAAGGGTCGATTTTAGGCTTTGAAGCCTGAAAACTCCATCCCCAGCCCCTAAAAACCCGACCCATCCCTGAAAACCCAAACACCAGCCCCGAAAAACTCGACCCCAACCATCGTCTTCAAGTTAGTGAAGGAGAAGAAGAAGATACGAAGAGATCCTTGAGAAGTTGAGATTAAGTCAGACGCCTAGGTTAGGTTGTCGAGGAAGGGAGGCGGCTGCGACAGTGATGTGGAGGGGCGGGGGTGGGGCTAGCCCCAATAACAATGGCGGGGGTCAAGGGTTTTGTTTTTTTTTTTAATTATTTTTTTTAATTATTAAAAAATAGGATAAACCAACTAAAAGTTGACACGTGTCTTACAACATAGTAAAACCGGTTGCCAAAATAATTCAATCGGTCATGGATTGATAGTGGAAGACCCCCGTCAAAGGTGGGAATGTTTCTGGAATTTCAAAAGGTGGGATTGTTTTGGAAGATGGAGTAAAGGTGGGATTAGTAGTTTACATTTTTCCAAAAAAAAAAAAAAAAACAAACAACCCCCCAACCACCAGCCCGCTGCCCACAAAGCCCCAATTCCCCACCCAACATTTCACCTTACCATTGTCGTCGAACCTAACTAAGCCTTCACTATTGACCATATCGGCGCCATCAATTCCCATAGCCACCCGAAACTCAACGATAAACTCCACCTTGTAAACTGCCTGAAACCCAACTATAATCCTTGAAACCAGCTCAAAATTATGACAACCTCAACCTTTTTAGTGAGGGATTCAACAATTTGGGTTTGTGAGCTTCGCTAAGGGGGTTGTTTCAAGTTTGTGGGGGTAAGGGGTGTTTTGTGGGTTGTTTCAGGATGTATGGGATGTTGGGGGTGGTTTTAGGGGGAAAAGAGTGGTTGTGGAGTGAGTTATAAGGCGTTTGTGCTGTGTGTTTCATGATTTGAGGGTGGTTGAGGGGTGGCCAAGGGAAAAACAGGTTGTGAGGGGGTAATGGTTATGGTGGTTGCGGTGGGTTACGGGAGGAGGATGAATGACAGGGTGAGGAGAGGAGAGAGAAATAATTCTTTTTTTTTAATTAAAATTAATTTTAAAATGTAAAAATTATCCTAATCTATCACATTATGACACATGTCCCAATCTAACTTTTTAAACAGGTTACCGATTTTTCATTCTATTTTGGGTAGATGTCCATCAAAGGTCGTTTTATTTGGAATAATCAAAAGGTCGTTTTATTATTGGAAGACCGCTTAAAGGTCATTTTATTTTTGACAATTCCTTTTTTTATTTGTATTTTTGTTTGATGTGTTGTTATTGTAAGGTTTTTTTTTTATTTTGTAATTCTTTGTTTATGTTAAGGGGGTTGTCGGTGATGATAGGGTGGTGATGGTGGTGGTGCAAAAGGTTGTAGTGGGTGGGACAGGGGGTAGGGAGAACTGGGTAAGAAGGAACATGATGAGTGCCATTTATGACACTCATTTGATGAGTATTTAGGTTGTTTTTACCTTCTTTTCATAACTTTCTTTCTTAATAAATTAAATGCTTAGTTTTATGCATTTTCTCTTTATTTCCCTTTTCTCTCTTGTTTTGTGTTTTTATGGTTTTTTCTTGTGTTTTCTCCTTTATTTCTTCTCTTTTCATGGTTGTAGGTATTAAACGAGGTTCGGGTCTAAATATTGGTGGTTTTCTAAGTTGGAAGATGCTTTGGGAGTAAGCTCATAGCATTGGGAAAGCTCAAGATGCAAGGAGGTGGATGCTCCAAGTTCTAGCTCCTGCGTTCTCAAGCCGTGCTCTCATGAAGAAGTGGTGTTGAACCCACCGTGGAGTCCATTTCAATTTGCCATGCGTAGTGTCTATCATCATCATACTGCGTGCACTCGAAGACCCCTTTTGCGAACGCATTGAGAATCAAAGAAGTTGGAAGAAACCCAAAAAGGCGCGGGCGCGCAAGCGTGGGTTTTCCGGTTTTGATTGGTTTTGTTTTGCACCTATTATTAGATTTTTAGAGAGAAAGTGAGGAATTTCATTGGGGATTTGAGAGATTGAAGATTCAAGGTGACAATTGTATTAAAGATCTCCATAATCAATCAATGAGGATTTCTAACTCTATCTCATTTTATTGCTTTGTTTAATTTCATATTTGTTTGGTTTGATTCTGATGTTTGATCTTCATTAGTGTAATTGTTCTTCATAGTTTGTTGATTCTTGATTTCTTTAGTTTCTTGTTGATTAGATGATGATTCTTGAGTAGTTGTTTGGCTAGGGATTAGGTGAAACTTGTATGATTGATTGTGATTAATTTGAGAATTGTGTTGATTGAGTGTAAGATTAAAGTGATTAATGTAAGTTTGCATGTGTGTAATTTGATTAGGCCTTGAGAATTTTGCTAGATTTCATTGTAATTGCTAATGACACGAGTAATTGATTTAGGATTTGCAATTATCGATTGGTTTGGATTGTGATTCTCTTAGTTTATTATTCGTAGAGACATCTAACTTAACGATTAGGAGACAGCTCTTTGATTCCAATTTATAGATCTTATCATTAGTCTTCACAACCTTTAATTGGCATGTTCTTCCTAAGTAGTTGCAATTGTCATGATTACTTATTAATCCCCATTCCCTAGTGTCTTATTTGTTTGGTTGTTTATTTGATAGTTGTTAGTGTTACTTCTTCACATTCGACTTCAACCTAGCTTAGGCGCATAATTGAGAGCGCTTGAACATAACTGTTCCTTATGGTTCAACCCTTGACTTACCTCTATACTTGTATTTAGGTTTGTTAAGAGTTTATAAATTTAGTTTGACTTAGGGAGGATTAGTCAACAACCTAGTTTTCCCCTCGTCAAAATGGCGCTGTTGCCGGGAAATGATGTCTATGTTTGAGTGTTTTTTATTGCTTGAGTCTAGGTCTTTGTACATACTCTTCTTTTATTTGATTTTTGCTTGTTTTTAAAAATAAAGGAAAAAAAAAGTGTAGGCGTCGTTCAAAGTGCCCCTACGTTGAGCATGTGTGAATATGCTCGACACTCATAGGAAGTGTGAATTTACATATACGATTAGGGACAAGTAAAGTAGGGAGACGCCAACAAGTTTTTAAGGAACTTGTAAATCGTTCACAGATCATAAAAGGCAACCACGATTAAGGGACAACGAAAGGAAACAATGATTGACCTGTGAAGGTTACACCCAATTCATAATCCATGAGATTACTAACTCCATATGGTTCGGAACCATGAAAGGAGAACCAGGGACAATGTTATGAAATAAGTCATGGAGTCACATTCGCTCGTATTGGCCTCTACTCGATTCTTATAATGAAAAATAATTCTTGCGGTCTCAAAGGCATGCAAAAAAAGATTCAATTTTCTCCAATCTATTATTAGGCTAAATTGGTTGAATATTAATGCAACATATAATTCTAAAATATCATGATCACTTAATTAAACAACAGGATTAAAAAGGAACCTAAACCGGTTGTCCAAATTATCTTATTAGGCGTGATTTTCAATTACATATTCCCTTTAACATGCAATATGATGATCAATAAATATAATAGAATAAACATTAATATTGGAATCCATTTAACAATAATAACGTTAGTCAAATCAAATAATAACCCTTATCATGATACTAGCAATAAGAAAATAAAATAAGTAATTAATTAACTACTCACATTTCACGCGCTCTTTTAAATTGTTACGTCATGAATAAATTGTTAGTAACTTCAATAAACATATAAATCAAATTGAAACAATTAAATTAAATTAAAAGTATAGTTGATTTGGTCCAAACCCTCAGTCAATTATACCTTTCACGCCTTGGTTAAAGTATTGAACTTTGGGTATTGTATAGACTCCTTGGAGTGCTTAGGGGAAGTATTATGGAAGAATAGGGAGGCTAGTGTTTAGGATAAAGAGGGAGAATAGAATGATTTGATAATCAAGCTTTTTGATGATTCAATAAAGGGATGATATGACCTCTATTTATAATAAAAAATAAGGGTCGAAGAATTAAGAAAAATAGGAATTCAAATTTTTTTTATCATATCTTTTGATCCAAAAATTGGAATAAGATAAATAATATGTCATTAAAAATCTCTTGAAATCTAATTTCTAACCCAATTAAAATCATATTAAATTATTTTTTAGAATAAAAGGTATGGCTGAAATAGTGAGACGGTGTCAGTTTTGAATAGAGTTTGGTATTTCATTCATATCTTTTCCGTTATAACTAGGAATTAATATTTTTAATATATCATTGGAAATATAATTTCAAGGGATATCTAACCATTTAAGATTTGGATAAAAAATATGAGCCATGAAAATAATATCTGACTATCTTTGAACGTCTTTCAATTTGAATAAAATTAGGACTTTCAAAAAGAAAAGTTTTATTAATCTTACCTTTTCAAAAAGGATAATTAAGATCTTTTAGAAACTTATAGAAGCTTCCAATTAATCCTAATTGGTTTAGGAATGAGATTAAATCTTTTGGACCCTCCACATGATCATTGGGTTGTAGGTAAGGTGTGCTTATGTTCGGTTTAGGCTCAGTTTAGTATTTTGACAATAACTTATTCGTTATAACTCGAATCTGGGCTTATAATATGTCGTTGGAAAGATCTTTTCAAGTCCTATCTAAATATTCAATAATTGGACCCAGATTTTGGACTAAAACAAACTGGTCTAAATGTTTATATAAAAAGGACACGAAATTAATTATTTTAACGGACACGAAATGAATTATTTTGGGTTTAAAGGCACAAAAAGAGGAAAATAATTTATGGTTTGGGGAAATGGGCTAGGAATTGGGTTGGTTTATGAAATTTATTGGGATTTAATATGGATTTAAGCACTCCAAGATTAAATACTCAACCCAACCAATAATGGCAGTGAAAGGTTGTACATCATCGGGTTTGGTTTTGGGGAGACATTTTTAGGTGTCTACAAAAAGGCATGTCTCTCGTTTCTTCAATATGACAATGAGCCTTTTTGTGAATATTTCAATAAACTTGAGGGATTTATAGATTATAATTATTGTGATGTTTGGGAGGCTTGTGAGATTTATTATTTTGGTTTGAATGAGCAAATTAGGGATGAAGTAAGTGCATGCATAATGATGAATTTAGAGCATTGTCAGTCGATGATGATTGGAATTTTTATGTTTGGTTTGCTTGAGATGTCTATAATTGGGGTAATCATGTTTCTTATATCGATGTGCAATGTCTTGATTTTTCTAATATTAGCATGAATTCCCATGAATTGTCATATAATCCTGTGGGAATATTTCAAGCATCCCACACTTGAGCCCCTCTATGATTATACACTTAAGTATGGTGGCGTCTAAGGGGAAGGAAGCTAGAGCAAAAGAGTCACCAACAAGTTTTGGGAACTTGTAAACCGTTCACATGGTGAAGGTCACACCCCTTCACCATCCATGAGATCGCTAACTCCATATTGGTCTGGAACCATGGCTGGATATTCGGGGATGAAGGTACAAATCCAGCATAAAAGAGATTGAACCTGCCCTAAAAATAGTCCTCTAATTTATTGTTCTCATATCCATGTGCGCTTTCTGACTAACATACAATCAATATTAATCCTAAACCTGCTTAATCTATGTTGGTTGAATATTAATGCACAAACAAATCTATTATTGGCGATCACTTGAATTAAAAATCACATTAGCCTAAACAAGATTATTAATTATCTTATTAAGCATGATTACAAGTGAAAATTTCCTTTAATCATACATAAAAGGCGTGATCAAGCAATAGCAATAATATAATAATATATCAAGCAACATAATAACAACAATCATCATTATAATATTCTCAATCTCATTAAAGCATAATAATATTAGCAAGATCCTAGGCATGATACTGTAGGGAATATTTCAAGCATTACCCCAAACTTGAACTCCACTGTGATCATACACTTAAGCATGGTGGCGTCCAAAGGGAGGAAGCTAGAGCAAAAGAGTCGCCAACAAGTTTTAGGAACTTGTAAACCGTTCACAAGGTGAAGGTTACACCCCTTAACGATCCATGAGATCGTCAACTCTAATAGGTCTGGAACCATGACTGGAAGCTCGGGGGATGAAGGTACAAATCCAATCTAAAAGAGAAAGAACCTGCCCTAATAATATGCCTCTACTTTATTCTTCTCGTATTCATGTGCGCTTTCTGACTAACATGCAATCAATAGGTTTACCCTAAACCTGTTTAATCTATGTTGGTTAAATATTAATGCACAAATAAAACTATTATTGGCGATCACTTGAATTATAATCAAATTAATCCTAAAAAAAGATTATTAATTGTCTTATTAAGCGTGATTACAAGTACCAATTCTCTTTAAACATGCATAAAAGGTGTGATCAAGCAATAACAATAAATATAATCAAGCAACATAATCATAATAATAAAAATAATAATCATCATCATAATAATAATCATAATATCAATCATAATAATGATCACAATAATAATAATCATAATTTAAATAATCATGTTAAAGCATAATAATAGAAAGATCCTAGGCCTGATACTAATAAGATTAATAACAAACCCCTAGCATGTCACTAAATAATTAAAAATCAAAGCTTTAACCCTAACATGATACTAACATGATATTAAGAAAGAAAATAGGAAGCATAATAGAAATCATAATTGATATAATTAAGAAACTTATTCTTACCCTAAACATCATACTAAGAAAAGCATCCTAACATGATACTAGGAAAAGCATCCTAAACATGATTCTAGGAATCAAAATAATAATATAAACATGATTTTTATATCATAATATCAATTAAACAGTTAAATTACTTGGATGCCTCGTACCTATTTCTAATAACAAAATACACACGTTAGTAACTTCAAGGAAAATATAAAATTAAAGAATTAAATTAAATAATTGAAATTAAGAATTAATAGATTTGGGACCAAACCCTCAGAAATATCAAACCTTTCACGTCTAGGGCGAAGGTAACTTCGAATTACGATAGGTGTGTCTAGATCTTGTGAATGCGGATTTTTGTTTGTAAAAGGGTTGGTGTAGAAAAAGAGAGAATATCAAGAAATTCTTGATGAGAGTTGGTGATTGAAAACGGAGGTTTTAGGAGGCTATTTATAACGAAAATCAGCCGAAATATGATAAAAAAGAATCAGATTTTGAAGAGGAATAAAACACGACGCTGTCGCCAACAACATGACCTGTCGCCAGGCGACAGGCCTGACGTCCGGCGCTGCAAGACAATTTTTTGCGGATTTTGTTTTTATCATATCTTTTGATCCAGAAGTCCAAAAAAGATATATAATATGTCGTTGGAAAGCTCTTAAAGTCTTATTTCCAATCCAATTAGAATCAGATTAAAATATTTTGTAGATAAAAAGATATAGCCGAAATAGTGGAAGGCTGTCAGTTTTTGATAGAGTTTTATATTTCTTTCATATCTTTTTCGTTATAGCTCTGAATTAATATTATAATATATCATTGGAAAGATAATTTCAAGATCTATCCAACCATATAAGATTTGGATAAAGATTATGAGGCACGAAAATAATATTTGTATATTTTCCACTTTGTACAAAACAAAGATTCTCAAAAGGAGTAGTTTTATTCAATTTCAAACTCTTTGAAACATAATTATTAATCCTAACTCCATTAGGATTTAAGAGAACCTTCTAGAATATTTTAGAAGACTATAATCAATCATAATAGCTTTAGGAATGATAATTAATAATAGGCCCTCCTCTAGATCATTGGGCCGTATGTAAGAACCAAATCGAGCCCAGTCTAGTAATTTGGCCATAACTTCATCATTATTCATCGGAATTGGGCTTATAATATATCGTTGGAAAGATTTTATTTGAGCCCAATCCAACTACACTATTATTGGAACCTTGCTATGGACCAAACTAAACTGGAATGCACGTTTTTCATAAATAGGGTAAGAAAAGAAATATTTTCAAAAACAGATGGAAGATATTTTAATAAAAACATCCTCATCACTAGACTTTTCACATGCACTTTTGCTTTGTTCAATAATCAATGACATGAAAGGTATTCATCACTGGGTTTGGTTTTGGGGAGACACATTTGGGTGTCTACAGATACTAACATGATTAATTATAAATCCTAGCATGTCACTAAGCAATAAAGATCAAAGCTTTATCCCTAACATGATACTAATATGATAGAAGAAATAGGAAGCAACCTAAACATGATACTAGAAAGCAATAAAAGACATCCTACTAGAAATCATAAAGACATCCTAACATGATACTAGGAATTAAAGTAAAAAAATTGATTTCTAAAGATAAAGAGCAATAAAACAACTTACTTTGTTGCCTCGTATCTCTTTCTAATAACTAAATACACACGTTAGTAACTTCAAGGAAAATATTAAATCAAATAATTAATTTAAATAATTGAAATAGGGATTTGGGACCAAACCCTCCAAAATTATCAACTTTTCTCGTCTAGAGCAAAGGCAACTTTGAACTTGGCTAGGCTTGTCTAAAATTCACGAATGCGGTATTTTCATTTGAAAAGGCTAGGTTTAGAAAGAAGAGAATAGAAAATTATTGATGATTGTGAATGAATAAAAACAGAGAATATCGACCCTATTTATTGAGAAAATAGCCCGGAAATAATAAAAAAGAGTTAAAAGTCGAATCAGAGTAAAATTGGTTATGTCGCAGAGCGACAGGATCCGCGATAGCTGTTGCGGCGCGCTGAGACAGTTTTTTGCGGATTTTATTTATCATAACTTTTGATCCAGAAGTCGAAATAAGTCATATAGTATGTCGTTGGAAAGATCTTGAATAAAATATATGACCAATTAAAATCATATTAAAAGTTTTTGTAGAATAAAACATATGACCAAAATAGTGGAAGGGTATCAGTATTGGATAAAGTTTCGTATTTCTTTCATATCTTTTTTTGTTATAGATCGGAATTAATATTATAATATATCATTGGAAAGATAATTTAAATATCTATCCAACAATTTAAGATTTGGATAAATATTATGAGGGATGAAAATAATATCTCACTATCTTTGAACGTCTTTCATTTCGAATAGAATTAGGATTTAGAAAAGGAAAGTTTTTATCTAATTTCAAACTCTTTAATCTTATCTTTTCAAAAAGGATAATTAAGATCTTTTAGAAACTTATAAACGCTTCTAATTAATCCTAATTGGTTTAGGAATGAGATTAAAACTTTGGACCCTCCACATGATCATTAGGTCGTAGGTAAAATCCAGTTTGGGCCTAGTTTAGTATTTCAACCATAACTTCCTCATTATTCATCGAAATTGGGCTTATAATATGTCGTTGGAAAGGTCTTTTCAAACCCTATCCAACAAAATCATTATTGAACCCATATCATTGACCAAAATAAACTAGAATAGACGTTTTTCATAAACAAGGTGCGAAAAGAAAGATTTTTGAAAACATAAAGAAGTATTTTTTATCAAAAACAAAGAGATTCACGAGACTTTTTCACAATTCACCTTGTTCGATGTCAATGACGTGAAAAATACTCATCAATGGGTTTGGTTTTTGGGGAGACACAATTAGGTGTCTATAGAAGCCCCCACTTTGACTGAGTTTTGAGAAACGCATGTTTTGAAAACAAAAGTCAAAGTATTGATAGGGACAGAGAATGATTTAGAATGTTCTGCAATCCTAAATCATTCTTATAACACCGATACCTACAAACTAGTGTTAGTTAAATAGATAAAAGAGTAAGGAAACACATATCTTGTACCGCCGAGCACACTCATTTGTATTTTTGTTGTGACGATCCTCCGTAAGCTAGGGAACACCATCAAAGATTTCTCTGCTTATAGCGATCGTATGCTATTTTGTGACCATCTCCCGCAAGCCAGGGAACATAGTCGAAGATAACTCTACTTGTAGCCATCTTCTGCTTTTATGACAACTTTCTGTCGTCAAAGGTGACTCTACTTGTAGTCATCTTCATTTTTGCTGTGACTTCCTTCCTCGTCTTGGGAATTCTATCGCAAACCACACCACGTCTTGAGTGATTCATTGAATGACGGTTTTCTGCGCCTTTGGAATTCTTATTGTGAACCACTACGTCTCGAGCGATCTATTGGATGATGGTTTTCCACGCCTTGGGAATTCTTATCATGAGTTTATGTGCCTCGAGCAACTCCCTAACAAATGATGACAAATTTCCTCGCCTCGGGCAACATGTCATAGACTTTTTTTTTGTCTTGAGTAGTCTTCTGAATGAAGATTTTCCACGCCTTGTGAAGTCTAATATTTTAATAGTTTCCACGCCTTGAGAATCCTGTCGTGAGTCCCTACGCCTTGAGTAGCTCACCATTGTGAAATTCCACGTCACTAAGTACCCATGCCTTGGGATGCAATCGCCAACTTCTACGTCTTGGGAAGTGTGCATCAATCGACAATTTCTCTTCGTCTTGGGAAAACTTGTTCGATAACTATGGGTCTCTTTGCCTTGAGAAACTTGCTATGTGAGTCGTCCATGCCTTAGGACATAATTAATTTTTGTTGAATGAAAGTTGTTTTGTTCGACAACTTCCACTTCTTGGGGAGCGCTGTCCAAGATTGGTTTTCCTTGAGCCATCTTCTCAAATCGGGTAACAACTTTTGCATCCTAAGGAATGTTTTCAAAGACCACTACGCCTTGAGCCTTCTTGTTCAAATTTTCTCATCTCTTCAACTTGGAAGTGATAGCTTTGCATGTCTTTGCGTCTTCTGCCTTAGATCTTTGTAAAGATCACTTGTCTGTCTGGGACTTAGTGCACCTGCATCTATGTTTTAGACTACAAGACTTTGCTTATGTTTTTATTAGGTTTGACCTAAGGTTTGTTGTGCTTTATGATTGCTTTGACTTGAGGTTGACTCGAGGTTTAGTGATTGACTGACTTGAGGTTGACTCAATGTGTTTAACTGACTTGAGGTTGACTCAATGTGTTTTTAACACGTGTGTGTAGACTCAACTCGATGTGATATGACACGACATGACTTATCGTACATGACTCGTGTGTGCATTGTAATGTGATTGTGCCACTCAAAAATGGAAAAACGCAAAAAAAATTTCCGTCATTTTTGTGGAGTGTACCGACTTTCTCCCGAAAAAGAAAGGCACAAAAAAGAATCAAAGTGAGTGTTTGAGTGTTTAAGGTGCATGTTGAATGATCTTAGTCAAATGCATGCGTTGCTGTTGTATATCGTAGTGAAAGGATTAATTCATCCTAGGCTATCTTAATTGTTGACTTGACGATGAAAGTATTTAGGTAACTTAGGCACGGAGGCTAAGCACTTCATACTTTGTGATGCAATAAGGATTATAATAATGAGTGATCTTGATATGACAAGGCGTGCTTCATTATTGTGTTAAGATTTCATGACAAAGGGTTCCTATGGGAAGGATTATTTGGTCATGTATCCGTGATGTGTGTGAAAGTGACAGTAAAGTTAGGTCGCAAAAATTAAGTGTGTGGAAAAGTATTTTAAAAAAGTCTAATGATGGTGACTCTTAGGATGGGTAGGCTAATGATGTAAGGATCAAGCCCCCAATTCTAGCTTTAAGTGGATAGGTATGAACATTGGAGATCCCTTGATATGATCATGTATGAATGTGAATGTGAAGGAATGCATTTTTATTACGGCCGCACCCCAATGTGAGGTTGCCTACGTATCCGTTAGGAATCAGGCCGAATGTAGCTCTAGCCGAACCTCGCACAAGTGTGTGTATACCTCAAAGAGGTCTTTAAAGGGTTGTAACATGGTTAGGCTAAAGGTTGAAGAAAAAAGGGTATAAAGTCTTAAGACCCTAAATAAGCCCCCAAGGTGTGCAACCTTGCATTTGAATCGTTGTATTTATATGCTTGAGATTTCTCACTTTTGAACTCTCTTTTGTTTATATTTTTGCTCTCTCGTTTTTGCTTTATCATTTTTTATTTTGATAAGTGTGGGCAATCCCGATCATGCAGTCTATCACTTATTTGGCATTCATGTTTCTCAGGCACTGTGTTGAGCACTTGATAAGAGACGTAATATGAGACGTGTTCTTATCAAAGGTATATTCATATCAAAGACATTGGAACACTTGCCCTTTTTCACACTTTTATTGATATTTTTTTTCTTACACTTTTATTGCTGATTTTTTTTGCTTTTTTGAATTTTTGAGATCTAGGTAAAATCACTCAAGCTTTTGTATTTAGAATTTGCATAAGTTGGACACTATCCCATCCCAAGGTTAGGTAGATGTAGGTTGAAAAAAGAAAGGTCTATCGTTAGACGAGGCTCAAAGTGGCTTTCAAGAAAGGATTTATATGTTCAAAAGGTGAAGGTGATATGATAGGCTACAAGGGTGCCTCGAATCATCAATATACCTTCAGCTTAGTTCAATGTTTTTTTAGTGCAATGCGATGCAATGATCATATTCAAGGAAAGAAGTGCTCATTTCATTATAAAAGTGAAAGGTAAAAATCAAACTCTATGAAATAAATATAAGGAGGATGAAGGGTGCCTATGCTAGACTTATTGGGGAAGGGTTTGAAAAAAGAAGAACAAATCATGAAATCTTGGTGAGAAGCTTGCCTTGTGCATTTGTTTCATCATTACCCCCCCTTTTTTTTTGTTTGTCAATCACATGACTCAAACTCGATTCAACATGCATGGATGGGAAAAGAGTGTAGTGAGGTGAATGATGTATGGAGGAAGCATGTAAGGTGAAGGAATTTGAATGTCATAAGTGTTTAAGAAGGAAAGTGTGAGATATGTAATGTATGGAAAGGTGATGTAGATGGAGAGATATGGAAAAATTTAGGAATAGAGTGGACCCCCAACTCAAATGTCGAAAAGAGCGGCTCATGCATGATCCTAAGACATGGTCATGGTGAGAAAAGAGTATATGTACAAAGTGTGTGAGTACTGGTGAGTGTAAGTGATATGTTCTAGACTCGTGTATTGACCATGTGACTAGACTATGTGACTAGACTCAAACAAAGACTAAGTTAAAACTTCATTTATATACATTAAACTGGAAAGGCTATAGTATTTAGTCTTAACTTTTGATCTGTGACTCCGAATTGGACGAAACCAACGTAAAATAAAAGATAAAACTCGGGGCTATATATCCATAGGTTTTAGAACTCATATCTCTTCCTAGAACTCTGGTAACGATCGGAACAAGTTGATGCTTTTGTAGTATACAAGAATAAAAATCCGGGTTGACTCAAAGGAACTATGACTTGATTTTAGACATATTTATTGGTTCAAATTAATCAATAAATTAATTAGGCAAAGTCCTTTAGTCATTGGTTAGTTGGTTTAAGAATATTCCTAATCACAAGTCAAACCAAGCGGTTAGTTTAATCACATGTAAGTATGCACAAGCAAGTAATGCACAAGTAGTCAAATAATCACAACATGATGCAATGAGTTTGCAACCTAACCATGGCTCTAGCTCTATCAATTTCAAGGATAAGGGTTAGTCAAAGAGGGTCCATGGTTATTAATTTGGGTATTTATACCCCGCCAAGTGGCCCAATGAGCATGTGACATGTGTCGCTCTAAGAGGTGTCCAAATGGACTCCCCAGATGCTGACACGTGTCATGTAGATATGTCTCCTAGGAAATGGCGGCCTTTAAGGCCCAAATCACGAGGTAGCCGCAAAACAGTGCTGCCCTATTTCTTAGGTCATCAAACCTTAGGAAAGAGCACACCTTTCTACGACCCTATAAATAGGGAGATTTCCCCAATTATTGGAGCAGGTATTAATTATTAGGAGACTCGACTAGAGACTCAACACTAGGAGGAACTACAGAAAAAGACTCAATAGCAGGAAAGGGGTCGGCCTCAGATCCTAAAGACTCATCAACGGACTTAGACTCGGACTCGGACCTAGACGATTCAGATTCATCAAACATAAGACCTTTGCTAGTGGTCACTTCCAGCTTTTCTCCACTTGGTGTAGTTAACTTCACCGTCTTGCGCCATCCTTTTAGAACATTATCAGCGGGGACAATTAACTCAGAGGGGTCAAAATCTTTGCTCAATATGACAGCTAGAATTATTTCAGAATTTTCATTGTCCATGGGCTTGGGTTCATTCTTTTCCAGCTCGAAAAGAAGATTAATATTCATATCTTCAGTGCTCGGACTAACTGGTTTCTCAGCTGTTGAGAACTCATCGCCTTCATCGATGAAATCATAATCTAAGAACACCTCAAAACCTGGCTCATGCTTCCCATTGTGGATGAAATTCATAGCATAGGAAATCTTCCCCTTCTTTGATGTACTGGCCATTGACAGTGAAAGGATAAGGATCCATGGCTATTTCTATCTTCATAGTCCGGGCATTGTTACGAGCTTTCAATTTCAAGAGAGCTTGTTTCATGTATTCCTTTGTTGGCTTGAAATTGTAGGGAATAATTTAAGCATTACCCCAAACTTGAACCCCACTGTGATCATACACTAAAGCATGGTGGCATCCAAAGGGAAGGAAGCTAGAGCAAAAGAGTCGCCAACAAGTTTTAGGAACTTGTAAATCGTTCGCGAGGTGAATGTTACACCCCTTAACGATCCATGAGATCGTCAACTCCAATAGGTCTGGAACCATGACTGGTTGTTCGGGGATGAAGGTACAAATCCAACCTAAAAGAGATTGAATCTGCCCTAATAATAGGCCTCTACTTTATTCTGATCGTATTCATGTGCGCTTTCTGACTAACATGCAATCATTAGGATTAACCTTAAACCTGTTTAATCTATGTTGGTTGAATATTAAATGCACAGATAAATCTATTTTTGGCGATCACTTGAATTATAATCATATTAACCCTAAACAAGATTATTAGTTATCTTATTAAGCGTGATTACAAGTACAAATTCCCTTTAAACATGCACAAAAGGCGTGATCAAGCAATAACAATAAATATCAAGCAACATAATAATAAGTATAATTAAAATAATATAATTAATCATAATTAACATAATCATGTTAAAACATAATAATAATAGCAAGATCTTAGGCATGATACTAACAAGATTAATAACAAATCCTAGCATGTCACTAAACAATAAAAATCAAAGCTTTAACGCTAACATGATACTATCACGAATATTAGGAAAAGAATAGGGAGCATCGCAGGAATCATAATAAGCATATTTAATATTATAACTTTACCCTAAACATGATACTAGGAACTTATTGTTGTCATTCAAAACATCAAGCATCCTATCGTGATACTAGGAATCAAAATAACAACCTAGACATGATTTCTATATCATAATATCAATAAAATCAATTAAAGCACTTACTTGGATGCCTCGTACCTCTTTCTAATAACAAAATACACACGTTAGTAATTTCAAGGAAAATAATAAAATAAAAAATTAAATTAAATGATTGAAAGAGAGATTCGGGACCAAACCCTCAGAAATTAAAACCATTCACGTCTAGGGCGAAGGCAACTTCGAATTATGCTAGGTGTGTCTAGTGCTAGTGTATGAGAAATTGTGTTCGTAAAAGGCTAGTTTAGAAAAAAGAGAGAGAGATCAAGAGAATCTTGAAGAGAGTATTAGAATTGATAACTAGAGAGTTGATGATTGAAAACGGAGGTTTTAGGAGGCTATTTATAGAGAAAATCAGCCGGATGGATAAAAAACGAATTAGAGTTTCGAAAAGAATAAAAAAAATTGGCGCCAAACGCTAGACTTTAGCGCCAGACGCAAGGGCTAGCGCCAGACGCCAATCTTGGCGCCAGGCGCTGGTCCTGTCGTCAGACGCTAGAAAACATTTTCCACGCGTTTTCTTATTTTGATAAAATTTTGCCGTACAGGAGGGAAAAATCGTATTTTCTTTAAAAACACTTCTTTTATTTTGATTAAAACTCTAAAAAGTCAACAAAAGTCAATTTATCAATGCTAATTAAATTAGGAATGAAAAGAACCTTCTAGAAGAATCCAGAAGACTATAATCAGTTCTAATTGCATTAAGAATGATTAATCAATGTTAGGCCCTCCTCTAGATCATTGGGCTCCATATAAATATCAAACCCGGGCCTAGTTTAGTAATTTGGCCATAACTCCCTCATTATTCATCGGAATTGGGCTTATAATATATAGTTGGAAAGCTCTTTTTGAACCCGACCCAACTACACTATTCTTGGACCCTTTACATGGACCAAACCAAACTGGATTGGCTGTTTTCTTAAAATAGGTTTTCAAAAACAGAGAGAAAGAAAAGAAATAAAAACTAACCGCAACACTAGACTTTTCACACTTTCACTTCATTCGATTATGATTCAACGCGAAAGGTACTTGATTAGGGGATTTTTATCCACCAATCACCGTCTGACAAGTGGACCAACCAGGTTCCGCCACGTGTCCTTCACGAAGGCCAATAGGAGCCTGCCACGTGTCAATCACAGATACGTCCTCTACGGACCAATTGAGACACGCCACGTGTCCACCCATGCCAAATGGGAAAACCGGCCAACAAGGCCCAATCCTGTCTAGAGGCCCGGTCAGCCCTAAGTTTACCCTAAACCTAGAGAGTGGCACGCTTCTCAAGGCTATAAATACTTAATTAAAATTCATTAATTAGGGAGATCAAGAAATCAAGAGAAGAACAGAAACATTACGGAACACTAATAACCGGCTAATCTCGCTAACGACGCAGATTACCAACATTAAACACTCTCCCCTAGAGAGATCTTATTACTTTAATTTCCGTATTAATTACTCCTTAATCAGGTACTAACTTGACCGTTGGAGGCGGAGCTCTCAGGAGTCTCCGTTATTTTGCAGGTACAGGCGTCCGGTTCCAGTCTCGGAATTGTAACTCTCCCGCAGGACATCAGAAAACCCCGAAACATTTGGCGCCGTCTGTGGGGAGAGTACTTCAGAGATGGCATCCAAGTCTGTACCGACTCCTGAAGAGAGGCGTCCCCTAAACGACCCTCAAGTTCAGTCGGACCATGACACCGAAAGTGAATTTGAAGTGGAAACTCATACAGCTCCAGACGGGACCCTAAGGGCCCGACGTACCCGTCATACCGAAAGGAGGGAACGGGAGCATCTTCAAACAGGAAGCGAGCCAGCAGGCGCACCGCCTGCTCGGCAACAGCCGACTGATGGGTCTGCTCCCATCACAAGGAACGAACTCATGACCTTCATGAGGGACTTCAAGGGAGAGATTCAAGAGTTGATCAACAAAAAGCCGCCTGCTTCAGTCAAAGAGCAGTCGGCCAAAAAACGTTCCACTTCACTGAAGAGGAAGCCAGTTCAAGGGCGAGAGGCGACTCCTCATCCTAAATACAAGAAGCGGGAGCCACCTGCTCTTGATTTCACAAAATTCCGTTATCCTACGGGAAATAGGAAACCGGTTCGTCATATTCAGGCGGACGGGTCAAAGCAAACGTTCACAGATGCTCGGCTACTGCTAGAGCAGAAGAAGAGTGACCGATTGTCAGAGTCGGCTTCTACTTCAAATTTTCAAGACAGTTTGCGAAATGCCTCAATGAGGCATACTCAGTCGTACCATGAGAGTCAGTCAGGCGGCACCTCCCGTCAGTCCGGCTTTCATAGTGGCCAGGCGGTACCAAACTTACCATTTGTGCCGCAACAACAGTATTTTATGCAGCCACCTCCATTTGGTGGACCTGCAGCAAAAAAACGTCCAACCTATGGACTGGCAGCTACGGTTGCTTAGACTTGGTGAACAGCCGTCGGCCTTCTCCAAGGAAATTACTGAAGCCGCTCAGCCGGCCAAAGTAAAAAATGTACTAGTAGGCGCCTATGACGGCACTACTAACCCAGAAGACCATCTGATGGCATTCACCAACCTGATGTACCTTCAAGGGTTGGATGATCCCACTTGGTGCAAGTGTTTCCCAGCGACTCTCAAGGGAATCGCACAGCAATGGTTCGGCAACCTGTCGGCTGGTTGTGTAAACAGCTTCAGGACGCTTGCTTACTTATTTGCCTCCAACTTCGCCATGAACTTCCCTGCGAAGAAAACGACCCTTGATTTGGGAACAATTCAGCAGGGCGAGAAGGAGGGGCTTCGTTCTTACATCAGGCGGTTCAACCTGATGAGAATACAGATTCAAGGGTTACCGGATGAGGTAGCTTATACTGACTTTTTTAGAGGTCTCAAAGACGGGTCTACCTTCAAATTTGATTTAGTTCGAAAAAGGGTGGCGACTCTTCAAGAGGCCTTGATTGAAGCAGAAGCCTATATACAGGCGACTGATCTGTGTACGATTAAACAGTCGGACGGGAAAAGGTTCGACAAAAGAGAAGGACGACAGAAACAGTCGTCTAACAAAGATGAGAAAAGAAAAGAGGTCTGGGCGGTTGATTCCTCTAAACAGCCGGCCCAGAAAAAGAAAAAAGAATTCAAACCATACTCCCCAAAGTATGTGTTTAACAAGGATAACCAGTTTATCCTAAAAGAAATAAAGGGACGGTTCTCAATTGAGAAGCCGATCCCCATGAAGGGTTCTGCAAACAACCGGAACCAAGATAAAATCTGTGCTTATCATGATGACGTTGGTCATCACACCAATGACTGCATCAGTCTCATGCGGTACCTAGACCGCTTGGCTGAGCAAGGTGATCTTGACACTTATGTCAAGAAATCTACGGGGAACACTTCCTCAAAAAAGCAGTCGGCCAAAAAGAATCAACAGGCCGACAATTCCGATACAGATGATGCAGTCGTCTACACCATTGCAGGCGGCTTCTCAGGAGGCGGCCCCACTATTAGGGGCAACAAAGATAATATAAGGCGGTTAGATGTAAATTCCGTTCACCAAGAACGGCCGTCCAAATATACATTTCCTGAGATTGTCATCACTGAAGAGGATCTAGGAGGGGTAAGGGGGCCGCATGACGACCCTCTCGTTATTGAATGTAAAGTGGCCAACCAGAGAGTTGGCCGAATCCTCATAGATACCGGGAGCTCCTCAGATCTCATCAGCAACAAATGTCTGTCAAAACTGAAATATCAGACGGACTGCATACATCCGGCCTCCCACCCTTTAATAGGGTTTGGAGGAGGAGTCGTCCACCCACTGGGACGAGTAGATTTACCCATTCGCCTGGGCGAAAAAGGGGAAGGACGACACATGGTAGTCCGGTTCCTAGTAGTAGAGGAACTCTCGGCCTACAACATGATTCTGGGTCGACCAACCCTGAATAATTCCAAGGCTGTTATAATCCCGTCTCTTATGCTGCTTAAGTTTGAGAGGGATAATGGAACAGTCGGCTCCCTAAGGGGAGATCAAAGGATGGCCCGAGAGTGCTATCTCTCGGATGTCAAGCCCACTGTTATGGCCACTGGGTCAAGTGGAGAAAAAACAGACCTTGACAATGTCAAGGAGAGTGCGCCTGTTCAAGAAACAGGCGACAAAAAGAGAAAGGCGTCCCAGACAGAGTCCGCAAGAAAAGCAAGAAAATAGCAATCATTGGCAGAGGAGCGGCCGGATGAGTTCCGCCCTCAGCCGGCTGGTGAGCATGCGGACCTGATCTTAGACGACTCACGTCCTGACCGAACAGTCAAAGTTGGGACGACTGCTCTGAGAAACCTTGGTGACGACTTTCACAACCTATTTGAAGTCCTGATCTGGCAGTACATAAACTCGCTGTGGATCCGAAAAAGAAGCCGGTACGGCAAAAGAAGCGGAACCATGGTGAAGAAAGAAGTCAGGCGGAAGCCGCCGAAGTTAAAAAATTACTTGATGCAGGGTTCATTCGGCAATGTTACTTCCCAGATTGGGTTGCAAATGTGGTGCTTGTTAAAAAGCCGAATGGCACCTGGCGAATGTGTGTAGACGACACAGACTTAAACAAGGCGTGCCCCAAAGACAGTTACCCTCTGCCTAAAATTGATAACCTGGTCGACTCAACAGCCGGCCATGCCTTGATGAGTTTTATGGACGCCTATTCTGGTTTCCATCAAATTCCTTTATGGAAGAAAGATCAGGAGAAGACGGCCTTCGTCACTGATCAGGGGTTATACTGTTACACGGTCATGCCGTTTGGTCTTAAGAATGCCCCGGCTACCTTCCAACGAATGATAAACACAGTGTTCTTTGATCAGATTGGGAGAAACGTTGAGGCATATATTGATGATATGATTGTCAAGACTAAACTTCAGAAAGATCATCTGACGGACCTCCGAGAAACTTTCGCCACACTCAGGCGGCACCATGTCATGCTCAATCCCAAGAAATGTGTATTTGGAGTTTAGTCTGGGAAATTTCTCGGATTCCTTATCAATCAGAGAGGAATAGAGGCAAACCCTGAGAAGGTGCAGGCGGTCATTGACATGCAGTCGCCTCGTACCATCCGAGAGGTTCAGAAGTTAACAGGTTGTCTGGCGGCCTTGGGGAGATTCCTAAGCCGATCAGGCGACAAATGCCTATACTTTTTCCAGGCAATTAAGAAAAAGGCAAGGTTTGAATGGGGGCCGGATGCTGAGGCCGCCTTCCAGAAATTAAAAGTTCACTTGCATTCCTTGCCGAGGCTGGTCAGCCCTTTGCCTAAAGAGGATCTCTACATGTACCTGGCCGTCTCTGATCATGCGTTAAGCGCTGTGCTCCTTGCTGAAAGGGACGGCTGTCAGCTCCCGGTCTACTTTGTCAGTCACGTACTGAAAAATGCCGAGTTGAGGTATCCCCTAGTGGAGAAATTTGGTCTTGCACTCTTCATGGCTGTTAAAAAATTGAAGCCCTACTTTTTGGCACATGCAGTCGTCGTGTATACCGACCAACCAATCAAGCGGCCACTTACCATCATGGAGTCGTCAGGACGAATGATCAAATGGGCCATAGAAATACAGAGCCTCGAAGTTACTTTCGAGCCTAGAAAAGCAGTGAAGGGGCAAGCCTTTGCTGACTTTATTGTAGAGATGACTCGTCCTCCTGACTCTCAAGTTCCAGACCAAGTCTGGAAGGTATATGTGGACGGAAGCTCTACTTCAAATGGTTGTGGAGCAGGCGTCGTATGTCAATCTCCAGAGGGCGACAGGTTCGAGTATGCTCTACGCTTCAGTTTTCAGGCTTCAAACAATGAGGCAAAATATGAAGCTTTACTAGCCGGGATCCGCATGTGCAAGGCGGCAGGGGCAAGAAAAATAGACGCCTGTTCTGATTCATAATTGATAGTGAGTCAGTACAATGGCGAATACGAAGAAACCCATCCGGCCATGATCAAGTATTTACAGGCGGTCCGACAAGCAGTCGGGTCCCTTGAGGATTTCCATCTGATCCAAGTGCCAAGATCAGAAAACAACCAGGCAGATGCACTGTCAAAATTAGCATCATCCGCCTCCTCCGATACTCCTCGAACTGTTTTTTTGGGAAGTAATGGAGAAGAGAAGCATCGAGGAAAACCCTATTGGAATCCTAGACAGAAGCTCAACCTGGATGGATTCAATCAGGGCATATCTGACAAACGGTACACTGCCGGATGATCCTCAACAGGCGGCAGCACTGAAAAAACGAGCCTCCTGTTTTGAAATGATACAGGGAGAACTTCACAAGAGGGGGTACCTTCAACCCTTCTTAAAGTGTGTTACTCCTGAAAAGGGACGAGAGATACTAGATGATCTTCACTCTGGTTACTGTGCTTCTCATATAGGTGGTAGGATGCTTGCTCAAAGGGCAAGGCGGCAGGGCTACTTTTGGCCTACTTTGGAAGCAGATGCAATGGAGATGGTGAAAAAATGTGACAAGTGCCAAAGGTTTGGCAAATTAATTCACCGTCCGGCTACTGACCTCACTACCATTCACAGCCCACTACCGTTTGCTAAGTGGGGCATGGACATTCTGGGTCCATATACGCCTGCTACAGGCGGCAGAAGGTATATACTGGTTGCCGTTGACTACTTCACTAAATGGGTAGAGGCGGAGGCTGTAAAGGGAATCAAGACGAAAGATGTAATTTCATTCATTTGGAAAAACGTCATCACTCGGTTCGGGGTTCCCATGTCTATGGTTTTTGATAATGGTCCCCAATTTGAGACGCCTATTCTCAAAAGCTGGTTGGGAGACCAAGGAATTGCACACTACTTTGCATCTGTCGGCCGTCCACAAGCAAACGGCCAAGTAGAAGCCTTTAATAAAATCATCTCAGACGGTCTCAAGAAAAAGATTGAACGAGCAGGCGGCCTATGGGCGGATGAACTACCACATGTTCTCTGGGCCATTAGGACGACTGAAAAAGGGGCGACTGGAGAAACTCCATTCCTCCTAACTTATGGTGCGGAAGCTGTTCTTCCAATAGAACACTACGAGCCGACTCTTTGAGTAATGCTGTATGACGAAGAGGCAAACTGGGAAGCCATGCGCCTGGCATTAGACTCACTTCCTGAAAAGAGGGGCAATGCTGTTTTGCGCCATGAGATCTATCGCCTGAGAATGACTAGATCATACAACAAAAAAGTACACAGGCGTCCACTCAAAGTAGGGGACTTTGTACTTAGAAAAATGGAAGCAGTTGGTAGGGCTAATGAGTCTGGCAAACTAACTCCCAACTGGGAAGGACCCTACCGAATCTATGAGGAAGTCAGGGACGGTACCTACCGTCTGGAAACACCAGACGGACAACCGTTGCCTCGAACTTGGAATGTAGATAACCTTAAAAAATATTTCTTCTGAAAGATGTAAAGTAAAGAGCTACTCAATAAAGTTTGCACTTACTATTCAATTTTTGTATTACGAGGGGCATGCCGTCTGTACCTTTACAGTCGGCTACTCTCCATTGAGTTTTTCACTCTATCTTCAGAGGGGCATGCCGTCTGTTCCTTTACAGTCGGCTACTCTCCATTGAGTATTTTACTCACAATACTTAGCTAAAAAGATTGGGGCCTGGCCGACCCTGTGCCTAACAGGCGGCTACCCTTCTTTTACTTAGCACCTACGTTCACCAAGAACTTACCAAGGCCACCGGCCGAATGATCAGACCAGGCGCCAAGCCACCTGATCAAATCTACAAAACTAATACGACCTGTCCCAACATCATAGCAGGCGTCCGACGGCATCCCTCCGGATGAAATTCGTCGCAGAGAGCAGCTCCCTTTTGGGTGGAACATTGTTCTATAAACTAATTACACGGCACCTATACGACTGTCCCCAAGGGCAACCACGTAGCCGTTTTTGAGACAAGGATAACTCTATCACTAACCAAACCAGTGGTAGCAGTTGACATCTGAGTCAGATGACCGCCTGTATTACTTGGGATAAATGCAGGGGGTACCTATTGAGTTAATAGCCAACAAACATTGGCGAATCAAGGGGTCTAGCCGGCCTACGCCGCCTGGTACCTCTACTACTCAATCTAGATTGTGACGAAGACTAAGTAACTCCTATGTTAACTTAATAGTCACTCAAACTTAGTATGGAGCCTAAAAGGTATGAGTCGTTCGCCTGTTCTTAATAAACAGGGGCTCTCAACCACTACTCTTGCTAGGTTAACAAATTACGAGTTAAAAGCCAACATTGGCAATAAAGGGAAACAACCGGTACCCGCCGCTTGTTATCCTACTTAATTCCTTGGCGACTAGGTAATACTATTTACTTGGTCAGACCGATTGAATAAATAGTTCGAATACCGATTGAATAAATGGCCGACTGATCGTCTATCCTGAAAACAGACAACCAGTCGTCCAGGGGCATAGGCGGCGTACTTACTAATTGTACCTGTCTGCAACGTTCGGCCATACACAACAGTCGGTCTAGTGAACAATGGGATATTAGATATGGAATACTTAGACAAGTTTGAATCAAAACAAAAATTTGATTAAAAATAAGCCGGTCATTAAAGACCAGCAAAATATTCAAAACCCCGGCCCCCTGGCCGGGTAAATACAAAGCAAACGGCACGCAGGCCGTGGAAAAAAAAAATACTTAAAGCTTAAGAAGGGGGCAGTTCAGTATTAGCAGCTGCCGCCTGGTCAGCACTCTTCTTGCTGGACTCGGCTTTAGCTGCACCCTCTTTTGATGACCCCAAGTGGCACAAGCGCCACAACCGGCTCTTCCTCCTCCTCCAACGTACCTTCCAACGCCTCTTCTTCAGCAGCCGCCAGGATCTCTTGATTATATGTTTCCGAACACTGGCGGTACGTTCTCTCCCATGAGGCAAAGTCGGCATTGGGGAACAGGCGGCCCCAGGTCATGCGCTGGATTTGAGCGGAGTCTTCCACCATCTCCCGGACGAGCTCTTTCTTCTCTTGCTCGGCCTTTTCCGAGAGCTCTTGGGTAAGACTCTTCTCTTGGCTCACCAGGCGTTCTTTTACGTTGGCCAAAGATTTCTCCATGGCTTCGTAAGAGTGCATTTTTTGGCGAAGAGGTTTCAGCTCGGCCTTAAGATTTGTGACGGTCGCCTCCAGCTCGTCATTCTTCTTCTGGGCCGCCTCTAACTGAGCCCGAACAGTGGTGGTAGCCTGCGCCTGATAATAAAGAATATTAATGGTCAGTACTTCATTTTAGGCAATTTAAAACATTGCCTTATCACAGTTGGAGGCGGCCATAGCTTTTGCGGCCTTTACCTCTTTGTTTTTCCGATCAATCGGCTTGCGAAGGCTGTTGACTCGGAGCAGGGCCTAAGTACAAAAAAAAAACAGGCGTCAGTTTCCAAACAAAAAAGATAACAGGCGTCCTGGAACTCAAATACTCAAAAATATGCTAAGTATACCTCAGCAAGGACCCCTGAAATCCCATCAAGGTCAAGGGTGCCGGCACCCCTGACCGCCTCCCTTTCAGATGGAGGAACTACTTTGATCATGGACTTGGCTACCTCAACCAAGTCAAGCCCCTGAGGGCCGGCTGCATCAAGCGTAAGAAAAAAGCAAGTTAGACCTAGTCAAGAAGGAAGCAAGTGTGAAAGTTTTTACAAGTGATTGTCCATACTTCTAGGCGGCCCCGCCGGGGTTTTAGAAGAAGTGGCCGGCTGCTTCTCAGCCGCCACTGTTTTCCTGGAAGACCCAGGAGAACTTGCAACAGTCGTCCTCCGGGCCTTGGGGTTCGGCTGTTGCGAGGAAGAAGCTCTTGGAGTGCCAGACTGAAAACAAAAAGAGTTAGTATATGCATAAGACAACTCCTAAAAGAGGAAGAGTTTTCGAAGCCTACCAAGGGTGCCCCCTTGTTGGGGGAGTCGGCATAAGACTGTTTCATGAGAGAGGCCCGCAACATGGCCGCCGCAGTCTTGGATGCTGTTATTTTACTCATGGCGTCAGCTGCAAAAAATAAACAGCAAAGTTAGTAAAGATCCCAAGTAAACAAGGCGTGAAAAAAAAACAGAGTATTTGTCAGGCCGGCTACCTCTAGAGCACCGACTGCTGAGGCCACAGGCGGCCAAAAAGTACTCGTCATAGAGCCACTTGAAGTTCGGGACGCAGTTTAGGGGTACTTGCTCTCGTACCCCTGAAGTAGGGTTCACCCTAGTCTCTACTTTGAAGAGTCCTTTATCTAGGATCTCTCTTTTAGCCTTTGGGGGAACAGGCGGCATGCTGCGGCCGCCTGCGAGAAGAGGCGGATCCCTATTCCACTTGTTAAAACGTTGGTTCAGCTCCGTGTCTGAACCCTCAATGATAAGGAAGGTGTTCCGCCAATCCTTCCATTTGTTCGCTTTACCTCTCGTCATGAGGTAACCCCTATGGCTTGTTAATTGATACCAGCCGGTACCTCCCGACTTAGGGGTCCGGCTGAGATAGTTCATGTGGGCGAAAGCCTCAAAGCTTGGCTCCACCCCGTACATTTCGCACCCGGCCACATAGCCGAGTACGTTTACCCAAGAGTTGGGGGCTAACTGCCATAACCCCAAATCATACCCATCTAAAATCCGCTGAACAGCCGGATGTAATGGGAAGCGCAGTCCAGCTTTGATGGCCGCCACATAGCAGCCAAAGCAGCCGTCATCATAGCTGGTACCAGCCGGCCAGACGACAGTGTCTTCTGGATCCGGCACGAACAGTAAAAATTCCGGGCCCATTCTGTGGTTAGCAATAAAGCTCTCCACTTTGTCTTGCATGGTTGCGATCCGGCCCCGGGGTACCATGCAGTAGTAGGGGGCGTTTTCCTCTCTGTAAGAGGCGGACGGCTCCGCCCAATTGTCCCCCTTCTCAACTGCATGAGAAAGTCTCGCCTCTTGTAGGCGGCTATGTCTTTCTTCTGAGCCTGGAGAACTGTGGCCAGAAGAGCTGGACTCGGACTCGTCCTCTGACGAGTCCGAAGAGGACGACTCCTCCCCTCTCCCAGAGGGGCCCGCCTCCTCTCCCTTAGAAGGAGCAGGAGGAAAATTAGACATGTCAACGGTAAGATGGGAAGGGACCACCTTGGCCCCTCTCTCAGAACTGTCGGCTTGGCAGCCGCCTCGTTTCAATTCTACATCTGGCGCCTGGTCAGATGTTTCACTAATGAGCACCCTTTGGGAGGAGCCGTCTGAGTTTGATATCATAGCAGTCTTTTTTGTTCTGGCCATCACGTTCTGCATAGACACAGATACAGTCGGACTTTGTATAAAGGGCAAAGATGGGTCCAGAAAAGGGCAGGCGGCACTCCTAGTCCTAGATTCAGCCGTCCCTGGTGACCGGCTGATCACTAACTTAGGTCGTGTCGTGTGCTTCCGTGGTGCCATTTCAAAAAATAAAAAGAAAAGTAAGAGTAAGAGAACTGAGTTACCTGAACGAGTGACGGTTGATGAAGTTCTGGAAGTCCGGTGCAGTCGGCTTGTCAGAACAGGCGGTAGGCAGAAAAGGTCCGAAATGTCAGAGCAAGTTCAGGGGTCCGAATGTTCTCGCAAAGTTCTCAAATGTGAAAATGACCGAAGTCAGCACTTCCTTATATAGGCAAAGTGAGAAGGCGAAGGGTCGCTTCCAAATTCAAAATTTGGGCGGGAAAATCTCTCGGCCATTTGCAAGGTGACACCTGTAGCAGGCCGTCGCCTGTCACCGTGCGACACCTGTCACAGGCGACACGTGACCAGTCACGTGCCACCTGTGAGGGGCAAATGATTAGGGGATTTTTATCCACCAATCACCGTCTGACAAGTGGACCAACCAGGTTCCGCCACGTGTCCTTCACGAAGGCCAATAGGAGCCTGCCACGTGTCAATCACAGATACGTCCTCTACGGACCAATTGAGACACGCCACGTGTCCACCCATGCCAAATGGGAAAACCGGCCAACAAGGCCCAATCCTGTCTAGAGGCCCGGTCAGCCCTAAGTTTACCCTAAACCTAGAGAGTGGCACGCTTCTCAAGGCTATAAATACTTAATTAATCCTCATTAATTAGGGAGATCAAGAAATCAAGAGAAGAACAGAAACATTACGGAACACTAATAACCGGCTAATCTCGCTAACGACGCAGATTACCAACATTAAACACTCTCCCCTAGAGAGATCTTATTACTTTAATTTCCGTATTAATTACTCCTTAATCAGGTACTAACTTGACCGTTGGAGGCGGAGCTCTCAGGAGTCTCCGTTATTTTGCAGGTACAGGCGTCCGGTTCCAGTCTCGGAATTGTAACTCTTCCGCAGGACATCAGAAAACCCCGAAACAGTACTCATCACTGGGTTTGGTTTTGGGGAGACACAAATGGGCGTCTACAGAAGCCCCCACTTTGACTGAGTTTAGAGAAACGCAAGTTTCAAAAACAAAAGTCAAAGTATCGATAGGGACGGAGAATGATTTAGAACGTTCTGCGATCCTAAATCATTCTTGTAACGCCGATACCTGCAAAACTAGCATTAGTTAAAACAGATAAGAAAGTTAAGAAACACGTATCTTGCACTGTCGAGCACACGTCTTTGGAGGTAACCGATTTGTTGCTGTTGCATTGCTGTTATTGGGATAACCTTCCGCAAGCTAGGGAACGCCATCCTGTTGTTTGTTTTGACGATCTTCTACAAGCTAGAGAATACCGCCTAAAGACTGCTACGCCTGTAACTACCTCTAATTTCGTCGTGATAGTCTTCGAGAAGACCACTGCTTGTTAATCCTTAATGCTGTTTGAATTTTGCTGTTGTTGCTTTGGGTGATGACAATCCTCTTTTCTTTGGGAATAGTTGCAACATAACTCTTGTATAATATATGACAATCCGATTTAGGGAAAGTTGTCAATGCCACGTAACAATTCATCCTTGGAAATGTTGCTACGATGAAGCGACAATCCGTATCTCGGAAAATTTGCCAAAATCCAATTTTGGGAAAAGTTGCCAATTCTTCGTAACAATCTGTCATAAGAACTTTGCTACGATCGACAATCCACATCTTAGAATATAACTCTTGAAAGCAATCCACCTTGGAAATTCGCCAATGCTATGCGACAATTCTTTTAGGAAAATATTGCCAGAATTGACAATCCTTGTCTTGGAACATTTGCCAAAAAAGAGTCGATCGACAATCCACTTCGGGAAAATTTGCCACTTGCTGAAATGAATGACTTTCCACGTTTGGAAACTTTGCCGAAATTTATGAAGAGTAGTGACCTACGACAATCCTTTGGGAAATTTTGCCACAGGGAACTGGGTGTATGACAATCCAATCTCAGAATACTTGCCAAAGATCCATGAATGTATGACAATTCGAACTTGGAAAAACTTGCCAAACAAAGAAGGAGCATGAGAATCCACGCTTGGAAACTTTTCCAGGGAGGACAATCCAATCTTGTAAAAATTGTCGTTTGAAGAAGATGCGCGACAACCCATATTTTGGAAATATTGTCAGTTGGAGATGACAATCCAATCTTGGAAAAATTGTCGTATAAGTGATGCGATTGCTTTTGAACCGATGCCTTGGTGTTTGTAATAAGCCAATGCTTAGACGCTTAAGCAAAGTGAGACACTTTTTTGTCAAGTCAATCACTTACTAAGATTGTAATTGAGCCGACTACTAACCATGTCAATTTGCTTATAGGGGCTAACTAGCGTACCAAGGAACCCGAAATTGCTGTATGAGGTCAAAATAACCATTTTATGAGGCTCTAAGCTCTGTCGCTGCTGAAATATCGCTGGCGCCAAGAATTGGCTCAGTCGCCAGACGCTGGGATCTAGCGCCAGGCGCTAAACTTTTTCGCCAAACGACAGATGTTTTTGCTAGGTGACAACCTTGTCGTTTGGCGCTGGAGTCGGGTCTTTCCTATTCTGTTCTTGCTGCCGCTGTTGCTTGGTTTTGCTCCAAACTTTGAGCTTGGTCGTTTCCTTTCAACCAAATCCGCTCAAATCTTTTGTAAATTAAAGCTCTTCATCTCTTATATACTGATCTATGTAACTCCTCTTATCTTGGAGGAATCTCCTGTGTCATATTCACGGTTTTTTTCGAAAAAAATCCAGGAATGTCCTTGCTTGCTGGGATGCACATGCATTTATATCTTTGACTATAGGACTTTGCTTATCTTTCTTTAGGTTTGACCTAAGACTTAGTATTGTTTGACTCATTGACTTGACATGGCTCAAGGTATAAACTTGACTCACTATGATTGACTGACTCGAGGTTGACTCGACTCGATGTGACTCGTGTGTGCGTAGTGTTGACTCATGAAACTCGATATGTACATGACTAGAAATGAAAAAAAACAAAAATTTCCATCATTTTTGTGGAGGGTACCGACTTTCTCCCGAAAAATAAAGACGCAAAAAAAAAGAAGAAAGAAGCGAAGTTTTTGAAGGTGCATGTTGAATGAGCTTAATCTATTAATGTTGTCTCTCATAGTACAAGGATTGTAACATATTAGACTATCCTAGTTGACTCAATAATTGGTGTAGACATCTACTTTTGGCCTCTTGTCCCGACAGGAAGTGCAATGACGATAAATAAAGCCATCTTTGTGTTGGTTCAAAGTGAAGAATACTTATGAATAACTGGTTAAGCTACAAAACACAAAAGACTAGCCCAAATTAAAGAAAAGCCAAAACGAAGGTCCAATTAACTAAACCCGATCATAATTAGGCTTAAGCCCGTGCTTAAACCCTAACAATGACAGATTTACGAGCGCCTAGGTTAAAACTTAGTGCTGCCGCAGAAAAAGCCGCGCGCATCTCACAAAGTCGCGCTGGGCTGCCGCGCGCAACTAATTCAGTTGCGCGCGACACCCAGTGCAACTTTCAGAGTTGCGTTGCGGAAGATTTGTAACATAGCAGCGCAACTTTATAACTTGCGCTGGGTTGTGGCGCGCAACTTCATTTGTTGCGCGCGACCTGCTGCGGCAGATTGCTTGAAACCCTACACCTAATATAAATACGAGCTTACATCGAGGCTTTAACAGACAGAAACCTAAAACTCTGGCAAAATAACTTGTAAACTTGTGCAACCTAGCCCTCTTGTCCTAAACACTCACCCTTTCGATACTTTGTTACTACGGTGGAGGTTCCCCAACAAGAAGGTGTCCATAAGTGTTCTAAGCGGAGATCTATCAAAGAGAAGTGGTAAATTCCCGAGCACTTAGAGCACCTTTATTTTTCTTGTTTAAAAGGACTTTAATTAATTAATTAGTGTTGTTTGATCACTTTTAAAATAATTAATTAATCAATTCCATATAGTATCTTGCGTTAAATAAAGACTAGAATTGAATTAAATAATTATTGGTTGATCACCTAAGCCAAGGCAAATCTTGTTTATTGTTCTTCCACGAATTTTATTAAATAAGAATAACGACTTTGCAATGTAATTCCTACGTGAATTAATGTTTGTAAATAAAATCAATTAACATAGTTTTAGGTATCGCGTTGCATATATTGTTTGGTGATGAAATTGTGAAAAAGGAAGAGCTAGTAGAGGCCGTACTAGGGCTAGGATGACGATTCCTCTATAAAAGGAACATTATCCTAGTACCCTCACTCCCGAACCCATTTATGATTTATAGACCAATTTGGGGCATGGGTAAACTTATGATTTGTGCTAATTATTCCATGAACTCCAGATGGGAGAAAGGCATGAACGAGGTTTATGAGTTTTTCCTAAAACTCATTGGCGACTCCTACTTGTTTCTTATAAAAAAGCGTGATGATAGAATCAATTCTAATTCAAGGTCCCCAAACAATCAGGAATTTAAATCCTAATACACCCTAACAAGTGTAAAGTCCTAGGCTTTTATGTGGCCAAGGGCATTTAAGGAGAGTACCCCTTACGATGGGATCACCCTCCTTACAGTGGCGACTCAACTGGGGACTTAGAGGTTACAAGATTAGTTCGTAGTTATGGTTCAAGGTTTCCAACACTAGGTTGCCTATGGATTGTAACGAGAACTAACTTGGATAATCTCTAGTTAAAGAGCGAGACTTGAACGCATAATATCTTCCTTTTTTACAAAAGTTAAAATCAAACAAGCAACGTTGCATCATGCATAATCAAAGAACACTTTAACCATTGGGGATTGGCTCATTGACTAGGGGTTGCCAACACTAGGCTTCTATCCCAAAATCAATAACAATCATACCACCCATATCGCCAACAAAATGTTGGGAGGGCTATGTCGTGGGTCAACACGTTGAGTGATTGATTCGTGCATCGTCCCTTAAGATATGGTACCTTTGGAAACCGAAGCCTTGACCTTAGAATGACATTGTATGCTTTGACGGTTCCTTTTATGTGTTTATGTGACTACATGAATATGTGCTTCGTGTCTAATCTAACTAATTCCAACTTGTTACCTAGAGATATAATAAAAAAAATTTCGCAAAAAATATGGTTCGACAAAAAAAATAAAAAAGAAAGTTTTTTTATCGTTCTTTTTGCGTTTTCGCAAAAAAAATAAAAAAATTGAACCTACCAGGTGGTATGCGCAACTGTCAAAGTTGCGCGAGCCCTCCAAGCACAAGTTCTGTAGTTGCACGCGGCACCTGCGCGCAACTCTGTGTCATGCGCGCGCCCACTGTTCAACGTTGACTTTGACTCATTACGAGCAATATCATACGGAGAAAACGATACTACCGCTTCAAGGTTAATCGTTAAGTAAGTGCTAAAAATATCTCTTTGGCTAACAACGTTGTCTAACTTTTACTACGACCCTCTTTTTTCGAAAACCATGTTTTTTTTATTGTTCTTTTTGCATTTTCGCAAAAAAAAAAAAAAAAAAAAAAGAAAAAAACCCGCATGTGGTAGATTCTACTCTTGAAGATGCACTCTCCACCTTAGCGTAAGACGGTAAATTACGCGCGAGACTATTTTTGATTAGGATGACTCGTTTACGTACTTGATAATCGAGCTAATGACATTATTTCTTATGAGATTCGTCATTAGAAGTTCGCATCTCTTAATAGGACGTCATCAATATGATTATTCTTAAACGTGCCTATTTTCGTGTTCATCATTTTTTTAGTTGTAATTGGTCAACCTTGATTTAAGAGTATAATTTATTTACCTCTTCTATGGTTTAAAAAGAAAATCCCGATAACTTTACTTGGGATGATTGCCTCACACAAAAAAAGAGAGAAAAATAGAACGAAAAAAAAGAAATGTCATTCTTAAAAAAAAGAGAGTATGATGCAAAAAAATATATATATTATCCTCAAAAAAAAAAAAAAAAAAAAGAGAGAAGATAATGAATGATAAAACCAAGAAAATGATTTAATTATTTCTTGGATTTTACATTCGGAGCCCATCGTTCTTTTTAAACAAATAGTAATATATTATCCTTTAAAGATAAGCAATATGAGAATCATAGTTAAAAAAAAAACGGTATTGATCTCTATTGTAATCTAAATGATCAACAAAAACCATATTATATTTGATCATTTTAAGGAGTGTGTTCGGATCGATTAATATTTCTAAAAATTTGATGCGCACTTTCAATCCAACTTTCTTCTCTTTCTCTTCTACCTTTTTCGAAAATAAATCATTTGAAGTAAAATCCTTAGATGATTACCTTGTTGAAGTCAACACAAATCATGACATTAATGACTGTTCGTGAAATTTTTGACGTTCTTTATCAACAAACTTGCTTTAAATGAATTTGTATTATAAGGATTAAAAAAAAGGAAATAAAACAATCATTTTGACTTTGGTTCATTGTTTGAATGCTTGGCAGGAAAGGTTTAAGTGAACGCGCTCAATTTCTCGTGATACACGTTACTAGATCATCTTCCACATTCTCATACTAGTCCAATCATGGGTGACAAAGAAGCATTGGAGAAACTTAGATAAGAACTCTTAAACCTAAAGGCCCTAAGAGAAGAAGAAGCCCAAATGAAGGCTCATAAAAAAGCAGAAAAGGCTAAAATAAAAGCAGAAAAAGAAAAAGAAAACATTCTTCAAGAAAAAGCAAGAGCCGAAAGAGTAGAGGCATTGGAGAAACTTGTCCTTCGAGCTAACTCAGGGAATAAGTACTTCAATTATGAGCTTGCACCACAACCTAGTGGCAAGACTCTCGTAGAAAAGATCTTGACTACGGATTTGCCAACCTTTAAGGTTATAGACAATCCTAGGACTCACTTAATGAGCTTTATTGGAATTATGACATTGAAAGGGTTGAGCCAAGCCTATATGCATGTACTTTTCCTCTTTCATTGGACCCAAATGCTAGATCATGGTTTTATAACCTTGATGCAAAACAAACTTCCACTTGAAGTGACGTTGTAAAAGCGTTTTTAACCCAATATGGAGATAACATAGAGCTCACAACTACCTTGCGCGATCTCGAATTGCTTAAGCAAAGGGAAGAAGAAGGCTTCATTGACTTCTTTTCTAGGTGGCGATCAAAGGTTGCTCTTATTCCACAAGACCTCCGGATCATGAACTTGTCCCAAAGTTCATAGACAATATGTCTCCACCATACAAGTTCCATTTACAATACCTTGGTTTAGACACATTTTAAAAATTCTATACTGTGGGAACATTAATTGAATGGGACTTGATAAATGAAACTATAAATCATATAGATGGACTTGATTTTTAGAGAGGATTTCACCTACGATAGAAACGGACAAAGCTCGAAGACGCAATCTCAAGAAGTTGTCAACAATTCAAGATGTAGCACCCTAGGTCTTGTTTTGTTTCTTTCCTTTGTTTTTTATGATAGACTAAGAGATTCATGCTGTCGAATCTACTTATTTTGTACTCTCATTAATTAATGAATAAAAAAATATATTTTCAAGTACGTCTATCTTGTTCTCTTTTCAATCTCTTTATTGTTATTGACTTGAATTAAATAGAATGTATACATACAAACAAGAAATATCAAAAGGCATACATACTCAACACTTTAAGAATCTTGATAAGCTTTGGCTTACTAGATTTATCGAACGAAAAGAGGCCCATCTTTGGCCTACAAAGAAAGGATATGATGATTTCACCAACACAGGAGGCAACTTGAAACACCATAAATATAATCCCATGTTCTTAACCTTAGAGAAAATCCATCTTTTTGGCAGCCCTTTTGAGCCTTTTCAATTGAGCCTTAGTTATTCAACCTACATTATTCCATACCTTGGGATGGGAATGGTGCAAAGATGCAAATAGGAAGTTGGGGGAACAAAACATAAGAGGGGGACATGAAGTTAGTTTGAACCCAAAAGGAAAGATCAAATGCAAAAGAAAAAAAGAAAAAAAAAAATCGTTCTAAACCCAAAACAAAACTTGTCGAAAAAAAAGAGAGTAAAGAAAAAAAAAAGAGAGAGGACAAGGAAAAGGCACCTAATGTAGGACTTTGCCACACAAAGCAGAAGGGTTTTAATTTAAGAAGAACCAAAAGTAAGGGATTTTGGGAGTATACTTGAGCCTATCCATTCTTCATAACCCCAAGCCTAGCCACGTTACAACCTTGGAAAGGCCCTCCTTGAGGTAGACCATAACCATGTACCCAAATCATCATTCCATGAAAATATGGCCAATCTTAGGCCTTTGCACATATGGACCTACTATTGAGTAGTCATGCCCATATATAAAATGCATGAAGTGTTGAGTTATGATTACAAAATCATAAAAAAAAAACAAAACAAAAAAAAAAATCAAATGATTTGGATGATTTGATAGCCATTGGCTTGATGACATCATGTTAGTAAAGCAATCCAATCAAACTAAATTCAATGTTTTCCATATCTTTTGCCAAAGAAAAATGATATGATTTTCACTTTTAAAAAAACAAACAATCATCTTATTTTCTTTTAATATTAGGGCTATTTATTACCAAGGTAATTTAGGTTCTATATACATTGCCTAGAAGGAAAAAGTGTTAATACAATAAATTGATTTAATATGTCGATAGCCTCGACGTCAACTTTAGATGTCTTTTACAACTCTTGAGAATTGGTCTTCTCACTTGTCATGAGCAACTAAAATGTCCGCCTACGTGGGATATCTCCATCTTCTCTAAGCGAGGAATATTGATTGAACATGATCGCTACATGAAAAAAAATGATTGTTATCGCTATTACACGTACACCTCACTGCCTAGTCATCACGATGATTCAAATATTAAGTCAATAATCCTTGCTTTTCGAAAACATGTCTAATTGTCTTTCTTTATTCTTCTATGGGAGAGTTGGATTCCCATTCCTTTTTATACAAATCCATCTTTTTTGTTCATTTCTTTTTTAAGGGGATAAGTCGGGATGATCCCTCCCATTTGGCATCTAAAATACTAAAAAATAGTATAATTTTTTCGCTCTTTGCCTCAAATTGGGGGCTAAAAAAAGCCAGGATATCCCCATTTCTCTCTATTTACAGATTTGAACATGCTATTTATGCTACAAAATCAATGTCATGCAAAGCTTATTACGAACCATCTTAACAACTTTAAATGACAAAGGGAAGAATACCACTTCCTATTATTTGAACAAGATAATTAATTATGTTACTTGATTAAACAATTTATGATAAACATATGCAATATTCCGCAAAGTGAAAATACAAATCCTGGGGCCTTAAATAAACATGAGAAGCATCCCCTAGCATATGTATCATGATTCCAAAAGTCACCTAAGTCTACACTTAGGGGCTTCAAATTAAAAATATATATAAGTCTCACCTAACTTTGATTTTAAAATGAGACTATATTTTGGAAAGTGATTTGAACAATTTTATAAATTATTCTAACACTCCACCAAACTTAAGTTTGATAAACATTCATTTTCAGACTATGGTGCTTATTTAATTGAAAGAACTTCACTTTCAATTAGCAAAATATGACAATGATGACAAACACTAAAAAGTAGAACATAAACAAAATTAGATATATAAAAGTTTGCTCACATTTTCATATCTTTGTTAAAATAAGTTGCGAATTACAACTTACCTTCACCAACTTTGGACAAAAAAGTCACACTTAATTACGAGCTAGACTTTTCTTTCCATTTTGGGTCCAGTTTTGAAAATAATATGATTATGATTTTTGCCTACTAGAAAAATTTTCTTTTCAAAACAAACTATTGGACCCCTTTTCAAATTTTGAATTCTTATTCAAAACAACATATTTCTAATAAAAATAGTATTCAAAATTTCCTTTCTGAATTTTTGTTTTCTCAAAATAAATAAATTTTCAGATTCTCAATAACCGTTTGGATAATACATGTATATACATAAATATTTCCAAAAGGAATGAATTAAGATTCGACTTCTTCTTGACTCGAACTTGTTCTCGCTTATTGGCTAAGGGAGGGTAAACAAACCACCTACAAGACCAAAATCAAAGATTGACAAGAACAAAGAAAATATTTGATGTTTTGAATCAACTTTGAAGAATAAAATCACCGCAATTATCTTTACAAACGTTCAGACATTAGGTAAGATTACTAAACCTTAAACACAATTGTTTTTGGTCTATAAACAAGCAAATAACTAACTTGCTTTCTTGAACATGACTTTAACTAAAATGCAAAAGTCATGTCATTATCCTAAATATCTCAAAAACAAAAATAGGATATATACATAGGTCCATCCCAATATCATGATTATATGCATGTCCTAAACAATAGCAAGTCATTAGAACTACCCCAAAGTGGGGGCTCCAAGACTTGTGAAATAGCAAGAATGCGCATAACCCGACACATGGGGGCTCCAATATCAACAAAAAAACAAAATGAGACATTCATGCCATTCGAGCTACTTTTGAGAATCGCCTAAACTACAAATGGTTTACGTAGATCTCGAGCTTTACAATTTTCAAATGTATCAAAATGATATAATAATCATGTTGTTCCTTTGAAAACTAAGTTTGTAACTGAACTTGGCCATTAAACATGTAACATATTCAAGCTATTTTCAAGTTCAACTTAAAAAACTAATCTTAGTGCATAATTGTTGTTTCAATACTTCAATTTACTCTAGAGATTAGAGAGTATGACTAGTATAGAGCAAAAGAAACAAAATCATACTTGCTCGTACAAAAGTTTAGTACTCAATCATTCATCATGAAAATTGTATCAAGAAACTTTAAGGAATCTTCATTTAAAATTATTCTCCATTGTTGCACACATTGGAATTTTACAAGGGGGATAACATCTACTTTCTCGAGCTTCAAAACAGTGAAAAAAAACTTGAACTTAAAAGAAAGAATTCAAAGTAGCAAGAATAGACGAAAAATTTGAACAACATTTCATTTTTTCCCTTACTTGTTCTAATGAATGACCGATATTACTAGACTTAGAAAATTTCTTTGTCAAAACTATGAATGGTCAAAAAACGGTTTAAACACGCTAGTTTAATCATTTCCAAGATCCTAGTTGTTATCATAATAAGACAAAACACGGGATTTGTAGACCCATTTCAAGCGACATGAAAGGGTATAATTATTGACAACAGGAAAATCATCGAAGCACCCAACACTGGGGGCTACCACATTCGAAAATGTAAAATGGGGGCTTACGAACCCGCGATATAACCAAGCTACACCAGTTCGATGATTACTTCAAGAATTTCCTAAACTAACTAGTTTTGTGCAAATCTTGAAATCACAGTTTTATAAGTGAATAACAATAACTGTCGGTTATTTTTATCATTGATAAAACCAATTTTGAAACTTACGCATGAAAAAATAAACATGAGTCGCAAGAACAAATTCATGCTATTATAAAAGTTCAAAATTTTATTTATAATTTTAATGCATATTCTCTCAACACTTCAATTTACATTAAAATTAACAAGTATAGTCTATGTGAGCTAAACAAAAGAGAAATAAAGTTCAAGCACAAAGTCAAAATTAGAACAAAAAAAACAAAAACACATATATGCTTGACATGATCAATACTTTATCACTACTTTATCACTTCACGTGAAATTTGTTGCAGTATATTGCTTAAACATGTCACAATGACAAACAAACAAATTCATGAAAACAAGTCGAATAAAAAACCCCCAAATTCAAAATTTGGGGTTTAACGGTTCGAAAATCGCCCAAATTCAGCCAAGAATGAACGAATTATAGCAAATATGAATAAGGGACGAGATCTACTTCCTTTTGTTTCGAAAATCAAGAAAATCCGAGTTCTTTAGAGAGAGAAAGAACCGAAAATCGTGAAGGAAGGAGAGATAAAGCGAAATGAAAAATCGCGTTTTGCGATTTTCTTTTTGCTGAACTGAGTGTCGCGCGCAACTAAATCAGTTGCGTGTGACATACCAGCGCAACTCTGAAAGATGCGCGCGCTTGGCCAGCGCGACCTATTGAGTTGTGCGCGGATACTGGTCACCAAAAGACCGGGATTTTGATTTTGATCCGTTTAATCATTTTTTTGAACATTTTTTGCTCGTTATTAGACGTAATGGCGCGCAAATTATCAAAGTCTTTTTAAATGCTTTGAATATTGTAGTTTATTTTCTTTTTTGTTAGTTTTTCTGCATCATATTGCATGCACATCGTGCTTTGTGCCTTCCCCAAGCATACATTTTGAACGTTTTTCGTAAGAGTGCCTTAAGACGTTCCTTGGTGGTGCTTTACGTAAGAGAACCGATAGGCAGGTTTGTCATTTTACTTTACTGACGTTACAAATGTCCGGGTTTTCTTCTTTTTTCATGTCCGAAGAAAAAAGAAAGGCGTTTTCATGCAGCGTAAAAATGCAAATGGCGTATCGTACGGCGCAAAATTGTACGGCGTAGGTGATGCGTAAAATTTCACTCGGCCCAAGCTTTGCGAGATCTACCTCTCGGAACTAATAGGTAGAGAATTATTGTAGGCGTTAGCTCAACGAGACGACAGGCGCGCCGAACCATCAAGAACATACACTTCTTGAATGGGAGCAAATACGGTAGTTAGTGCGCTTACTAACTTACCGAATAGTTAGGGTGTCGAATCCACCCCCTGTATAAAGAAGCGACGAGACAATGTCGTGCCTATGTAGTCACGTGCCCCCAGAGACACATGTACTCATCTTGTGGACAAAGCTGATGAGAAAGTTGCTGATTTTCTTCCCTCTCACTGAATTTAGATATATGCCTCCAGTCCCGAGACATGTATTTCTATCTTGTGGACGTCCGACTCGAATACCGGACCTGACTCGAATACTGGACCATTTCGGCTCGAATACCGAAAACCCCTTTTTCATCTTTTACTTTGTTAAAGTCAGGCTAAAGTTTCAATGACATATCGAGAGAATTTAGACCAACGATGACACTATTGAGAGGAAATACTCCCCTTTTATTCTTTTAAAATCTATCTCTTCTCATGACCTGACATCATCACCCAGAATACTTTTACTTGAAGAGTGTTCTACAATTGAAAAGGATCAATCTAGATTCTTTAGTACGTTAAGACTAGGAAGGACTTTTTCTAGCCTTAATAGCTACTTGTTTTAAACACTTAGCAAACCAAGGATTGTTTTGACATCCTTAAACATTACTGAAAGATTCTCTATACTTAGAGAACTTTGCAGAATAAGTATCAGATTTATTTCCTTGACTACTTTGATCATCGTCTATTCTAGACTCGATCAAATTGGGGACTAACTGTAGACATCTACTTTTGGCCTCCTATCCCAACAAGAAGTGCAATGCCGATAAATAAAGCCATCTTGGTGTTGGATCAAAGTGAAGAATACTTACGGATAACTAGTTAAGCCATAAAACACAAAAGACTAGCCCAAATTAAAGAAAAGCCAAAACAAAGGTCCAATTAACTAAACCCAATCATAATTAGAATTAAGCCCGTGCTTAAACCCTAACAATGACTGATTTAGGAGCGCCTAGGTTAAAACTTAGTGCTGCCGCAGAAAAAGGCGCGCGCATCTTAAAAAGGCGCGCTGGGCTACCGCGCGCAACTAATTCAGTTGCACGCGACACCCTGCGCAACTTTCAAAGTTGCACTGCGGAAGATTTGTAATTATTCGGAAATTATACGGAAAATATAAAATCGAATCTTACCATAAAGCTGCGCGCAAGACCAATAGTTGCGGTGCACATAGCAGCGCAACTTTATAACTTGCGCTGGCTTGCCGCGTGTAACTTCATTTGTTGCGCGCGACACCTTCTGCGGAAGATTGCTCGAAACCCTAAACCTAATCATTCTCTATAAATACGAGCTTAAATCGAGGTTTCAACAGACCGAAATTAACCTTGAACTCTGGCGAAATATCCTACGAACTTGTGCAACCTAGCCCTCTTGTCCTAAACACTCACCCTTTCGATACTTTGCTACTGCGGTGGAGGTTCCCCAACAAGAAGGTGTCCATAAGTGTTCTAAACGGAGATCTAGCAAAGAGAAGTGGTAAATTCCCGAGCACTTAGTTAAATCACCTTTATTTTTCTTGTTTAAAAGGACTTTAATTAATTAATTAGTGTTGTTTGATCACTTTTAAAATAATTAATTAATCAATTCCACATAGTATCTTGCGTTAAATAAAGACTAGAATTGAATTAAATAATTGTTGGTTGATCACCTAAGCCAAGGCAAATCTTGTTTATTGTTCTTCCACGAATTTTATTAAATAAGAATAACGACTTTGCAATGTAATTCTTACGTGAATTAATGTTTGTAAATAAAATCAATTAACATAGTTTTAGGTATCGCGTTGCATACATTGTTTGGTGATGAAATTGTGAAAAAGGAAGAGCTAGTAGAGGCCGTACTAGGGCTAGGATGACGATTCCCCTCTAAAAGGAACGTTATCTTAGTACCCTCGCTCCCGAACTCATTATGGTTTATAGACGAATTTGGGCATGGGTAAACTTATGATTTGTGCTAATTATTCCATGAACTCCACATGGGAGAAAGGCATGAAAGAGGTTTATGAGTTTTTCCTAAAACTCATTGGCGACTCCTACTTGTATCTTGTAAAAAAGCGTGACGATAGAAGCAATTCTAATTCAAGGTCCCCCAAACAGTAAGGAATTCAAATCCTAATACACCCTAATAAGTGTAAAGTCCTAGGCTTTTAAGTGGCCAAGGGCATTTAAGGAGAGTACCCCTTATGATGGGATCACTCTCCTTACCGTAGGTAACTTAGGCACGGAGGCAAAGCACTTCATACTTCATACGCGATAATGATTAAAAGTGATGAGATATTTTGATATGACAAGGCATGCTTCAATGTCGTGTTAAGATCTCATGACAAAGGGTTCCTAAGGGGAGGACTATTTGGTCATGTATATGTGCAGTGTGTGAAAGTGACACTAAGGTTAGGTTGCAAGGGCTAAGTGTGTGAAAAATATATTGAAAAGAGTCAAATAATGGTGACTCTTAGGCTGGGTAAGCTAATGATATAAGGATCAAGCCCCCAAGTCTAGCTCTAAGTATATAGGAATAAGCATAGGGGATCCCTTGATATGATCATGATGTGTGAATGTGAATATGAATGCATGTATATTACGGCCGCACCTCTTTGTGAGGTTGCCTATGTATCCGTTAGGAATCAGGCTGAACGTAGCTCTAGCCGAACCTCGCACAAGTGTGTGTATACCTCAAAAGGGTCTTTTTAAGGGTTATAACGTGGTTAGGCTAAAGGTTGAAGAAGAAGGGGATAAAAGGCTCAAGACCCTAGATAAGCCCCCAAGGCGTGCAACTTTGCTTTTGGAAATTTATATTTTCATGCTTGAGGTTTCTCACTTTTTTTTATCTTTTATTTTTTGCTTTATTTATTTTATTTTTATAAGTGTGGACAATTCCGATCATGCGGTCTATAACTCACTTGGAATTCATGTTTCTCAGGCACGGTACCGAGCACTCGATAAGAAACGCAATCCGAGATGTGTTCTTATTGAAGATATTTTCATATCAAATACATTGGCATACTTGCCCTTTTGTACACTTTTATTATTATTATTATTTTATTTTTTGCTATTTTAATCTTTTGAAGTCACTCAAGCTTTTTATGAAATTGAAAATTGCATAAATTGCACACAATCCCATCCCAAAGTTAGGTAGCTATGGGTTAAAAAAATGAAGGGTCTATCGTTAGACAAGGCTCAATGTGGTTTACCAAAAAAGAATTGCATATTTGAAGGGTGAAAGGTGATATGATGTGGCTACAAGGGGTGCCTAAAATTATTGGTATACCTTGTGCTTAGTTTGACATGGATTTTTTTTTAATGCAATGCAATGCGATGATCATATGCAAGGAAATAAATGCTCATTTTATTAAAAGGGGATAAAGAAAGAATCTACAAAATTAATCTAAGGGAAAAGAAAGGTGTCTATGCTAGACTTATTGGGGAAAGGAAAAAATTAAGAAGAAATAAAAAAAGGTCATGAAATCTTGTCGTTGCAGCTCGCCTCTTGTCTTGTGTTGTTTGCTTCATCATCACCCAGTCTTCTCGTTAGCTAGAGGCAATGAAATCTTATTTTCTTCTATGAGATCTTGAATGAGATTTTGAAACCCGTAGCATTCATCAGTAGTATGACCGCGCCCTCGATGGTACTTGTAATAAGAGTTGGGATTCCATCTCGAAGATTGATTTTCTGGCATTGGATCCTCGGTAGGGCCAATAGGTTTGATTAATCCTCGATCATAGAGACGATCGAAAGCAGCATCGTAGTTCATTCCAATGGGTGTGAACTCTCTCTTGGGTTTCCTTTTAGATCCTTGATTGTCCACGGCTAAGACACCATTATGGTCAAAGGTACTAAAATTATTACTAGAGTGGGCATTTTTGGAAGAAGTAGGATTGTCGTTTTTCTTTCCTTTCCAGCCACTGTGGTTACTATTGTTAGTAGCTTTTAGTTTTACGAGGTCATCTTCGATTTCAATTTTGATGTCATAAACGGCCTTTGAAAGTATTCAAATTGTGTTGATATTTTAAATGCTTCGAATACTTCTCTTGAAGAATCTTGATAAACATCCTCACAGATTCTGTTTTGTCGAGCCCGGCTTTGGTCTCTGGTTTTTATTATTCGTCGACGTAGTAAATAGGAAAGAAAATGAAAATAGAATTAATTTCTTTGTTTTTACATAAAAAAATATAGGAGTAATTACCTGTTCCTCTCTGGGATCAGTGCTCCTCCCTCTTTTTCGAGAAGCGGCCCCGGCTTCGCTATTTTCCTGGCCCTGACCTTCTGAATCAGGCGACAGGCCGAGTAGCTATTGGTACTTCCTGGCCGATCATCGGTCCCCTCCTAGGAGGGCTTTTTCGGTGGACACCTCAATCATCTTAGCGGAAGTTTCCCTCCACTTATTGAAGAAGGAAGTAAAGCCTTCGTTCTCTTTATGTCTCAGCATCTTGAGTTGTCTATAATCGGTTTCGACTTGAATATTACACTTATATGTATTAATGAAAGCGTTTACAATAGCATCCCATGTAGAGGTTTTTTCTTTATCAAGAGAAAAGAACCATTGTTGACAAACGGTTTCAAGAGATAAAGAAAACAAGGAATGAAAGACTTTCCTATCAATCCCCTTAATGTTCATTATAGTTTCAAAGGCTCTTAAGTGAAGATAAGGATTATCTGTTGCCTTGAATTTAGGGATGTCAGTGGCATTGAACTTTTGCGGAAGAAGCTCCTTGTCCACCAAGACCCCTTGCGAACTGATGCCCTGGAATTTATAGTCATTGGATAGCTTGATCAAGCTTTCTTGCATAAGATCCATTTGTTGTTGCTTCATAGGATCATTGATTTTGAGGGTTAAACCCTTCAACACCTCAGTTACGTCAGTCAATTGATTCCTAAGTTCATTGACTTCTTCTTGACTTGCCATTATCTTCTTAGATTTCCTCTTTTGACGAATCGGTTTATAAAAAAGTAAGACTTGAACAAAGGTGTTGTCCTTGATTAATCGCCCTTCTCTCCTTGACCAAGTACTGTGGAAAGGGAAATTAAGTTAATTATTTGACTCGAACTCTATTCAACATGCAATAGATGGAAGGAGGTTGGAAGAATGAATATTGTGATATGAAGGAAACATACATATGGGGAAAGCATGTAGAGAATGGAAAGATGATGTAGATGGAGAGATATGAAGAAAATTAGGAATAGAATGTACCCCCAACTCAAGTGACAGAAAGAACGACTCATGCATGAACCTAAGACATGGTCTTGGTGACATATACACAAAGTGTATGCTAAGACTAGTTAGTGTAGGTAACATGTTAAGACTCGTGTCATGACCATGTGGCTAGACTATGTGACTAGACTTGAACAAAGACTAAATTAAGACCTCATGTATATGCATTAAACTGGACAGGCTGTGGTATTTTAGTCATAACGTTTGATCTGTAACTCTGATTGGGATGAAATCAACGCCAAATTAAAGATAAAACTCGGGGCTATAGATCCATAGGTTATAAGACTCGTATTTATTCCTAGAACTCCGGATATGACCAAAACAATTTGATGCTTGTGTTGCATACGGGAATAAAAATCCGGGTTAACTTAAAGGGACTATGACTCAATTTTAGACATATTTATTAGCTCAAATTAATTGATTAATTAATTAATCAAAGTCCTTTAGTCATTAATTAGTTTATTAAGACTTATTTACAAACACAGGTCAAACCAAACGGTTAGTTTTAGTCACATAATAAGTATGCACAAGTAAGAGATGCATAAGTAGTCAAGTAGTCACAACATGATGCAATGAGTTTGAAACCTAACCATGGCCCTAGTTCTCTAAAGTTCGGGATATGGGTTAGTTAAAGAGGGTCCTTGATAACTTATCCGGATGCACCGCGCGGAAGCCTTACCTTTTGAAGGGTTGGCGCGACTGGATGGGACACTGCGAGTTAAAAACTCGCTTCCATGGTTTGGTAAATTCAACATTCTCGGATGTACCCTTTGTTGCACAAAGCGTTCAATCAGGTAGATGGAGCATGAATTCCCAGAGGGTTATGTCCATATGTAGAACACATATGGGTTTCAAAAAAGTGAGAAAAACTCAATCAAGAAGTAGGATCGAGCAAACAGTGCCAAAAACTGGTCAAAATTAGAACGCATATTTCTGGCTCGGTGTTAGAAGAACTTGGTGCCAGAGAACAGAGGTCGGCGCCGCGATTTGGCTTTGGCGCCTGGAGACAGGAGTGTCACCTGGAGCCAGAGTCAAATCCTAGGCGCTAGACTCTGTTTTTGACGCTAGTTCCTACATGCCTCAGTAGCTTTCTGTGCTCGATAAAATTTTCCAGTTTCGCGCAGCATTATTTCGACCCTAGTTGTGAAAGATATTCCTCAAATTTCCTACGTGTAAAAATCCTATGATTTTAACTTATTACGGATGGTCTTTCCAATGAGATATTTTTTATGCATATGACAATAATGTTAATCAAAATTACGCACATGAAATACTTAGAACGTTTCGAGTCTCATCCACTCATTCTAAATCATTGCTGAAATAAATTTCAGGAATTAAAATAGAAATCCTCCCCAGTGGAGTCGCCAAAAACTGTAGGGAATATGTCAAGAATTACCCCAAACTTGAACCCCACTGTGATCATACACTAAAGCATGGTGGCGTCCAAAAGGGAAGGAAGCTAAATCAAAAGAGTCGCCAACAAGTTTTAAAAACTGGTAAACCGTTTGCGACGTGAAGTTTACACCCTTTAACGATCTATGAAATTGTCAACTCCAATAGGTCTTGAACCATGACTGGTAGTTCGGGGATGAAGGTACAAATCCAACCTAAAAGAGATTGAACATTCCCTAATAATAGGCCTCTACTTTATTCCGATCGTATTCATGTGCGCTCTGACTAACATGCAATCATTAGGATTAACCCTAAACCTGTTTAATCTATGTTGGTTGAATATTAAATGCACAAATAAATCTATTATTGGCGATCACTTGAATTATAATCATATTAACCATAAACAAGATTATTAATTATCTTATTAAGCGTGATTACAAGTACAAATTCCCTTTAAACATGCACAAAAGGCGTGATTAAGCAATAACAATAAATATCAAGCAACATAATAATAATCATAAATAATAATAATTATAATTAAAATAATAAAATTAATCATAAATAACATAATCATGTTAAAGCATAATAATAATAGCAAGATCCTAGGCATGATACTAACAAGATTAATAACAAACTCTAGCATGTCACTAAACAATAAAAATCAAAGCTTTAACCCTAACATGATACTATCATGAATATAAGGAAAAGAATAGGAAGCATCGCAGGAATCATAATAAGCATATTTGATATTATAAATTTACCCTAAACATGATACTAGGAACTCATTGTTGTCATTCGAAACATCAAGCATCCTAACGTGATACTAGGAATCAAAATAACAACCTAGACATGATTTCTATAACATAATATCAATAAATTCAACTAAAGCACTTACTTGGATGCCTCGTACCTCTTTCTAATAACAAAATACACACGTTTGTAACTTCAATGAAAATAATAAAATAAACAATTACATTAAAAAATTAAAAGAGAGATTTATTGGGACCAAACCCTCCGAAATTAAAACCTTTCATGTCTAGGGCGAAGGCAACTTTGAATTATGCTAGGTGTGTCTAGTGCTAATGTATGAGGGTGTAACACCCCAATAATTCTCCCTTTTCCAAACCACTTACTTTAAATAAAAATAGGGGAGAACCATTGGCATGTTACCGCCACGTGTTAAAACGTTAAGGCTTTATCAAAGTATCGCAGCGGAAAATCAAACTTAAGTCTTTAAAATAACATAGTTTAGAAAATCAATAAATCAAAGCTTACAAATTGGAACCATATAAGGCCCTTATTTAAAACCAAACCAATATTCAAAATCTTAACATAATTAAAATAGCCAAGCATAAATAAGTTCGACACAAAGAACGAATACACTCAATCACACCATCCCTTGACAATGCGATTGTCAAATCTCGAACTTCACATCATCAAGCTAACCTGTGCAATACTGCTCCCCAATAATACAAGTGTAATAATTGTATCATCACAGGGTCATTAAAAGGCGAAGGCCATGACCAAAGAAAACACACATAAAAGCACGCAATCAGCAAAGCTGAGTACATACAAGCTACAACGCACAAAACCTAACATGCTCAACTAATTAAAGTAAATAATATACAATGTGAATTCAATAATCAAGACTCCACACTTAAACAATTCAATTGACTCAACATACTTATGAACTAATTCCAAACACTTGACTCTTTATATATAATTTAATTAATTTAAATTATTTAGTTTGGAGTAAGAAATAGACGAGGTTGTCCAATCCACCAAATCATTTTGGTCCCAAATGACCATTTAAAATAAAAGTTTAGCGCGATGCAAGAATGGGCGCGACTCTATTCTCACAAAGTTAGTCTAGGATCCCATCTAACTTTCATTATAAAATAAAAATGTAAATACCAAAAGAGAAGAGGACATGTTGATCAAGCCTCAGAAAGCCACGAGCTACCACCGTGTACCCCAACCCATAATTGTCAATACTCTAGAAGTGCACGCTTTCCAGAGTTTTATTGCTCATCCATGTTTCACTTTACGTGATTACAATTTTAATTAATAGTTGACTTAATCAAATAGACCATACATAAAAATCATACATCAATTTACTTTTAATCTTATTTAGGACAATGGTGTTCACATCACAAGTTGACCTTTAATTCCATTAAACTTCCAAATTATTCAAAATTGTTGAACATAGTCAACCCACCTAGCCATTTCGGCTTAATCCACCTTTACTCAACATACTAACAAGTCATGATTGAGAAATAAATAAATAAATAATAACCTTGTGGAATAATTAATAAATTCATTCCACTTAAACCATTCAATTCCAATCCTTTAATAATCCAAATGTGGTTAACAAACCAATCCAATAAAATCATGCTTGTGTCAACATTCTATACAAACAATTAATCCAATATAATTCAACATACTTGCATCCATAATTCCATACAAGCATAATTAATTCACCAAAACATGCCTCATAAACATAAATACATGAATTAATTAAATATATAACCAAACAATTTCCATCCAAGTGTTCTCTAATCATGAAACTAAGTTCTTTCCTTTTGGTACCTAAACATGATACTACTTGCAACGAAATAGACATGTACGTACCTCGTATAAACAATCCTTTGCGCCACTTTTAATTAATTAAAGGTCTCCTAGAGAAAAATTACATCCTAGAAAACAACCAATAATCACAAATTAATACTTACAAAAATTTCCAGCAATTATCTACATTAAAAGTCCTTAAAACTTCCTTTAAAACATGTTTTTATGGTTAATTAATCAATAGAAATTGACTAGGAACAAAAGCCCCAAATTAATTGCTCATTAGAACCCTAAAATCCCAATTTGATTAAATTAAAACCCTAGGTTTTAAAATTATAAAATCTGAAAATTAAATCAACATTATAATCTGAAAATTATAAGTTTAAACTATTAAAAATATGATTTTGATACTAAAAATATAATCTTTATACTACAAAAACAAAACCCAAAACAATTACATATAAAATTATACAAAATAATAAAAATAAAAAGGAGGAAGAAGAAGTAAAGGCCACGTGGGCCAGCAGGGTCGCCGGCGGCGGCGGCAGCAGCCAGCAGGTGGCGGCAGCAGGGGTAAGTTGTGAGCATGGCTCACGTAGGAAGGAGGAGAAAAAAGAAAAGAAAGAAAAAAAAAAGAAAAAGGAAAAGAAAGGAAAAAAAAAGAAAAAGAAAATAAAGGAAAAATAAAATAAAGAAAATAAAGAGGAGGAAAAATAAGACTAACCTTTTGTGTGGGGAAAATTTTGGGATGTATGGGGTATTTATAGGAGAGAGAGTGGTGTAGGGTTAGTTTTAAGATTGGGCCTCATAAAATTAATGGGCCAATTAGGTAAATGAAATGGGCTAGCTTTGTTTAATATGTATGGCATAAATTGTAGAATGGACAATTAAAAATCCTTTTAGAACAAAATCAATCATCAACCCAAAAAATAATTTGGAACTTTAACACTTAAATCTCGGAAAAACACACATAAATATTATAAATAAAATAAAAATTCATTTATAATATTTTTTTTTAAATACGGGGGATTACAATCTACCCCTTTTAAAAGAAGTTTCGTCCCGAAACTTAGCACGAAATCCCTTAAATTGCAAAACATTTGCATAAAACCTTTTCAAAATTATCAAAATTATGTTGCTGGAATTCCAATTGTGTCATAATATCGACACTAATGACTCATCACCATCCCAATTTACGCACTTCACTAGATACGTAAACAATAAAATAGTTATGAAAAGCACAAAAACACCACAAAATACCATAAGGTAGGGTAAAAAGCGCGAAATTATACTCTTTCTACCCCCCTTATAGAACAAGAGTAACGCCCTCGTAACTCACCTCATTAAATAACTTAGGTTATCTCTTATGTATCTTCGTGCACCTCACAACCTTACCAGTAGGCAAACTAATAAGTAAGTCAATCGAATTTGGTTCAACTAGTCCAAATGGTTTCACTACAACAGAACTAGAAATAAAAGAATAGGTGGCTCTAGAATCAAACAAAGCTTTAGCAGAAATAGAATGAATATAAAAGTTACCAGTGTCAAAAGACCTTTCAGCTTCCGTTTTGCTCATCACAAACAAACGACCTGGAGTGACATTCTTTCCTTGATTCTCGGAGTTGTTGTTTCCAACATTTCCGTTCTTTCCATTCCCATTATGGCCATTCGAATTCCCTCCTTTGCTGCTTGTTGAAGTTAACTTGTTCCCATTCCCTTGTTGCTTTAATTTGGAGAAACACTCAAACTCCCTATGGCCCTTCTTGTTACATAATCTACACACAACCAAGTTCCCATCACAATCCTTTCCAGGATGATCCTTGCCACATCTCTTGCAGTTGTAATGCCTCTCAGCTTCGCCATTAGTTCTAGATGACCCTCCATTGTTCTGAACATTCCTATTTTGGAAATTCTCGTTCCTTGGCTTTTTGGAGTTACCTTGGTCACCCGAATTCCCAAAATCCTTACGCTTTTCTCCAACGCTTCCACTCTCAGGTGCACTCCTGACATTTAGACCGTACAAGTGCGCTGCTCTCCCATAAACCTTATCTAGAGTCTTAAATGTCTTTCCAGCCAAGTCCTTCTGCAATTGTTTAGTCAAACCTTGCTCAAATCTTTGAGCCTTCAACTCCTCGGTAGGCACTACCTCAGGAGCAAACCTCGCCAAGTTCATAAACTTGTTATAGTACTCAGTAATCGACATATTGTTCATTTGCAGATTGATAAACTCTTGAGCCTTTTGCTTCCTTAAGAATGGTGGATAGAAGTTCTCCCTAAGTTTGGTTTTGAAAGTCTCCCAACCAAAATTAGCCTCAGCACGAAGCACGTTTCCATTATCCCTCCACCAAATATCTCCCTCTTCCTTCTAATACATGGCAGCTTGATCTACTCTCATATTCTCAAGGCAATTTAAAGCAGTAAAAATCTTATCAAAATCCCTAATCCAATTCTCTAGAAAAGTTGGGTCTCCACCTCCCTCAAAGTATAGTGGCTTGACTTGAGCAAGTTTCTTAAACATCTCACCCGCAGGATCAGGATTATCATTGCGGTTTTGGTTCAAGTTCTCAGCTAGTAGCCTAATAGCAGCAGCTAAAGCATCGTTGTTAGCCATCCTCCTTCTCTGCCTAGAAATGTAATACACTCTTAGGCCGACATCAACACGAAAGAACTCCACTTGCTTAATAAGTCACATTCTTAATCATCAAATATATATATATTAAGGTAGAAAGGTGGGCAAGGCCAAACGATCGCCCCGAATAAGTCACTTTTAAAGGAAATGATTATTTAATTTTAATCATTCCTACGCACGCGAAAAATAAAATAAAATAAAAATAAAAATAATTCCCTTGATTATATCCCTTTCAAAATCCAACATTAAGTAAATAATATAATTAAATAAACACATTATAATAATCACATAATTACATGCTTCACGTAAAGTTAATTTACACATATCATATAGCACAAATCCTCACATATAGTTCCATATTACTTGCTTTAAACCTTAAACATGATACTAGGTGATCACAATCAAGTAGCACCTTTAGATAAAACACACACAATTAAATAACTTGCATAATCACTTCATACATGGATAAAAGCATTAAAGTAATTAATTACAATGCATACAGAAATAAATAATATATTCTATACGCCCTTCCTAATTCTACCCAAATCTCGCCGATAAATAAAATAAGAACACGAAATAAGAATAAAATAAATAATTAAATTCATTTATTCAAAATAATTAAATAGTTCAAAATAAATAAAACAATATTTTTTTTAAATGCCGAAATAAATATAATAGAATAGAATAATTTTTTTTTTTGAAAACTTAAATTAACTTTAAATAGGGTAGTTAAATAAAACTTATTAAATTTAAAACATTAGGCGCCTAAAAACATTAAAATTGGCTTTAATGGTAATTAAATCTAACCTGGCTCTGATACCACTTTGTAACACCCCAATAATTCTCTCTTTTCCAAAACACTTACTATAAATAAAAATAGGGGAGAACCATTGACATGTTACCGCCACGTGTTTAAACGTTAAGGCTTTATCAAAGTATCGCAGCGGAAAATCAAACTTAAGTCTTTAAAATAACATAGTTTAGAAAATCAATAAATCAAAGCTTACAAATTGAAACCATATAAGGCCCTTATTTAAAACCAAACCAATATTCAAAATCTTAACATAATTAAAATAGCCAAGCATAAATAAGTTCGACACAAAGAACGAATACACTCAATCACACCATCCCTTGACAATGCGATTGTCAAATCTCGAACTTCACATCATCAAGCTAACCTGTGCAATACTGCTCCCCAATAATACAAGTGTAATAATTGGATCATCACAGGGTCATTGAAAGGCGAAGGCCATGACCAAAGAAAACACACATAAAAGCACGCAATCAGCAAAGCTGAGTACATACAAGCTACAACGCACAAAACCTAACATGCTCAACTAATTAAAGTAAATAACATACAATGTGAATTCAATAATCAAGACTCCACACTTAAACAATTCAATTGACTCAACATACTTATGAACTAATTCCAAACACTTGACTCTTTATATATAATTTAATTAATTTAAATTATTTAGTTTGGAGTAAGAAATAGACGAGGTTGTCCAATCCACCAAATCATTTTGGTCCCAAATGACCATTTAAAATAAAAGTTTAGCGCGATGCAAGAATGGGCGCGACTCTATTCTCACAAAGTTAGTCTAGGATCCCATCTAACTTTCATTATAAAATAAAAAATGTAAATACCAAAAGAGAAGAGGACATGTTGATCAAGCCTCAGAAAGCCACGAGCTACCACCGTGTACCCCAACCCATAATTGTCAATACTCTAGAAGTGCACGCTTTCCAGAGTTTTATTGCTCATCCATGTTTCACTTTACGTGATTACAATTTTAATTAATAGTTGACTTAATCAAATAGACCATACATAAAAATCATACATCAATTTACTTTTAATCTTATTTAGGACAATGGTGTTCACATCACAAGTTGACCTTTAATTCCATTAAACTTCCAAATTATTCAAAATTGTTGAACATAGTCAACCCACCTAGCCATTTCGGCTTAATCCACCTTTACTCAACATACTAACAAGTCATGATTGAGAAATAAATAAATAAATAATAACCTTGTGGAATAATTAATAAATTCATTCCACTTAAACCATTCAATTCCAATCCTTTAATAATCCAAATGTGGTTAACAAACCAATCCAATAAAATCATGCTTGTGTCAACATTCTATACAAACAATTAATCCAATATAATTCAACATACTTGCATCCATAATTCCATACAAGCATAATTAATTCACCAAAACATGCCTCATAAACATAAATACATGAATTATTTAAATATATAACCAAACAATTTCCATCCAAGAGTTCTCTAATCATGAAACTAAGTTCTTTCCTTTTGGTACCTAAACATGATACTACTTGCAACGAAATAGACATGTACGTACCTCGTATAAACAATCCTTTGCGCCACTTTTAATTAATTAAAGGTCTCCTAGAGAAAAATTACCTCCTAGAAAACAACCAATAATCACAAATTAATACTTACAAAAATTTCCAGCAATTATCTACATTAAAAGTCCTTAAAACTTCCTTTAAAACATGTTTTATGGTTAATTAATCAATAGAAATTGACTAGGAACAAAAGCCCCAAATTAATTGCTCATTAGAACCCTAAAATCCCAGTTTGATTAAATTAAAACCCTAGGTTTTAAAATTATAAAATCTGAAAATTAAATCAACATTATAATCTGAAAATTATAAGTTTAAACTATTAAAAATATGATTTTGATACTAAAAATATAATCTTTATACTAAAAAAACAAAACCCAAAACAATTACATATAAAATTATACAAAATAATAAAAATAAAAGGAGGAAGAAGAAGTAAAGGCCACGTGGGCCAGCTGCTGGGCAGGTGGGCCGGCAGGTTCGCCGGCGGCGGCGGCAGGGGGGCGGCAGGTGGCGGCAGCAGGGGTAAGTTGTGAGCATGGCTCACGTAGGAAGGAGGAGAAAAAAGAAAAGAAAGAAAAAAAAAGAAAAAGGAAAAGAAAGGAAAAAAAAAAGAAAAAAAAGAAAAAAAAGGAAAAATAAAATAAAGAAAATAAAGAGGAGGAAAAATAAGACTAACCTTTTGTGTGGGGAAAATTTTGGGGATGTATGGGTTATTTATAGGAGAGAGAGTGGTGTAGGGTTAGTTTTAAGATTGGGCCTCATAAAATTAATGGGCCAATTAGGTAAATGAAATGGGCTAGCTTTGTTTAATGTGTATGGCATAAATTGTAGAATGGACAATTAAAAATCCTTTTAGAACAAAATCAATCATCAACCCAAAAATAATTTGGAACTTTAAAACTTAAATCTCGGAAAAACACACATAAATATTATAAATAAAATAAAAATTCATTTATAATATTTTTTTTAAATACGGGGGATTACAGAGGGATTGTGTTTGTAAAAGGCTAGTTTAGAAAAGAGAGAGAGAGATCAAGAGAATCTTGAAGAGAGTATTAGAATTGAAAACTAGATAGTTGATGAATGAAAATGGAGGTTTTAGGAGGCTATTTATAGAAAAAATAAGCCGGATGGATAAAAAAACGAATCAGAGTTTCGAAAAGAATAAAACAAATTGGCGCCAAACGCTAGACTCTAGCGCCAGACGCCAATCCTGGCGCCAGGTGCTGAACCTGTTGTCAGATGCTAGAAAACATTTTCCACGCGTTTTCTTAATTTTGATAAAATTTTGCCGTACAGGAGGGAAAAACCGTATTTTCTTTAAAAACACTTCTTTTATTTTGATTAAAACTCTAAAAAGTCAACAAAAGTCAATTTATCAATGCTAATTAAATTAGGAATGAAAAGAACTTTCTAGAAGAATCTAGAAGACTATAATCAATTCTAATTGCATTAGGGATGATAAATCAATGTTAGGCCCTCCTCTAGATCATTGGGCCGCATATAAATATCAAACCGGACCAAGTTTAATAATTTGGCCATAACTCCCTCATTATTCATCGCAATTGGGCTTATAATTTATTGTTGGAAAGCTCTTTTCGAAACCGACCCAACTACACTATTATTGGACCCTTGCCATGGACCAAACCAAACTGGATTGACTTTTTTCTTAAAATAGGTTTTCAAAAACAGAGAGAAAGAAAAGAAATAAAAACTAACCGCAACACTAGACTTTCCACACTTTCACTTCATTCGATTATGATTTGACGCGACAGGTACTCATCACTGGGTTTGGTTTTGGGGAGACACAAATGGGTGTCTACAGAATCCCAAGCCAAAGGTGTCTTTCTTGAGGGCACCAAGGTGGCCCCAATGTTCAGCCATCATTTTCTTAAGTCCAATGGTCATTCTAGGGAAATGCCCTTGCTTCTTCATAATTGCATTGATGTTGGTATTTGAATAGGGATAAAAGTCGAGGTGGCACTTCTCCTCTTCTTCAATCATAAAAACATCTTCTAGAGAAAACCCCCAGTGATCCTCATCTTCCCCATCATGTTTGACATGCACAATGGGAGTGTCAATAACTTGAATACGCATAAGAGAGGCATCAATGGTGATTAGAATCCCTCTAACTATGGCTTTGAATTTTTGGTGAAGCGATGACGGGATCGCCTTTAGCTCATGAAGCCAAGAACGACCTAATAACAGATTAAAAGAAGCCTTAATATCCACCACTTGAAACTTGGTGCGACGTTCAATGGCCCCAGTAGTTATGTTTAACATGATAATACCCACGGCCTGACTTCTTCGCAGTGCGCAGGGGCATACATTGATTGCTGAGCCATTATCAACTATACTCATGGGAACATGCATCTGCCTACATACCAAAATAAGGTGTAAGGCCTTGTTATGTTGATCCCCTTTTGGGGGCAAATTCTTATCGGAAAAGGAAATCAGATTATTGGTACTCGGCAATTTAGTAGTGAGAAAGCTGACTAGCCCTTGAGGAGTCATGTCACTATCAACTCCTATCTTCACAAGAGCATTCATTACAGCCTCTCGATGCTCGTAGGAGGTAGCCAAAAGCTTCCAAACATTCATTTCCACTTTAGTCTTTTGTAGTTGCTTAATCACACCGTTGCTTACAAAGTCGATGGGATTAGCTATAGGTTGTGCTTGCGGTGGAGGTGGACTAGGTTGTTGTAACCTTCCATTTCTGGTGAGAAACATGACCTCAAGGTCCCCCCAAACATCTTCGTTATCTTCTTGATTGATAGGGACAAGAGATAAACCGGATATATCTTTGACATAGACGTCTTCATCATCACTATCCCAAATTCCATTCACTTCTTCATAGCTAGAAACAAAAACAACTTCTGGTAGAGGTTCATCCGCAGATTGGATGAGTAGTGACGGATCAAAGGAGATTTCATCTCCTGTGATAGCCAAAGCATCATAAAGAGGACCTATTTGAATGTTAGGCTTCTTGCCCCCTGGAGGGACAGGAAGCTGATTAGCATCAATCAAGTCTTGGATCGTGTCCTTTAAACTCTAAAATTTCTCAATAGTATAAGCTTTGCCTTGATGAAACTTGAAATGAGCATTGGGGTCATAGCTAGCAGTTTTGTTCTCTTGTCTGGGTTCTGGAAATGGCCTAATAGGCATGATCAATCCTTGACTGTGAAGGCAATTAAAAGCAACGTCATAGCTCATTCCCAATGGCGTGTTAACCCTCCTTTGCCTTTGGAATCTTTGAGTGGGAGCACTAAGAGCCAACACATCATTAAGGTTAATGTTGTTGGTAGCATTATTGGGCTTGGAAGACGAAGAAGAAGGATTGTCGTTCTTCTTGATTTTCCAAGTGTTGTTATTAATATTGTTGCTACCAGTAGTCTTCATCAACGCATCCTCGATATTGATCCTAATATCGTACACAGCTTCAAAGGTGTTTAAAGGCAGAAACTTCAAATGCTTCTTGTACTTATGAGTCAAATTTGAAATAAAGAGGTGAACCATCTCCTTCTCGTTGGGAGGATCCACCACGAGTGCAGCTGTTTCTCTCCACCTGTTCAGATATGTAGTGAAGCCTTCATTCTCCTTCTATTTGAGAATGGAGAGTTCATGTTCAAAGGTCTTAGCTTGGATGTTACACTTGAAACGACTCACAAAGCTTTCAGTAACATCCTCCCAAGTCGCAATATGCTTGGAATCCAAAGAGTAAAACCACTGTTGACAAGCGTGCTCCAAGGAAAGAAGGAACACAGTAGGGAAGAGTGCTACATCTACTCCGATCCCTTGAGAGCCATAGATCTAGAAAAAGCCTTTAAGTGAAACATAGGGTTATCAGTAGGCTTAAATTTTGGCATGCATGTTAGCAGTGGAAAACTTCTCAGGAAGATTATCCTTGACAACCAAAGAAGTGGCAGGTAGCTCCACGTAGTTGAAGTCCTTAGAAATTTTGCTCACTTGTTCCTTGATCTTGGACTATCGCAGCCGTAGTTACATTAGTTTGCTCCATGGTGTAGACCTTAGTGGTGAGTGTTTGCCCCATAGCAGCAAGTGTCTTGATGGTCTTGTTAAGGTTATCAACATTTTCCTAAGTGGCCATTGGAATGAATTCAAAATGAACTGGAGATGAAGGCAAATTCTGTGGATACAATTGCGGTTGTTTTCTTGTACGCCTCTTAGGTTTAAGAGGTTGTTAGGGTAGTGAATAGAACCATAACAATCTACCTCTACTTCTCGACCAAATGCTGTGACATTGAAACAAACGCACCTTTAATGACTAGACTTAACCTTGACCCATTCGGAAAAGAAAAGGCAAGAAATTTTTTTGAATTTTTTTATAGAAAAATAAAAGTGTGTATGGGAGGATACCATCCGACTTACTCCAAAAAAAAAAAAATGGAAAAAAAGACACAAGACCATCCTAATAAGGTACGGTTATAAATGACCTGGTGCATGATTTAAGAGGTGTGGTGATTTAATCATGAGTTGTGAGTGATTAAGTGAGGTTATGGACGCGTGTTATAACCGTACAACTAGACATGACACTAGTCCGGACATACGAACTACATAAGTACATACAAAGACCAAAAGGTGACTGACTGGACACTTTTCCTGGGCAATGTGTCACGGTGTTGACTATCGTGACACGGTTCAGTATACCGTCAGACGGTACAAAGCGTCGCGTTACGCCACTGTACACCATGCGCAACAAAGCTGCCGTGACACAATGCACAGTTCCAAGTCTGGTTTTGTGAATTTTCTAGATTTTTTTCAGATTTTAAGTCCGTACTAAATACTATGTGGAAATAAAAACCCTCGGTCATAGGTTAGTCCAAAAAACAAAATGAACAAACACATGTGGGGTTAGCATCAAATAAACCATGTAGCACTTAGTCGCGATGATTCAAAAAAGTTCGCAGCCTAAGGTCAAGATCTATGTTCAACTATGTTCAAGATTTTTGGTGTCAAAGGGTACCATGGTTAAGAGTTTGGACGCATTAGTAAGGCAGCCTCCCTTGAGGGTGTCACTAGTAGTAAATACTAAATGGAAAGCGGTTCAAACCCCCTAATGGAAGCGGTTCCGAATCGCATACGCTTGGGTGGGGGGGGGGAGGCTACCATTAGCCTTTTAAATGGCAAGCGGTCCAGAACCACATGCCATTTTGTAGTGAAAGGGCAGGGGTTTTGGCGCCAAACCGCTGCCCATTACAACTATAAAAAATAAATTGATACACAATAAAAACATATGTAAAAACATTAATATTTTCATTAATTAATTGTTATAATATTACATTTCATCAAAAAAAAATATTTTAAAAAATTAGTACAAGTCCCAACACCAACAGTCTTCAAAAACGAAAAAAAAGTCCCAACACCAAAAAAACCAAGCATCAACCCCTGTTATCATCAACCACCACCGCAATAATACCCTCAATCAACCTCCGGAATCGACGCCATCACCGCACCTGAAACATAAAACTATTGGCAAGCAGTTATTTAGATCTAGACAAAATCGAAAAAAAAATTAGATCTAAACACAACAAATTCGACCAATTTTTTTAAAAAATACAACAAATTCAAAAAAACAAATAAAATTAGATCTAAACACAACAAATTTGACCAATTTTTTTTTAAAAAATACAACAAATTCGACCAATTTTTTTTTAAATAATACAACAAATTTGAAAAAAACAAAAAAAAGATATAAACACAACAAATCCGACCAATTTTTTTTAAAAAATACAACAAATTTGATCAATTTTATTTAAGAAATACAACAAAATCGAAAAAAGAAAAAAAAAAGTAAAACAATAACTTACCTAGAATTCGAACACAATCCACAAAATTTAGCCTCAAATTTGGTTATATAACGCCAAGTTCGACCATAAAAACTCTAGATCTGGAGTTTTTATGGTCGAACTTTACCTTAAAACCATTGATTTGGGTATAACCCCAATCTTTGCTTGAAATTATGGCTCGAATTTTACTCGAATTATGGCTCGAATTGATTCGTCACTCGATGTTCGTCGGTCGTTGGTCGTCGCTCGACGTTGTTATGGTGACTGGTGAGGCGTGAGAAAGGAAAGAAGGGAGGCTGAGAAAGGAGATGAGAAAAGGAAGAGAAGGAGATGGAGGGGGAGGGAGGGGGAGAGAGGAGAGAGAAGTGAGGTGTGATGGAGGGGAGAGAGAGGAGAGAGATCGTGAAAATGAGAGGAGAGAGAAGAAATAAGCAAGGGGAAAGAGAGGAGAGAGAGCGTGAAAATGAGGGGAAAGGGGAGAGAGGAGAGAAAAAGAAGAGGCGCATGTGTGATGGGTTCTATTTCCTAGGGTTTTTTTTTAAGCAAATGGCAAGCGGTTCATTGTTCAAACCGCTTGCCATTTACAATTTTGCAAGCGGTTCACCCAAAACCGCTTGCCATTTATGTGTTTAAGATTTTTTAAGGTGTTTTTGGAAGCGGAATTCAATAACTGCTTGCCATTTGGGGCTTCTCATTTACTTTTTTCTACTAGTGTGTATGCCAATAGGCGGCTCCGCGTGTTTTTGATGAAATCAAACTCGACTCCAAAGTTTGGGTGGATTTAATTAATCGGATGGACCCTTATTGCCATGAGCGTTTTTAGGTTGATAGAGCTTAAATCCCCTGGGGCTAATACGTATATAGAACATACACGTTTTTTCATCAAAATCGAAGGAAGCTGACTGTTAGAAGTGAAATAAAGTCATTGGAAAGATGTAACACCCCCAAATCACCCTCTACGGAAATACTAGTATAATACATATAATTATACCGTAGAGATAGACTTGGGCATATTACCGCCGCATGATTACGCAAGGCTACTCAAAGTACTTAACTCAACAACAAAACTTGTAGCGGAAACTCAATTTTCTTTTATTAACACTTATAAAAACAGTAACATTGTTATGAGTGCTAAAAAATAAAGACAAGACCAACATTCCTAAACTAGGTGAAGCAAATCCATGGAATCCCATATGCTAATTTATGACTCCACTTGAAAATAGTCAACACTGCTTACCATTACGACAAACAGGGCAAACCAAAACAAATAAGAAATACGGATTAGCAAAATATGCTAAGTATGATAAGTGCAAGATACTGTAAACTCAATTTATTTGCAAACATGCTTTTAAAACCAATTCCAATAATTAATCCAATAAATTATAAACTCATTATTCCAAAACCAATTCCAATGAGTCAATATTCAAAATAATAGTTAATAAAACCAATTCCTTTATTAAGAACCAATCCCTTTTAATCCAATTCCTCACCCAAGTGTGCACACCCCCCAAGCTAGTCTCCTTATATTACAAGGCTATTCTTGAGGAAAGACCCAATCATACAAAGTCCAAGTCCTTATCAATAAACCAAATCCGCATAGTGGGATTACTAACATGCTTATAAAGTATTAATAATAATAATTCAATGGTTCAATAAATCCTTTTGATATCCAATAGTTCCAAATATAATTCAAAATCCTTTTTAATTAATTCCACATGCTTTCAAAAATCAAACCTTGTAAATAAATACTTGAGAATAAAATCTCATATTAATACTTTCCAAAATCAACAACTCTTCCTTGAAAAACCTTTATTTAATTCAACAAACCTTTTAAAATCACTTCCTTTATTTAAACACGATAAGTAATCCAAACCATTCAAAACATGATTTAAAAATCAATCATTCAAATACTTTTATTAAAATAAATACCTTCAAACGTAATTTATTTCAAAATCAATTTAATTCAATCACCAATCAAATCATGTTATTCAAACCAATTACTTTCAAAGGTATCTAGCCACCTAAACGTACCTTGATCCTTGCTAGAAAAACCACACAAAAAGAACCTCAAGAACCTTGATTGAACACACCTACAAATAAATATAACCTTAATCAATATAAGGTTAACAAATAATCACAAATAATTAAATTAAAACCTCCCAACTATATGTACATGAACCTTTCAACATAAAAATTATTAAAAATCTGATTTTATATATTTAATTCTGCTCATAATAATTATTTATAAATCCCCCATAATAATAATAATAATAATAATAATAATAATAATAATAATAATAATAATAATAATAATAATAATAATAATAATAATTGAATAAGAGAAGAGAATAAGAAAAGATAAGAAACCAAGGAAAATAGAAGAATTGGATTTGCGTTGGAAAGAATAGGCAGAACTTGCAATGGCTATAACTCCTTCGATATAACTTCGAATTTGGTGATTCTTGAGCCTAACCTCAAGAATTTTTTGACAGGAACAATCTTCTGTAAAACTTCAATACCCCAAAAACTGACCAAAAGTGCCCGACAATTGGATTCAAAGATAAATGAGATGTGTGTAAAAGAGGAGAAGAAAAGTAGAGAATTGGTGTGAATAAGTGGGAAGAATTAAGGGTCTATTTATAGTGTTGAGGGTGTAGAAAGGATAGATCTTAAGGTGTGATATGATTACTAGAAAATGTGATAAGTTTTTGGGGTTGTTAAGGTACTTGAATCAAATTAAGTCTAGATTAATAGTTGAGTTAAAAGATAAGAAAATTGAAATGGATATACATATGGTTGGTGTTTTGGGGTTTTTTGTGTCCCTTGGGAGAGTTATAGCTCAAGACTGGATTCACAAGGTCGCCTGTACCTGCAAAACAAACGGACCGCCGGATGGTCGGTGGTCCGCCTCCGAAGATTAAGTTAATATAGGATTCAGAGTAAAACGTGCGGAAATTAAGTTATCTGCTCGGATTCCAAGCTCGGGTATTGTGTTGTCTGTTTCTAGAGAATGACAGCTCTGTAATAAATGTTGAAGTGACGTCCCTCGTAAATAAGGGAATTGTCCCTATTTATAGGGTATTTTAGGGAAGTGTGCCCTCCCTAGGGCTTGATTACCTAGAGATTAGGGCACGCCGTTTTGCGGCGCCTCAAAGTTTGGGCCTTTGAAGGCCGCCATTTCAGAGGTGATAGCTGAGTGACACGGGTTGCACATCCTAAGAGGCCATTTGGGCGTCTCTTAGGGCGACACGTGTTTCTCTCTTATTGATCCACTTGGGATCATCAAATACCCCAAATCAGGGTTGTATCTGCCTGACACGTGTCACCATCTGGAAGGTCCAAGGTGAGGCCACTTCTAGTGACACATGTTAGGCTCTGGTTGGGCCACATGGCCGGGTATAAAATACCCAAAACATTTGCCCCTCACAGGGGTCACGTGCGTGGCACATGACGCCTGTGACAGGTGTCGGCCTCTGATTGGCCGAATTATTACTTTTTACTGTTGGGGGATCTAGGCGGATGAGCAGCCACCAGGGGGCACTCCTAAGGTAATGAGCTTGGAAAGTTTTCTCTTAATGAAATGCTTAGCATATTCTGTTTCTCATACTTAGAATTATTTTCAGAGTCGCTCGTCAAAGCCTGCCCCCTCTTCTCAGCCGGACCCCAAGCTGCACAAGCAGTCGACCAACGACGTTTCTCAAAGCCGAAGGAAACACGTCGCCACCAAACCTTCCAAGAAGGGAACAGGCGCCTCCTCCCCTACTCGAACTCCTACAAAGCCGGACACTCAACAACGAGTGTCGAAGAGTGGCAAACAGCCACTCACCACTGCTGGCAGCACAACAGGCGGCAGCGAAGCCGCAGGGGGAGAAGGAGGTAAATCATCCGACCATTCGACCATGCGTTTCATGAAATGTCACCTTGCTTAAAGTCTTGATTTATCTATATTTGTATTGATAGATGCCCTTGTGAGGCCAACTGTCCTCCAGATGGCCAGACGGATGCTTAGGACGCTTGATCCTTAGGACAAGGCGGCCGTCAGAGGGGTCGACACCCTGGACCTGGATGACATTCTGGCACTTCTTTGCGAAGTATAATGTCTTAGAACTTGGTTAATATACATACTCTTGTCGAATGGTTTCTAACGAGTTGCTTTGGTTTGGACGCCTGCTGGCTATGCTGTGCGTGAGCGGTCTCAAAGGGCCCCTCAATGAGAAGAACCAAGGAGGTAAAGGCAGCGAATGCTCCAGGCCGCCTCTACTCTGGACAAAGCTCAGTTTGAGATTGCTTAAAATGAGATTCTGACACTTGATATGTTGTATTCCCAGGCGTCTGCCAACTTGCAAGTTCAGTTGAACTTGGACGCAGCCAAACAGCGAGTGAGGGAGCTCCAAGACCAGGTCAAGGGCCTTGAAGAGAAGCTGGACACTCTCAAGGAGGCGGAGTCCAAGGCGGCTAGCCTCGGGGAGACGGTCAAAAGACTCCGAGGGCGGCTAAGCAACCAGGAGAACCAAATCCGGACCAAGTATAGGTCCTTGATGGAGGAGGAGAAACAAGCCCTGGTCAAAAAAATGATGGACGACAATGAGGTCATCATGCGTGCGGCCTGGGCGGCTACTCAACCGAATGATGATTATCAAACCTGGAAGGTCCAGTTTGATAAGGCAAATGACGAGTCAATGCCCGGCTCCTTAGGGAGGCTCAGGAGGCGGTCGAGAAGGAGGCGACTGCCAAGAATGCCTCTAAGGAGTCCAGCTTGTCTGGTGGCTCGTCGTCTGGGGACGAGGAGGATGATCAGGAGGGAGATGAGGAACCAAAGGAGCATGTGCCAAAGGACAAGGCGGATGCCAATGCTGAGAAGCTCCCCTGATCTTTAAGCTTTATGTTTGTTATTTCTACGGCCGAATGGCCAGCTTCTATGCTTTTCCGGCCTGCGTGCCGAGTAATTATATTTCTTTACCGACCAGGGGGTCGGGTAATTTAACAATCTTCCGGCAATGTCAGCTAACTTTAGTAGTCGCCCGTTTTGGGTGGCTGCCTTTTTATTGAAGCAACCGGTTTGTTTAACCGGTTTTATTTAGTTTGATGTTTATGGTTTAAAAATTTTCAACGCTTCCAATTTTTATGCATAGAATTTTAGCTAAGTATTTTAGCCTGTATAGTATGCGAATGTTCTTGCCCCTTGCCGGATGTCGCTTGGTTTCGGTTGAGTGGATTGATTAACTTAGAAAGTTTTATATTTTGAAGAGTATGAATGGTTTCTGAGTCAATCAATCACTATGGTGATTTCCCCAAACCAAGCGGCATACAGCTACATAGAGCAGAATTCATCCTGACAAAGGCCTCGCGTAATATGGTAAAATTGCTAAGTCTTTTAACTCAACATTTTAATTAAGAACATATTGGTCCGCCTGCCTTGCCCCATAGAAAAATAGGCGGTCTGATAGCCTCTATTCCTGAAACAGTAGCCGTCATCCGTCTGCATTGGAACAGGCGGACAACTTGGTGCTTTTTAGATTTCAGGTTAGATTACATCAAACGACTGCGAGCGATGCCTTAGCGCATTCAGTAGGGCCGTTTGTTGTTTTAGTAGAGCAATGTGCCACCCAAATGTGAGATGCTTCTCCTCAACGAATTCACCCGAATGGACGTCACCGGTTGCCTGACTCATGTTGGAGCAGACAATCGTACTCATGTTGGAGCAGATGGTAGTTTTAAATAATATTCATCCGTCCATTGGCCTTGATTAGAGAATTGAATAGCTACTAAGTCATTGACTTAGCTTAGAATAAAAATTGACTAAATTACTAACTTAGTTTTTCATCCGGCCATTGGCCTCTTTGTCATTTAGACGTTAGCTACTAAGTTATTAACTTAGCTTAATCATAAGTTTAAGGCCGACTACTTTTGTGCAGTCGGATTATCTTTTGGGCGTCTGTTGTTGGAGCAGACGACCCCGAAATTATATTTAGATTAAAAATGTGCTTAGCCGTCTATCCATTGGGCAAGGGGTGGCTCGCAGATTGGCCGTCTAAACATTGTGCAGGCGGTGCTCCATTGTTGCTTTTTTAAAGACTTTGGTCTGCCTGCACATTGTGTAGTTGGTACCATAATGGGTAAGTAGGATCCGCCAGCACAGGCGGCATCCTTCATAGTTATGAGCCGGTTTCTCTGCACTGTGTGCAGCCGGTACTCAAAGTAAAGTAAATAAAGATAAGTATGAAAATGAAGGCAAAATTTCATTAACAAGTCAAAAAACTTTACAAAACTTCAGAAGTAATACTTCTTTAGATTATCTACATTCTAGGTTCGGGCCAACCTCCTACCATCTGGTGTTTTCAGGCGGTAGGTGTCGCCTCTTACTTCTTCATAATTCGGTAAGGGCCTTCCCAATTTGGGGTTAGTTTCCCTTGTTTATTCGCCCTACCGACTGCCTTCATTTTACGTAACACAAAGTCCCCAACTTTTAAAGGGCGCTTGTGTACTCTTTTGTTGTACGCTCGAGTCATTCTCAGACGGTAGATTTCATGGCGCAGGGCAACATTGCCCCTGCGTTCTGGGAGTGAATCCAATGCCAGGCGCATGGCTTCCTAGTTTGCCTCTTCATCATATAGCATAATCCGAAGAGTAGGCTCATAGTGTTTAATGGGCAATCAGCTTCTGCCCCATACGCCATGAGGATTGGGGTCTCTCCAGTCACCCCTTTTGCGGTTGTTCTGATGGCCCACATGACATGTGGTAATTCATCCTCCCATAGGCCGCCAGCTCTTTCGACTTTCTTTTTAGTGCCATCTGAGATTAATTTGTTGAAGGCTTCAACTTGGCCGTTTGCTTGGGGTCGGCTAACTGATGCAAAGTAATTGACTTAACCAGTTGTCTAAATTATCTAATTAGTCGTGATTTTCAATTACATTTACCCTTGAACATGCAGTATGGTGATCAATAATAATAGAATAAACATTAATATTGGAAACAATTCAACAACAATCCAACAATATAAAATGCTTAGAAAAATAATAGAAATAAAAGGAACATGATTCCGTACTTTGATTTTGCTTGCTTGTAACTACAAAACAATAAACGATTTAGTAAATTCAAGGAAATAAATCAAACAATAATTAAAATTAAATTAAATAGAGTTGATTTGGGGCCAAACCCTCAAACAGTTCCACCTTTCACGCCTTGGTTAAAGGATGGAACCTCGGGTAAAGTACGAACTCCTTAGAGTGCTTAAAGGAAGTGTTTTGAGAGAATAAGGTAGGCTAGTGTTTAGGTTAGAGCATAGAAGACAGAAGAGAGAATTAATTGATGCCCCGAACTAAAGAAATGAGGGGGGTATTTATAGAGGAAATGAGCAGAGGGAACACACAAAACCACAAAAATATAAAATCCTAAAATTAAATGTTGCGACACGTTAGCATATTGTCGCGACACGGAAAAATACGCCTTGACACGGTATCATTTGGCGTGATGCGGGAAAGAAATAGACATAAAAGATAAAACACAAGAAGTCTGATCACACAGGGAAAACACGGGATCATCCCGTGTCAAGGCATGAGCAACGTGACACGATAAAATATGCCGTGACGCGACACATTTTCCTGTTGCCATGACGCGGTGGACTTTGATTCAATTTTTACGTCCAGATTCATTTTAACCCCTGTTTCCCGTCGCATTCAACCACCGTCAGCCGCCAACCGCTAGCCACAACCACCATCAACTACCAGCTTCGCAGCCCGCAATAACAACACCAACACCGCATTCCGCCACCAACCACCAACCACCAACCTGCAACCTAAACCACCACACCTCCCCTCACGCAACTCATAGCACTTTCGCCACCAATTCGACTCCCTAAACCACCAGTCCAACTCCCTCAAAGCCACGTAATAGAGCAGCTCATAATCTACCTCAAAACAGCACAGAGCACCAAGGAGAAACTTGTCGCGAGCGTGGCTGCTGCTGCCGCGGGTGCGGTCCTCGGTCCTTCCACCCATTGCAATTTTTCGGTAGATATCGAGGAGATGCCTAGCCGCGGCCGCTCCTTCGTGAGTATTGAATTTCTTAATTATCACGGGATTTTCTTGTGAGTACTTAGCGGCTTGGAGATCCAGCGACTCAGATGATTGCGATTGTGATGATGTGTGGTGATGTTATGGTTGAATGAGTAGAAGCAGTTGATATAATGCGTGGTGATGATTGATAATGGTGGATGGCGGTTGTGATTGATGATGTAAATCAGAGCAACCACGAGAAAGGGAAATGGGGGTCTGATGACTTTTGTGGGTTTTGTTTGGTTTTACTTTTTTTTTTTTATTTCATTTTTCCTTTTCTTTCTTTTTTTCTAGTTTTGTTTATTTAATTATTTTATTTAGTTTTATTTCTCTTTTATTTTAATTAGCTTGTATTTGTCCCTGCAAGGATCCGACAACCGGATTCCAAGATCCAAAGCCTGAGTATGCAACCATTATGCTCCTATCGGCCAGAGAAGAACCTACACAAAGAACAAAGATTAGCTAACCTCGGGGTGGATCCGGGGATAACCACTCCGATGACAAAGTTAGAAAGTGTTTGAAGAAGATAAGAAGAAGAGAGAGAACAGAGAGAGGGTAAAGAGAGAAAGAGAGAGAGAGAGAGAGTAATAAATGCTACTATAATTATGAGGTAAAACCTGATTATTTATAGCTTGATTAAGTGACAGGTGGCTGCATGGCATGCAAACTATCTTGCGCCAAGTGTCAAGTTGCTGATGACACGTGCCGATCGCTGACAAGCCGATATGTCTTCCTTTTGTATAAATGCCGGTATGATTGAGAGTTGCTGAGAAACCGAACCCGCTTAAGATACCGACCTTTCTCACATTATCGACCTATTTTTAGTACCTTCCAACTAGCCCCCAAAGTGAGGACGTTGGATTGAAGACCGACGTTCTCACTTTACTGTCAACTGATGTAAAATTGTATATTTGTTTCTTGCACTTTATCGAGCATTTTTCTTCTGTGTTGTACGTTGATATTTAGGATGACTTCTGGCATATTGTGTTATGTGTTGAAGCTAATAATTGGTGGTATGTATGGTCCGTTTTTGTTTACTTATATCTATAAGAAAAAAATGCGTTCCCCCCCAAGTGACCTTGTTTGTCGATTATAGACAAGGTCTACTTAATAAAAAACAAGAATGGAGGACGGAAAACTCCGTTTTCCCCCCCAAGTGACCTTGTTTACTGATTGTAGACAAGGGCTGCTTAATAAAAAACAAGAACGGAGGACGAAAAAACTCCGTTTTCCCCCCAAGTGACCTTGTTTTCCGATTGCAGACAAGGTCTACTTAATAACAAACAAGAATGGAGGACGAAAAAACTCCGTTTCCCCCTCAAGTGACCTTGTTTGCCAATTGCAAACAAGGTCTACTTAATAAAAAACAAGAATGGAGGACGAAAAAACTCTGTTTTCCCCCACAAGTGACCTTGTTTGCCGATTGCAGACAAGGTCTATTTAATAAAAAACAAGAATGGAGGACGAAAAAACTCCGTTTCCCCCCAAGTGATCTTGTTTGCCGATTGCAGACAAAGTCTACTTAATAAAAATCAAGAATGGAGGACAAAAAAACTCCGTGTTCCCCCCCAAGTGACCTTGTTTGCTGATTGTAGACAAGGTCACCGATTACTTAATTGGGAAGCCAAACGTTTGTATAGTAACCGCTGAAATTATTGAGCGGGAAAATTGCAAAGTTTTGTGACACGCATCACCAATCTGACGATTGAACTTTAAAATTTCAAAATCTCCTCAGTCGTTGGATTTCTGAGAGCGTGTCACATCAAATGTCACCTCTTTAACTTCCCTTTTTATTTCATTTTCCATATTCCTTCATTACTTTCACAAAAAATCAAGTTCTTAAGCGATTTTTCCGAGAGAAACTTGTAACTTATGCGGAGCCATTGCAACTCCTGGGAGCAATTGTCTGTTGTTGGGTTTATCGTACTCTCGAAGCGTCAATAGGTTTTCTTCATGTCTTCGTTGCATTCGATTAGTTTAAGGTATTTTAAAGATTTCAATTTCAATTTTCATGTTTTGGAGTATGTTCGTTTTTTTAAAAAAAATTAGTCTTTAAGTTGGTGTATTAGATGTCTAGTAGTAGTATTGAGGAAGAACAACGTACCCTTAGCACTATTAGGTGTCGACTTATTAAGCAATCTTTGGGAAAAGATCTTGGCCACAATAAAGGGGTACTTCCTCTTTATCTGACAACATTGACGACCCTTTTCATCCGTTATCTGAAAAAGAAAAAAAAAGAGGCTTTTTACCGCCACAAAATATTAGTAGATTGTGAGAGAGCACGACGCCCCACTAACCCTAATATCCCTGAGGACGTTGAGATTTTCGACGTTGAACCAGTTAGTGTCCGATACCATTTGCGAAGTTTTGCCAACAAACCTTATATTGACCAATACAACACCAACGTTGGAAATATTCATATTAATACTTCGACCATGCTAAGGGTAAAACGGACTAGTTATCAGCCCCAAGTTGCTGATGATATGACTGAGCCTAGTGTTAGGACCGAACTAAGCTCCAGGGCTGAGCCAAGTAAAAGGCCTGGGCAGGCACAAGTGATAAGTTCCTCTAGCTTCGAATCCGAGAGATGTTCAAAGTCTTCAGTTCATGATTCCGCCGTTAGATATGGGGAAGAAGTAAACCTTGTATGCAAAATGTCGAAAGCCCTAAGAGGGCCAAAATGATTGATCTCATGGCCTAGTTTACCCATGAGGAAAGATTGGATGAAGAGTACAACTCTGAGACCGATGAGACTGATTATCAGCGACTTCTTAACCTGCCATCCAACAACAAAGTTGCTGAAGCTACAATCAATAATAGTTGGCTGCAATTAGCTGAGAAGAAGGAGTACTGCTGAAAAGCAAAAAGGTTCTATCGCTTGCCCGATGGATACGAGCTCAAACTCCCGCCGTCATCTTTCATCGTTCTCGATTGCCCTGACGACCATGTGGTCATTTATGCGAAGCACTTTGAATTTGGCCTCCGTTTTCCTCTCCATCCCTTTATTGCAAAAATCCTTATGGCTTGGAACGTGTGCTTGGTTCAAGTTACCCCCCTACAATTCGTGCTGTTGTCGCGCTCGTTTGGGTTTTGCTATATAAGAATTTTCCATTAACCTTGAACCTATTCAGGAGGCTGATACCCTGAAATGTGATGGACAATCAGAGGATTGGTGGTCATTATACACTACCTCTAACAAGTTTACTGTAAATCCAAAGTTGTCAAGCTGCATAGGCTGGCAAGATAAATTCTTTTTTATGAGCGTTCCGGATGACTTTCCCATTCGGAGAACGTTCTTTCGGCCTCATCCCCGTTTTTGCCATATCACCAAAAGAGAACTCGGCCTTCAAGAGCGCAGAGCTTTTGATTATTTTGATGCTGTTAGGGTGAATGTTGGCGGTGGAAAAATCTAGGTTGTTCCCAAAGTATGGCTACCAAATGTTAAATACATTCTGGGCAATGCACCGCTATCTCATGTCGGTCTATGCTGGACTAATGCTTATGGTACTTACCTTGCATATTATTATTATCACTATATATTATTATTACTTATTTTTATTTACTATTTTTTACTATTTTTGACGTGAAGGATTTCTAGTGCTAACTGCCTAATACATTGCTATTTGTACACTTATCGGCTCCTAGTTTCCTGCCTTGTTGTTTGTTTATTGTTGTTGTTGTTGTTGTTTTTTTGTTAAAAGAATTGTTTTAACTCCTTTTGGTGTTTGCAGGTCCGAAAAATTTAGATAACAAGGCCCTCGGGTTATCAGCCGACGACAAAAGGGTGATTTCTTGTTGTCCTCCGTCTCCCACACCAGCTTTGGACAATCTTGTGTCTTTTTGCTCTCGCGCCCTGTAGACATCTACTTTTGGCCTCCTATCCCGAGAGGAAGTGCAATAACGATAAATAAAACCCTCTTCGTGTTGGATCAAAGTGAAGAATACTTATGGAGAACTGGTTAAGTCACAAAACACAAAAGACTAGCCCAAATAAAAGATAAAAGCCAAAACAAAGATCCAATTAACTAAACCCGACCATAATTAGGTTTAAGCCCGTGCTTAAAACCCAATAATGACGGATTTAGGAGCACCTAGGTTAAATTTTAGTGCTGTCGCAGAAAAAGCCGCGCGCATCTCAAACAGTCGCGTTAGGCTGCGCGCGCAACTAATTCAGTTGCGCGCGACATCTAGTGCAACCTCTAGAGTTGCGCTGCGGAAGATTCAGAATTATACGGAAAATATAAAATCGAATCTTACCATAAAGCCGCGCGCAAGACAATTAGTTGCGCTTCCCATAACAGCGCAACCTAATCACTTGCGCTGGGATGCCGCGCGCAACTGATCCTGTTGCGCGCGACACCTGCTTGTCCTAAACATTAACCCCTTTTGATATTTTGTAACTACGGTGGAGGTTCCCCAACAAGAAGGAGTCCATAAGTATTCTAAACGGAGATCGAGCAAAGAGAAGTGGTAAATTCCCGAGCACTTAGTTAAATCACATTTATTTTCTTGTTTAAAAGAACCTTAATTAATTAATTAGTGTTGTTTGTTCACCTTTAAAATAATTATTTAATTATTTTGACGTAGTATCTTGCGTTAAGTAAAGATTAGAATTGAATTAAATAATTGTTTGTTGATCACTTAAGCCAAGGAGAATATTGTTTATTTTCTTGTCCTTTTCACGAATTTGATTAAATAAAGAATAATGACATTACGATGTAATTCCTACGTAAATTGGAATGTGTAAATAAAATCAACTAACATAGTTTAAGGTACCGCGTTGCTTATATTGTTTGGTGATGAAATTGTAAAAAAGGAAGAGCTAGTAGAGGCCGCACTAGGGCTAGGATAACGATTCCCCTTTAAAAGGAACGTTATTTTAGTACCCTTGCTCTCGAACTAATTTTTGGTTCATAGACCATTTTCGGCATGGGTAAACTTATGATTCGTGCTAATTATTCCATGAACTCCACACTGAAGAAAGACATGAGTGAGGTTTATGAGTTTTCCTAAAACTCATTGGCGACTCCCTACTTGTTTCTTACAAAAAAGCGTAATGATAGAATCAATTCTAATTCAAAGTCCCCCAAATAGTCAGGAATTCAAATCGTACTACACCCTAACAATTAAGTGTATAGTCCTAGGCTTCTAAAGGGCCAATGGGCATCTAAGGAAGGACCCCCTTACGATGGGATCACTATCCTTATAGTGGCGACTCCACTGGGGACTTAGAGGTTACATGATTAATTCATAGTTATGATCCAAGGTTTCCAACACTAGGTTGCCTATGGGTTGTAACGAAAATTAACTTGGATATCTCTAATTAGAGAGCGAGACTTGAACACATAATATCTTCCTTTTGCACAAGAGTAAAAACCAAACAAGCAACATTGCATCATGCATAAGCATAGCACACTTAAACCATTGGGGATTGGCTCATTGACTAGGGGTCGCCAATACTAGGCTTCTATCCCGAAATCGATAACAATCATCCCACCCATATCGCCAACAAAATGTTGGGAGGGTGATGCCATGAGTCAACACGTTGAGTGATTGATTTGTGCGTTGTTTCTTAAGATATGATACCTTTAGACACCCAAGCCTTTTTGACCTTAGAACGACATTGCTTGAATCTTGACTTATGGCATGCTTATGTGATTATGTGACTATATGAAACGTGTTAGGATAGTCTTCTTTTTATCTGTTTAGTTTGGTCTAGGTTCCCAATTACGAAGTTGTCTCTTCGTGGTTTAGCGTCATATTCAAAGGATAGAAAAAAAAATCGAATAAAAAAAAATCGAATAAAAAAAACGATGAAAAAAAACACGCGAATTAAAAAAAATTCTACGAGCAGGTGGCGCGCGCAACTTAGTGAGTTACGCGACCCTCCCAGCGCAAGTAATTCTGTTGGGCGCGACAGCCGCGCGCGCCCGCTTGACGAGTTAATTTTGATTTCTCAAAAAAACAAATTGACTCGTCCGAACAATATCTTCATTGAAGAATTGTTAAGGGTGATGTTATCCGTTTGATTATATTTTGTGTCTTTTTTTTTCTTTCTCCTTTTTGGAACAAGATTATGGATTTACTTATCCTTTTGTACTCCTTATGGCCGGTTTCCAAGCTTGGGAAAGAGGACTCCCGGGCACTCGCATTCTACGTTTACCACCCAAAGATCAACCCCTTTCAAACCACTTTTCTTCGACAACTAATCCTAGTCCAACAACAATGCCAACCATCAAGAACTTCAACAAGATATTCTTCGTTTGAGAGAGAAAAAGGCTCAAGAGGTCGAGGAGAGAAGAATTAAGAAAATGGAAAAGGCTGAAAAGAAAAATGCTGAAACCTTAGCTTTGCAAGAAAAGATGGAACAATTATCCATCAAAGAAAAGTCGTTGGAGAAGCTAGTTCTTTGTTCTACATTGGGGGACAAGTACTTTGACGCAGAAAAGTTTGCTCCTCCCCCAGGACTTGCTTTACCGGAAAAATTCATAGCTACGGACTTGCCAATATTAGGTGACCAATAATCCACAAAATCATTTAATGTGTTTTACTGGCACTATGGCATTAAAGGGAGTTGATCCTAAGCTTTATGCTTTGACTTTCCCTTTATCCCTAGACCCAACCGCGAGAGAGTGGTACTATGGGATAGATCCAAAATTCAAGGCAACATGGGAAGATGTAGTTTCGGCTTTCATCACCCAATATGAGAGTAACGTAGAGTTTAAGTCCACTTTACGTGAACTCGAGATGCTTAAGCAAGGCGACGATGAAGGTTTCCTTGCTTTCTATGGTAGATGGCGAGAAAAGGCGGCCCACCTTGCCCAAATGCCGCCTGAACTCGAGTTAGTACAAAAATTCATTGACAACTGTCATGACAAGTACAACAAACATCTACGTTACCTTGGTTTAGACACTTTTCAAAAGGTCTATTATGTGGCTACTAGGATTGAAGATGATCTTGCTAAAGAAAAAGCAAACAAACCTCATCATCATCACCAACCTAAGAATAACTACAAGAAGGGGAATGATAATGCATCATCCTTTATTGACGTATTTGCGACTACCACACAATACAATAACACAAATCGATATGATGATCCTAGGAAAAGATGGACAAAAGAAAGAAAATTTACTCCATTTCCTATAAGCTATAAAGAATTGTTAGAAAAATTAAATGAAAAGAGCTTACTTGCGCCAACAGGGCCAACACCACCCACTCCACCAGAAAGAAGATTTCCTTAATGGAATGGTAATGCTTATTGTGCTTATCATAGAGGCGTTGGACATGATACTGAACGTTTCTATGTTTTAAAGCACAAAATACAAGATTTAGTAGACGATGGGAGAATTCCCATGCCTAAACCTAAAAATAATGAATCCCCCTAATGGGTGTTTCACATCGATGAGGACCATATGGGAAGTGATATGTTCAATCCTTTGGACTATATCACACCTATAGGAGAAACTCTATCCACAATACTCATAGGGACAACTAATGAAGTATGTGGACTATGAGATGACGAATTTCAAGACTTATACGTCTCTAAGTATGCCGCTGTCCCACCTCCATCTTGATTACAAAATGAAACAAATGGAGCGCTTGATTGGGATCATTTCTTGGGTAAGTCGCAAGATTTATCGAATCTCTTCTTGGATGAACAATGACATCAAGCACAACTCATGGAACATCTTGAAATGGAGGCACATCCAAATCCTCTATAAGAAAGTTGGTTTGTGAGTCCTATAACTAACCCAAATGAGATAGATCATTTAACTCATTTTGGGCAAGTCTACCAAGCACCACTACCAAATAGATCTTCGACCACACAAAATAAAACTCAAGGTCAAGTACAAAATCCAATACCACCTCCACTTGAGGTGGAAGACCCATTGGTTAAACAACTTCGCCAATCCAAGGCGAATGTTAGCATTTGGGAACTCCTAAGTACTTCTAATGATCATAGGAATTCTCTCATGAATGCTCTAACGACTTTTGTTTGTAAGCACAGACACAACCCCTCAGGATCTCGTAAGCTTGCTTACTAGCTAGAAATGCGACAAATCAATCATTTTCACTAATGATGATTTGCCTTCAAAAGACACTACCCACAAAAATGCATTATACTTAACTGTGGGATGCAAGGGATACAATATCCCTCTAACTTTGGTAGACAATGGGTCAGCTGTAAACGTATGCCCATTACGAACGACAAAATACTTAGGCCTAAATCTAGAAAAATATTTCCAATCAACAACACAAAGCAATAGGGCTTATTACAATTCGAGAAGATCGGTGTGTGGAACTGTTAAGCTACCAATTACCACAGGCCCAATTCAAAAGATGGTTGAATTCCATGTTGTGGACATAAAACCTACATTCAACCTTTTACTTGGACGTCTTTGGATACATGAGCTTGGTGCAATACCATCCTCACTTCATCAAATGATTAGGTTGAACTGTCAAGGGCTTCCTATGACTATACATGCTTCTCCACTCAAAATAGCAATAAATGATCAATCACTCTTAGAAATAAACCATGATAATGATGAAGAGGACATGTGGGGATTCCCCGCAGAGCCAATCTACACAAGTGAAATGGAAGAAGACTTTGAAGAACCATTCAAGCTTGATCCATATTCCACTCGGATAGTAAACAACATCTTACTCAAGAATAGTTACTTTCCTGGGATGCCTTTGGGAATAGGAATGAAAAAATCTCTCTTACTTCCTATCCCAAAGAAAAGCTTTTCCTTTGGATTGGGATACAAACCAACCAAAGAAGAATTGGAGTCTCACGATTCAAAAAACAAAGCACGTAGAGACAATAATAAGAAAGGGATAATCATTTTACTCCCATCTTATCAACAAACCCTTAATGGGCAATTCATTGGGGAGGGATAAGATTACCCATTGTTGGACTTAATGATTTTGATGATGACACAACCTCACTTACTTAAAAACTAATAAGTGCTTGATTGTTTAAGTGTGTACTCAGTTACAAAGACTAGGAGAATGAAGTGTCTTGTAAAAATACCATGAGGAACAAGAAGGCCAGAAGTAGAGCTAGCCATATAGAAGAGTTCCCTCACAGGAACTGGCGCTTCAGAAATGAAGACTGGAAAAGAGAAGGTTCCCTCAGGGAACAGAAGCTTAAGAGAAGAAGCCTCATCAGAGAAGAGAAGTTCCTCCCGAGGAACAGAAGCCTCGGAGTAGAAGCTTCATCAGAGAATATGAAGACTAAATATATTTTTATATTTTAGGATTTATGTAAGTATAAGATATTAAATGGCACTCGAAAAATCTATGTGGAATTGGTCTAAAAAGATAAAAATTGTGCATGCTAGTTTTTAGGAAAACGGTTGTTTTCTTTAACGTTTATCTTTTGAAAGGAATTTTATTTTATTCTGAATTTCGAAAATATCTTGTGCAAAAAGATTTTATTTTATTTTCGAAAATATCTTCTGAAAAAATAAAATCACAATGTTTTCCAAAACTTACGGCCTACTCTCCCATGTTCTTCTTCAGTAATGGGTTTGCACATTAAGGAGTTCATGGTTCCTTAATTATAGGGACATGATCTTCTTAGTGGGTTGGAGTAGTGGCGTAATGGATTTGCTGCACAAAGAAGTTTTTCCTAAATGAATTTTGCTCTATAAATAGTTGTTGATTTCAGATGGAAAATCTCAACCTTGCTCACATAAGTTTTCAGGCTTCAAATCGAGTTAAGAGTCAAATTCCACACAAGTCATTAGAGTGTTCTTAATGTTCTTATACTAGAGTTTGTTCATCTTTCGAGTTGTAATTTGGGGAATGGGGAAGTTCGAGTGAATGTTTGTGTATGAGAAAGAGAAGTGAGAAAGAGAAGAGAAAGAGAAGAGAGAACAGAGAAGTGAGAAGAGAGAAAGAGAAGAGAAGAGTAACACGTTGGGTGACTTGTTCCTCAGGGTCTCAAGTTCGTAGAGGAACTTGAGTTTGAGTCGTTAGCTTGTAATAGGTTCATTTGCCCTATTATAGTGAAGATTTATTTCTCAAAATCCCAAGTGGTCGTGGTTTTTCTCCTTGTTAGGGCCAAGGAGTTTTCCACGTAAAATCTCTCTTGCATTCTTTAGATCCTTTAGTTAATCTTTCAGTTCCTTTAGCTAACTTAATTTTAATTCCGCAAAAAGTTTGGCTAAATTCTCATACTACAATTCAACCCCCCCCCCCCTTCTTGTAGTATTCTTTAAAATAACACTCATGCTACAACTTTCCAGAACCCCTAGTTTTGGAAGGAATCAAGAAGCCTGGATTTGAAATATTTCATGATTGCTACTTCTTGGATGACGATCTTAGTATCGTTAAATCAAAACAGCCAACTCCGGGGTGCTATGATGGGTAAGCATTTAACTTGCTATTTGGACTAGAGCAAAATCATGTCGCTACAATGACCAATCAAAACGCCATTCAAGATGAAGCTTTTGACCCAACCTCGTTGATCACCCTTTCAAATGAAACTTTTGGGCATGCATGGAGGAAATCTTTCAAATGGACCAATCACAAAGGCGATAAGCTGAAAATCGTCACAGGCGAAGGGAAGAATTGGACGATGAATCTATTATAGACTCTAGGGAAGCTGAAAATCTAGGCCTTGTGGCCGTCACTGAGTCTTTATTTTCTAGTTCTAAGGACGAAGATCCCAAAAAGGATTCTTCTCTCGATGTACTCTCTTTTGATTTAATAATATGAGCTCTATTTCTGAGTATATGCCTTCTCTTGAATCTTTCGAATGCTATAACAATCAATCTAATGAAGATGATAACATTAATAAATTGGTTGAACTAATGAATGAACGAGAACAAAAGAACCCTATCGTTGAAGAAACTTAGTTAATATAGGAACTAATGAAAATAAAAGAGAAGTCAAAATTGGCTTAACTCTAAATCCGGAAGAGCGATCGACCCTCATATCGTCGCTAAAAGAATTCGAAGACGTGTTTGCTTGGTCATACAAGGACATGGCTGGAGTAGATAGGGAAATTGCGGAACATACCATTCCCTTGAACCCTACCTCTAAACTAGTAAAACAAAAACTTTGACGAATGAAACCTGATGTCGCATTAAAAATAAAAGAAGTACAAAAACAGTTGGACGCAGGTTTTATTCGCGTATGTAATTACCCAGAATGGGTAGCGAACATCGTCCTAGTCCCTAAAACGGATGGACGAGTTCGCATGTGTGTCGAATTTAGGGACCTAAATAAAGCTAGCCCTAAAGAAGATTTTCCTCTACCACATATTGATATATTGGTAGATAACACGGCTAAACATGCGATGTTATCCTTTATGGATGGATACGCAGGTTACTACCAAATTTTAATGGGAAAAGAAGACGAAGAAAAGACATGCTTTATTACCCCTTGGGGTACGTATTGCTACACAGTCATGCAATTCGGTTTAAAAAATGCAGGAGCTACGTACCAAAGAACGACTACAACTCTCTTGGATGATATGATGCATAAAGAAATAGAAGTGTATGCGGATGATATGATCGTGAAGTCCAAAGATAGAATGGGACATATAAAAGCTTTACGCAAATTTTTCACTCGCATAAAAGAATACAAAATGTGATTGAATCCACAAAAATGCGCCTTCGGATTAACTTCTAGCAAGTTACTCGGATACGTAGTAAGCACTCGTGGCATCGAGATTGATCCCTCTAAAATAAAGGCAATTGTTCACATGCCTTCCCCTCAAAGAGAAAAAGAAATTAGTGGATTCCTTGGAAAACTACAATACATTAGTTGATTTATCAACAAATTGACTATAACTTGTGAGCCAATATTTAAAAAATTGAAAAAAGAGGAGAAACATGAATGGGACGATCAATGCCAAAAGCCTTTGAGAAAATCAAATATTATCTCAAAAGTCCACCAATTTTAGCACCACCAGTACCCAAACCACCTCTTAGGATATACATTACAGTTACAGACACAACCACAGGTGCGTGTTAGCACAAGAGGTAGAAAAAGTCGAGCGTGCAATATATTACATAAGTAAAAAATTCATCCAATATGAAATAAAATATAGTACCTTGGAAAAGACAACCCTAGGATTAGTGTGGGCAACCAAAAAATTACGACATTATATGTTACCACACACTACTCATGTGATTTCTCAACAAAATCCGATAAAGTATTTGATTGAACAACCACCTATACAAGGAAGGATATCTAAGTGGTTGGTGATGTTGGCCGAATTTGAGTTAAAATATATTCCTGAAAAATCATTGAAAGGAAAAGTAATTTCCGACTTTCTGGTGCAACATCCAATTCAAACAAGTCGTGCAGAAACTACTCATCTTCTGGATGAAGAGATTCTCATGACACAAGATGACAAATGGGTAATGTACTTCGACGGTGCGTCCAATTAAAAAGGATGTGGCATAGGAGTGTTACTCATTAGTCCAGAGGGAGCACATACTCCAATCTTTGTTAAACTAGACTTTGAGGTTACTAATAATTCCGCAAAATGTGAAGCGTGCATTATTGGATTAGAAGCAGCAACTAGCATAGGTGTGCAAAAATTAGAGGTATATGGAGACTCCTGTTTGATTATAAATCATATACTAAAAAAATGGAAAATAAAGAACTCCACAATGATATTATACCAAGCACACCTAGAGCAACTCAACGAGCATTTTGAACATATTGGTTTTAAATATCTCCCAAGGGATGACAATCAATTTGCCGATGCGCTAGCAAATTTAGCCTCAATGATCAACATTCTAGATCACTTAAATATGATTCCATTATGCGTTGATAGAAGAGAAGAACCAACGTATTGCAACGCAATAGAGGAAATAAATGACATCGAAGGAGACAGTCTCTGGTATGATCATATCCTCTAATATATTACCCATGGCACATATCCCGAAAATACTTCATCGAAAGACCAACGAGCCTTACGAACACTTGCGGCCCAATATGGTCTATTAAATGGTCAATTATGCAAAAAAGGACCTAATGGTCAAAGTTTATTATGTATAGAACAACCGGAAACCACACGCCTTATGGAAAATACTCACAAAGGTGTTTGTGGACCTCACATGAATGGTAAAATGCTTTCAAAAATAATTTCACGACAAGGGTACTATTGGTCCATTATGGAACATGATTGCATACAATATGTTAAAAAATGTCTAGAGTGCCAAATGTTCGCTAATTTACAACACCTTCCACCATCGAACTATACAATCTCACTTTCCCTTGGCCTTTTTCAACTTGGGGAATTGACATAATTGGAAAAATCTCTCCAACAGGAGCAGGAGGGAATGAGTCGCATTAGTAGCTATCGATTACATCACTAATTAAATGGATTGAGGCTACTTCTTACGTGAATATCACTTCTAAACATGTCGCAAATTTTCTCGAACGAAACATATTTTGTAGCTATGGAGTTCCGCATGAACTTATTAGTAATCAGGGATCTCAATTCAAAGCTAAAGTCGAGACACACTTAACTCGTTATGAAGTAAAATATCATCACTCATCCCCATACAGACGTTAAATGAATGGAGCTGTAGAATCGGCAAATAAAAATATAACAGTCATCATTAAGAAATTGGTAGAAAATCATAAAGACTGACCGAATAAACTACACTTCACATTATGGGGTTATAGAACATCTATACGAACATCAATAGGAGTAACTCCATACTCCTTAGTTTTTGAAATGGACGCAGTTCAACCAGTCGAACTGGAACTACCATCCCTATGCATCGTACTTGAAAGTAAGTTACTGGAAGCTGAATGGGTAAGAGCGAGGTATGAAGATCTTTTATTCCTCGATGAACGACGATTAAGAGCTTTGTATCATGTACAAGTCTACCAAAGGCGCATTGCGCTTCATTTCAATTGAAAAGTCAAAACCAGAAATATAAAAGAAGGTAAATTTGTACTACAGGAGGTTAGGGGTCCACCAACCGATCGAAGAGGGAAATTAAAACCTAATTAGATAGGTCCCTACTGCGTAATTGAAATCCTATCACGAGGAGCCGTCAGATTAATAGATATCGGAGGAGATGAAATTCGCAAATTAATAAACATTGATCGACTTAAGAAATATTACATATAGAATCCGAATAAACTCGTTCACTCATACAACCAATTTTAATTAAGCATTCAATTGAAAGATTCTAAGTGTTATGCATTTTACCGAATAACACGGTAAAATACATAACACTTGGGGGTGTAATTTAGAAATAATAAACCGTTCTAAGTGTTTAAATTTTTTCGAACATCACGAAAAAATCTTCACACTTGGGGGGGGGGGTAATAATACAGAATTTAATTTTTTTTTTCTCGAGACATTCGTAGCACAGGTGTCGCGTGCAAGTGGAAGAGTTGTGCGCGGATGTCACGCGCAACAGATTTTGTTGCGCGCGACAGGCTCGCGTAACTACAGATGTTGCGCGCGCCACCTGATGACACACTGCGAACCTGAATTTTTACGTTTGAATGAAGTTACGACTTCTACTTGTTGCAAAAAGAGGGTGTATCTTAAATATAACATATACTCGGAAAATAAAAATAAACTTTGATTTGATTCTTTTAAACAAGGTTTGATTAATCTTTCATTTAATTTCTACCTAAGAGATTAAAGAAAAATAAAAATATACATGATAAAAAAAAAACATTAGAACTATGTAAAGATTTGGTTTCGTAATACGAATACGTAGGCAATCTTTTTGATTTGGTCGTATCAAAATATAAAAATATAAAGCTCATTTTATTTCATTCAAATTTCAAAGAAAAGAAAGACATTGTTGAACTAGATTGTAAACAAAAAAAAACATAGTAGTGATTACACTTTATTCAATTTAAAACTAATGGAAAAACTGTGTAACACTCTTAAGGTTTTACTATGTCTTCAATTGTCACAGACGATGAAGGAGTAGTTTCCATCGTTGTATTTTCAGAAGCCTTAGAGATTTATCCTATACTCTTCTTCTTGACCCATACATTATTCTTCAATTTGGGAATTGGGGTCTTTTCAAACTTTTTTCCTTTTTCCGAAGATTTCGTTAGAGTCCTTTTTCGAGTTTGATGCGAAGGTTCCTTAATTATCACACCTCATTGTGTGGGTTTGGAGGGAGCTTTCCTTTTTGTTTCCTTTGAACGCGCCTTAGGAGATGAGAAGTCTATTTTTCTTCTCACCCCTTTGTTTTGGCCACTAGGAGGAGTAGCGATGGCCGAATGCATCAAGGGCTTAGGTTGATTGCGAGCCATGACGACTTGATATTGAGATCGAGCCTTGTTTAATTCGCCCTTATCTGCCGCATTCATCCAAGCTTTGTAAAAGGAAGATAATGCAATACTAGAAGTAGGATTTTGTACTACCCAACTAGGAATACTTGACCAATACTCCATCCAACGAAAAATTTTCTCAGGTTTAAAAATCACATCTCTAGGGGCATCACAATCTTGCGGGGGAATAATTTTTTTCATCCCGTATTGTCTCATTAACCTACAAGGAAAAATATAAGTAGTATTAGATAGGCCTAAAAGCCTAATGTAAGGGCAATTTAGACTATTCCCAATCATACTATTTATGTTCCATCAAGGAATCACAAAACGTATGTTAGGAACCCCATTACAGAAAAACGACGTCCTTTCCTCTTCATTCTTATGCTTATAAAGATTCGACGTCCAGGGAATATCCTTACTCCATTAGCCTCAACGTTTTGTGGCTGATCAACAATTTGCAAACGCTCCATGAGCCAAATCTACAAAAAAAAAAAAAAAAATCAGTTTGCGATTTTTACACAAGCAGGTGGCGCACGCAACAAAAACAGTTGTGCGCGCCATCCATGCGCAGCACAGAAGATTGCGCTGGTCATGCCAGCGCAACTTCGTAACTTGCGCTGATAAACGACGAAAAAAAAAACCGTTTTCGTTAGGGTCTCCTCCAAGGCAATTCAAACATAGAACGGTTTCCGCCAAAGCCAAAGGAGCGGGTGAATGACATCCCTCTATTTTCTCTACTCTGGACACCATGGAATAATCTCCGTATTCTTTGCCTGTCCTAAGTAAACAATTAACAACAAGACAATAACATAAAGCACGAATTTTAAAGCGTTGTTTAGTCATGTTGTCACGAGGGGCGACGAAATGTTCAATAAATTGAATCAAGTTCACGCCTTCTTCAGTTCCAATATTAGTCATATCATTGTCGGACAAGCCAAAAAATCTTTGGAATATAGGTTTGGGATCCGACAAGGTAGGCGAATAAGTCACAGGGAGAGTATTTGTAGGGAAACCTAGTAAGGCCTTAAACTCACCGGGTAGGGGGACAATTCCATCCCCTTTAAACAGGAAAAGATGGTGGTTAGAGTCCCAATGGTTGACTGCGGCATGAAGAAAATCAAAATTAACCACTAGTTGCATATAATTCAATAGAGGATCTAGGTGGTAAATTTTGAAAGCTAGTTTGTCCTCGGTTGAAAGGGAAGTGACCCATTGCTTCGAACGTTGTTCAAAGGTCTTCACCATTGTTCAAAAAAAAAAAAGAGAGGATGAGAATTTAGATATTAATTCTTTTTAGTTTCTTATATTTACTAAGCGAATTAATGCGAGATGATCAAAAGCCTACACGAAACCACGTTTAAATAAACCCAAGAGGCACAAATTTTCAGCAAATTCGGCTAAAAGGAAAGTTCACCAACAGGTGGCGCGTGCAACTCAAGAGTTGCGCGCGAAGTCTGCACGCAACTAATTCACATGCGCGCGACAGTCGCGCGCAACTCATGCAGTTGCGCGCTTCTCCCCTGTCGCAGCATGTGAGTTGGATTTATTTCCGTATTTTACCTCACATAATGACATCATCTTCACGGAATCTTAAGACTCATCATACGCTTGCCTTTTAACCCTTTGTGCCCCTTTTCTTGCCTAATTTCTTATTTTCTCTTTATTTTCATTTTCATTTTTATTTTTTTATTTTATTTTCTTTTTTATTTTCTTTTTATTATTTTCCTTACTTTTTTATTTTCTTTTTATTTTCTTTATTATTATTTTCCTACTTCCTTATTTTCTTTTTTATTATTTTATTATTTTCGTTTTTCTCTTTTTTCTTCTTTTTTGTTTTCTTTTCGCCTTCCTTTTTCGAGTTTTTGTTATTCTTTCGAGGGGGGTAGTCGGGAACCCTTTTCCTCCCTCGAATTTTTTTCTTTGAATAATAAAAATAATAATAATAATGTACACATGGAAACCAAAAATATAATACCGATGACATATATACAAATGTGTCATACGTACAACAATGCAAATATATAAATATATATATATATATATATATATATATATATATATATATATATATATATATATATATATATATATATATATATATATATATATATATATATGTCTCCTAAAATAAATAACAATATGTGTGCAAAAGGAATCAGGGTGCTCGACGACTACTAGACGGTTGCTGCACATCCTGCAAAATCCAAAATGAAGATTAATACATGAAATGTAATAACTTCGTTGAAAAGAAAAGAAATAAAACATACCGCGATCATCCGATGATAACGGCATGATAAAGTTACGAGGGCTCTCCGATAAGCAGTTCGGAAAGCACGTAAAGTCCTCACCATGCCGTTCACGGTTTCTCGCGGAACCTGTTCCAAAGATACAAGGACAGTTAGTAAACAAATGTATATGAAACAAAAAATAAATATAAATGTTAAAGTATCTATACACAAAAGACATACCGACTCAACCGTCTCAGGTACAAACGGTATCCCCTCATCATCCTCCGCTGCTGGAAGGGTGTCACGAATTACCGATCCGACAACATCGGTATACGTGATCTCCGCTATAGGAGGCATCCAACCACCTAGCTCGACCCGCTAAAATATATATGACAAAAAACGATAAAAGGGTCAAAGTTCCTAAAAATAGATAGAAACAAGGAAAAGAGAGAGTTAGAGTACTAACCGGAACAAAAGCCGGAAAAGGAGTCAGCTTGGATGCTATAAAAGCCGGATAAGAAACCTCCGGCAGCACTAGCTGCTCCGCTGGATAACCAAGGATCGCCTGAGCTCGATCCTCGGTAGACAGCAAGTCCGGACGTAACATCCGGATCGGAGGATCCGTAGGAACAAAAGGCTCTTCGGACGAAAGCTGCCAGAGAACACGCTCGCCTAAAAACCAAGCGTCTGTCCTTTGGAGCACCGAGAGTTCCGGATAGAGGGGCCGAAAACGCCAACGAACCATGCCAGACCGGATAACCTCAGGGACTCCGACGATCAAACTCCAAGGACGGAGATCGATCTATAAAACACAACCACATGAAAAATCGTTAGAAAATAAAAAAAATAAAAAAAATGCACATGTAGTTGGAATACTCACCGACGCACGAGTCGCCAAAAGGATCCTCCGGTAAAAGTCACTGGCAGAAGTGGCTCGTTTCTTCTTAATCGCGACTAATCGATGGCCGATAGGAAAACGAGCATCCCCAAGAAACCTGGGGTCTAAGAAAGGTAGGTAAGAGTATCCCCAAGCCTGAAACCGAGAAAAGATAAGCCTAAAGGAAAAAAGAAAAAGTAATAACCGAAAGAAGCTTAAAACACGTACCTCAAGGATACGACAGTGCCACGTAAGGGAGATCCGACGCACCTCAGTATTTTCCGCAGAATCCATTACCCGGGTCGCCTTGCCCATAGCTGTAAGCATACGGGCATACATATGAACCAAGGCAAGAACGAAAAGATCATTAATAAACACTTATGAACCAAGGCAAGAGCGAAAAGATCATTGGCATTCATATGCAAACTCTAAAAAAGTCTAGGTGAAATTCGGCATGATGTCCCCTAAATTCATGATAATTACTCACAAACCATCAACATCAAACCAAGAACAATGAATAACAATCTCAAAACTACATCCAACTCATGAATTTCTCAATCAACAAGTAGTAGCATGACCAACCTAATGTGAAGTCAACATATTTAAGAAAATACATTAAAACCAAATAAAATCAAGGTATACATGCATAATCATCATGAAGCAAGTTCTACTATCAAAAACCAATCAATTGCAACAAGGAAATCCATTGAACCACAAACATCAAAAAAGCCATTACTAACCATCTCAACATTACCACAATTCATACTTAAACATATAAAACATGGTAAAACTAAGAGAAATTGACAAAATGAACTTGCAAAATCTAGAAATACCATACCACAATTTATTGCAAGCAAGTAGAAACCCAAAAATAGCAACTCACTCAAACCCTAGAAATTAGGGAAAATTTTATAAGGTGGAGTTTTGTGAGGAATTTTTGGTGTAGATTGTAGAACTTGAGTGAAGGATGAAAAATAAGTGAGAACTAGAGGAGATTAGAGTGCTTTTGATGGAGATTTGAGGTTGAAATTGGGGTGACAATGGAGTTTTAGAGTGAGAAAGAGAAGAGGAGAGAGAGAGTGTCGAATGAGGGTGCATGTAGAAGAAGATGATGTGCGACACTTCTTACATTTAAAACAAAATATCCCCGACAAAGGTTCGGTTGAACCTTGGGTAGGTTCGGTCGAACTTTACCCAGAGTTCGGTCGAACTTGCTTCAGGTTCGGTCGAACCTGCTCTCAAACGCTGAATTCACAAAATGGGCAGAAAGTTTCTAGTTTTTTGTTCTAGAATAGGTGCGACCGAACTCAAGAAAGTTCAGGAAATCCAAGGTTCGGTCGAACCTCCCATATGCTCGGTCGAACCTACTTTGAATCTTTAATTTCTGCAATTCTGGCAGAAAGTTTTCATATTACACTTCCAGAATAGGTGCGGCCGAACTCAATAAAGTTCGGTCAAAATTTTTACAAATCCAACCACAACCAAATCCTAAAAACACATAAATCCATCAATCCAAAATTGTAGATAGAAAAATTAAAGCATCAATAAAAAAGAAAAGAGACGAAAAGGGTTAGAAACTTGGGTTGCCTCCCGAGAAGCGCTTCTTTATGAGGTCACTAGCTTGACCATGAGAAAAATTCATCAAGGGGGGAGGCTTAGGATCCAAAGGATCAAGCATTAGACATTCAATGAGACCAACTTATTCCTTGCAAAAGTAGTGCTTCAAACGATGACCATTGACCATAAACTTGTTACCATCCGCATCTAACTCAAAAGAACCATAAGAAGTAGTCTTCAATACTACGAAAGGACCCGACCACTTGGACTTGAGTTTACCCAGAAAAAAACAAAGCCTAGAGTTGAAAAGCAAAACCATATCTCCAACCTTAAAGCTCTTATTCCGTACATGTTGGTCATGCCACTTTTTGGTCTTCTCCTTATACAATCTTGAGCTCTCATAAGCATCATCTCTAAGCTCTTCAAGTTCATTGAGCTTAAGCAATCTCTTCTCACCGGCCAACGATAAATCCGTATTGAGTTCCTTGATGGCCCACCAAGCCTTGTATTCTAAATCAACCAGCAAGTGACAAGCCTTTCCGTAGACTAACCTATAGGGGGTCGTGCCGATCAGAGTCTTATACGCTATTCTAAGAGCCCATAATGTGTCATCGAGCTTAAGAGACCAATCTAATCTTGATTTTTTCACCATCCTTTCAAGTAGATTCTTGATTTCACGATTTGAGACCTCCACTTGTCCTTGAGTTTGATGGTGGTAAGGTAATCCAGCCTTGTGATGAACGCCATATCTCTTGAGAAGAGCTTCGAATTGCTTTTTGGCGAAATGGGAGCCTCCACCACTAATTAGCACCCTTGAACCCCAAAACTAGGAAAAATGATCTTCTTTATAAACTTAAGCACAACCTTGTGATCATTGGTAGGAGAGGGTATGGCTTCAATCCATTTTGTCACATAATCAACCACTACCAAGATATATAGATTTTCACAAGAAGAAACGAAAGGCCCCATAAAGTCCACCCCCAAAACATCTTAGGACTCAACTTCCAAGACATTTTGTTGAGGTATTTCACCTCTTTTGGTTATGCCACAACTCCTTTGACACCTATCACATTGTGAAACGAACTTGTGGGCATCCTTATGCATCGTTGTCCACCACAATAGAGATGGAGGAATTTTTGCCACAGTCTTATGAGCACCCCCATGGCCTCCACATGGTAGTGAATGGCAATGCTCAAGAACTGCTTCAATTTCATGGTCCGGAACACATTTTCGAAAAAGGACATCTCAACATTGTTTAAACAAGTATGGGTCATTCTAAAAGTACCTCCTCACTTCCTTGAAAAACCTCTTCTTTTGTAGAGAAGAATACTCCGGGGGAAGGACTCCGCAAGCAAGATAATTGGCGATGTCTGCATACCAAGGGCTACATGTTGAATCCATAGCCATGAGAGTTTCAAATCCTATCTCGTCATTGATTGGTACATCACTTTTGTTCTCAAAAGGTAGCCTAGAAAAATGATCCGCAACGTAGTTCTCCGCTCCCTTTTTGTCCCTCATTTCCATGTGAAAATCTTGAAATGAGAGAACCCTACGGATAAGGAAAGGCTTTGCTTCCTTCTTAGCCATGAGATATTGCACCTCAATATGATCCGTGTACACAATCACTTTAGAGCAAATAAAATAGGATCTAAACTTATCAAAGGCAAAAGCAACTGTTAGCATTTCCTTCTCCGTTGTTGTATAGTTCTTTTTAGCTTCATCAAGAGTCCTACTTTCATAGTAGATGACACATGATTTTCCTTCTTTCTTTTGTCCAAGCACGACACCCACTGAAAAATCACTCATATCGCACATTAGGTCAAAAGGCAAGCTCCAATCCAGAGCTTGCACAACGGGAGAAGAGATGAGAGCTTCCTTGAGCTTTTGAAATACCTCAAGGCAAGCCTCATTGAAGTTAAAAGAAACATCCTTTTGGAATAATTCGGTCAAAGGTTTGGCGATTGACTAAAAATCTTTGATAAATATCCGGTAGAAATCGGCATGCCTAAGAAAAGCTGGTACTCCCGTGATAGAAGTAGGAGGGGACAATTTCTCAATCACCGAAACCTTGGCCGGATCAACTTCAATGCCATTTTTTGAAACTTTATGGCCGAGGAAAATGCCTTCCTTGACCATGAAATGGCATTTTTCCCAATTCAAAAACAAACTCGTCTCTTGAAACCTTTTCAAAAAAAATTCAAGGGTAAAAAGACAAGTGTCAAAAGACGAGCCAGCAACACTTAAATCATCCATGAAAACTTCAATTTCTTTTTCAAGCATTTCGGAGAAAATGGAGGTCATGCATCTTTGAAAGGTAGAAGGAGCATTGCATAAACCGAATGGCATTCTTTGGTATGAAAATGTCCCATATGGACATGTGAAAGTAGTTTTCTCCTGATTTCTTAGATGGATAGAGATTTTGAAGAATCCAGAATACTCATCCAAGAAACAAAAGAAAGCATGGTGAGAGAGCCTCTCAAGCATTTGGTCAATGGAAGAGAAAAATGATCTTTCTCGGTATTTTTGTTCAACCTCCTATAATCAATACACATTCTCCACCCGATCACCGTCCGAGTGGAGATTTCCTCTCCTCCTTCACCCTTGATTATGGTTATCCCACCCTTTTTTGAACTACATGAACTGGGCTAACCCACTTGATATCGGAGATAGCATAGATGATGCCTGCCTCACGTAATTTCAAAACTTCTTTCTTGACAACCTCTTGGAGGTTGGGGTTCAACCTCCTTTGAGGTTCAATACGATGCATGCATAAAGAAGGGCTAATACCCTTGATATCATCAATGCTATACCCTATCACATCATTATATTTTTCTTAAAACATCAAGTAGTTTTTCCAAATTAAGGCCATCTAGGGTAGCATTGATAATAATAGGGTATTTTCCCTCTTTATCAAGATAAGCATATTTCAAAGAAGGAGGGATGGGCTTGAGTTCTACCTTGGGAGGAGGCTTAGAACTCTCCTCCAATTTCTCCTCCTTGGACTCAAGCTCGATCTGAACTTGTTGTTCAACCTCCTCCTTTGAGGATTCCTCCATTGCCATGATAAATCTTTTGTCGCTTGAGAGTGGAACTCTTCTTTGCATGTTAGAGCTTCTATCATTAGATCTTGAGGCCTCATCATGACCCTCCTAAAGAGATCTAGCTCCTCATTCATAACATAAACTCTATAGCATTTTTTAACCATGGGGGTTTTGAGCAACTCAGAAAAATCAAAGACAATCTTCTCATCGGCCACCTCACATGTGAAGGTGTTGTTCTTGAAATTTATGACCGCCCCCAAAGTTTTAAGAGCTTCAAGTCCCAAAATCAAAGGACTGTTAACATCTTCCTCCATATTCATCACTACAAAGTCACAAGACACGTAGATGTGTCCCACTTTAATTGGAACATCCTCAAGCTCTCCACAAGGTAATTTCATCGACCGATCGACAAATTGAATTGTCTTTCGAAAAATGATCATCTTTAGAAACTTAAGCACAACCTTGTGATCATTGGTTGGAGAGGGTATGGCTTCAATCCATTTTTTCACATAATCAACCACTACCAAGATATATAGATTTCCACAAGAAGAAACGAAAGGCCCCATAAAGTCCACCCCCCAAACATCAAAGGGCTCAACTTCCAAGACATTTTGTTGAGGAATTTCACCTCTTTTGGTTATGCCACCACTTCTTTGACACCTATCACATTATGAAACGAACTTGTGGGCATCCTTATGCATTGTTGGCCACCACAATAGAGATTGAGGAATTATTGCCACCGACTTATCAACACCCACATGGCCTCCACATAGTAGTGAATGGAAATGCTCAAGAACTCCTTTAATTACATAATCTGGAACACATTTTTGAAAAAGGCCATCTCCATATTTTTTGAACAAGTATGGGTCATTCCAAAAGTACCTCCTCACTTCCTTGAAAAACCTCTTCTTTTGTAGAGAAGAAAACTCTGGGGGAATGACTCCGCAAACAAGATAATTGACGATGTCCGCATACCAAGGGCTACATGTTGAAGCCATAGCTATGAGAGTTTCAAATCCTATCTCATCATTAATTGGTACATCGCTTTTGTTCTCAAAAGGTAACCTAGATAAATGATCCGCAACGTAGTTCTTCGCTTCCTTTTTGTCCCTCATTTCCATGTGAAAATCTTAAAGAGGGAGAACCCAACGGATTAGGCAAGAATTTTCTTCCTTCTTAGTCATGAGATATCGCACCGCAATATGATCCGTGTACACAGTCACCTTAGAAAAAATAAGATAGGACATAAACTTTTCAAAGGAAAAAATAATTGTAAGCATTTCCTTCTCCGTTGTTGTATAGTTCTTTTGAGCTTCTTCAAGAGTCCTACTTGCATAGTACATGACACATGATTTTCCTTCTTTTTTTTTTCTCCAAGCACGGCACCCACTGCAAAATCACTCGCATTGCACATTAGCTATAAAGGCAAGCTCCAATCCGGAGTTTGCACAACAGGAGAGGAGAGGAAAGCTTCCTTGAGCTTACGAAATGCCTCAAGGCAAGCCTCATTGAAGTTAAAAGCAACATCCTTTTTGATTAATTCGGTTAAAGGTTTGGCGATTGACGAAAAATCTTTGATAAATCTCTGGTAGAAACCGGCATGCCCAAGAAAAGCTGGTACTCCCGTGATAGAAGTAGGAGGGGACAATTTCTCAATCACCAAAACCTTGGCCGGATCAACTTAAAATGCCATTTCTGAAACTTTATGGCCGAGGAAAATGCCCTCCTCGACCATAAAATTGCATTTTTCCTAATTCAAAACCAAACTCGTCTCTTAAAACCTTTTAAAAAAAATTTCAAGGTTAAAAAGACAAGTGTCAAAAGACGAGCCACCAACACTAAAATCACCCATGAAAACTTCAATTTCTTTTTCAAGCATTTCGGTGAAAATGGAGGTCATGCATCTTTGAAAGGTAGAAGGGGCATTGCATAAACCGAATGGCATTCTTCGGTATGCAAATGTCCCATATGGAAATGTAAAATTAGTTTTCTCTTGATCGCTTAGATGGATAGGGATTTGGAAGAATCCGAAATACCCATCTAAGAAACAAAAGAAAGCATGGTGAGAGAGCCTCTCAAGCATTTTGTCCATGAATGGAAGAGGAAAATGATCTTTCTTAGTATTTTTGTTCAACCTCCTATAATCAATACACATTCTCTGCCCGGTCATCGTCCGGGTGGAGATTTCCTCTCCTCCTTTACCCTTGATTATGGTCATCCCACCCCTTTTTGGAACTATATGAACCGGGCTAACCCACTTGATATCGGAGATAGCATAGATAATGCCTGCCTCACGTAGTTTCATAATTTCTTTCTTGACAACCTCTTGGAGGTTGGGGTTCAGCCTCCTTTTGAGGTTCAATGGAGGTGGAATGATCATCCTCAAGATGAATGCAATGCATGCATAAATAAGGGCTAATACCCTTGATATCACCAATGCTATACCCTATCACATCCTTATCTTTTCTCAAAACATCAAGAAGTTTTTCCAAATTAAGACAATCTAGGGTATCATTGACAATAATAGGGTATTTTCCCTCTTATTCAAGATAAGCATATTTCAAAGAAGGGGGGAGGGGCTTGAGTTCTACCTTGGGAGGAGACTTAGAACTCTCCTCCAATTTCTCCTCCTTGGACTCAAGCTCGATCTCAACTTGTTGTTCAACCTCCTCCTTTGAGGATTTCTCCATTGCCATGACAAACTCTTTTGCCTCTTAAGAGTGGAACTCTTCTTTGCATGTTAGAGCTTCTATAATTAGATCTTGAGGCCTCATTATGACCCTCCCCAAGAAATCTAGCTCCTCATTCACAACATCAACTCTACAGCATTTTTTAACCATGGGGTCTTGAACAACTTAGAAAACTCAAAAACAATCATCTCATCGGCCACCTCACATGTGATGGTGTTGTTCTTGCAATTTATGACTGCCCCCAAAGTTTTAAGAGATTCACGTCCCAAAATCAAAGGAGTGTTAACATCTTACTCCATATTCATCACTAAAAGTCACAAGGCACGTAGATGTGTCCCATTTGAATTAGAAAATCCTCAAGCTCTCCACAAGGTAATTTCACCGACCGATCGACCAATTGAATTGTCTTCCTTGTAGGGATCATCTCTATATTGAGTTTTTGAGCAATGGATAGAGGGATTAAACTAATACTTGCTCCAAGATCGGCAAAGGCGCCCCTAGCTTCCATGTTCCTAATTTTCACCGGTAAAGTGAATCTTCCCGGGTATTTTTCCTTCTTGGGCATCTTATGTTGGACAAGAGCACTCACTTGATGTGGAAGGGTGATAAGCTCACCATTGAGCTTCCTGTTGTTGGTGATAATATCTTTGAGGAACTTGAAGTAAGATGGCATTTGTGTCACAGCTTCAAGAAAAGGGAGGTTGATGAGCAAATTCTTCATCCCACTAAGGAATTTTGCAAACTTGTCATTCAACTTCCTCTCCGCAAGTCAACCGGGAAAAGGAACCAGTCCATCAAGATTTCTAGCCTCACTAGGAGTTGAAGTTGTCTTCTCATTGTCAAGCTTCTTCTTCTCCGAACCTCCTTCTATCTCATCAACCTTTTCTTTCTCACCTCCCATGTTTTCATTCACATTCTTCTCTACTCCCTTCTTTTCCTCACTATCCCCCTCATGTGGTCCTTTATTAGAAGTTCCTTACCTCAATGTGATCGCCTTGCATGTATCGGGTATTGAGTTGTGAGAAAGGTTAGGTTGTGGTTGTCTGGGTAGAGTAGATGGTGAATTAAAAGGAGTTCTCTCGGCCAATTGAGCTAGTCGTGAATCAACCATCTTGTTGTGATCTCTTATCTCTTGAATTTGTTGCCCAAAAGTTTGCATTTGTGCATGCATGGCTTGAAGGAGTTGAGTTTGTGTTAGCTCCGCTTGAGGTGCTTGTTCTTGATTTCTTTGAGGTGCTTGGGTTTGATTGTTGTATTGGATGTTCCTTGGATAGCTTCCTCTTGGGTTTGGGGGTTAATGTGGTGGTGAATTTTGATATTGAGGGTTGGAGTTGTAGGAAGGTTGAGCTTGTTGATTCCATTGTTGAGGTTGAGATGCAAACTCGGGTGGTGGTTGTCTCCAAGCTACTCCACCACTGCTTCCTCTAAATCCCTCTTGCCTTGTGTTGTATGCCGCTACATGCTCGGGGCTCAAACCTCCATAATAAGATGTATCATGGTTCGTTCCTCCACAATTTGACAAGAGAAAGAGTTAACTTGATAAGAGCTTGCTCCACCGCTTGTACTTGCACTCACACTCGTGTTCAACTTGGAAAGCCCTTTTGTTAGTTGATCAATTTGATGTTGCAATTGATCAACTTTCTCCAATTCGTAAATACCACCTTTCTTTGGAGCATTTCTTCTTCGGCCCCCACAAGAGTAGTTCTTTGCTACCTCTTCTATTGTGGCTTCAATTTGATTTTGAGGGATTTTGATTAATTGACCACCCGCCCCTGCATCCAAGTTGGCTCTTGACATGGGCTCCAATCCATCATAGAAAAACCGCATGAGCAACCCTTGATTGTACTCATGGTGGGGACACGCTTGCACCAACTCTTTGAATCTCTCTCAAGCTTCACCAAGACTTTCATCAACTTCTTGCTCAAATGATGCGATTTTCCTTCTCATTTCGGCGATCTTCTCCTCGGAGATAAATCGCTTCAAGAACGCCTTTACCACCTCCTTCCAAGTTTTGAGAGAGTTAGGCTTTACTTGCTTTAGCCATTTCTTTGCTCGTTCGGTTAGAGATTGCCGGAAGAGGTGCACACAAATGTAGTCTTGGCTCACTTCATTGGTTTGCATCATCGCGCACAACTAAAGGAATCGGTCCAAATGTTCAATAGCACTAGTAGAAAAATACAATAAGGCACCCCCATAAAGGCACTGGTTTAGGCCAAACCGGTGCCCTAAACCGGCCCAAAATTAAGCGCAATTTTACACAAATAGAAAAGGCACCGGTTTAGCCCAAACCGGTGCCAAAAATAAAAAGAGCACCGGTTTGAACCGGTGCCTTTACGAACCGGTTCATTTAAATATTAAAAAAAAACCGCCCTTATAACTACCCCCAACCCTAATTCATTCTCAGTCGTTCTCTCTCCTCTCCTCTTTCTCTCTCCTCGTCCTCCTCTTTCTCTCTCCTCTCCTCCTCTTTCGGCGATCTCCTTCAATCCTTCATTCTTTATCTTTCTTGATCTCCTCCTCCTTTCTATCATCACTCGAAAACCACCAACAATTCGAAGACAACAACATGCAACACGGATTTTGAGGTTTTTCAATCGAATTTAATAGTTTTTTTTTATTTTGATTTTTTTAATTTCGATTTCTGGGTTTGTTTTTTCGATTTTGTTTTTTTTTCTATTTTTGGGTTTTTTTTTTCGATTTCTATTTTGATTGTGTTTTATTCGATTTTGATTTTGTTTTTCAATTTCTAGGTTAATTTTCTGTTAAAATAATTGATTATTTTGGGTTAATGCATGCGGTTTTAGGGTTTTTATTTTCGTGATTTTTAGGTTTTTTTCCTGGGTTTTTTTTCCCATTTCAATTCTCTTCTAATTGGGTTGTTTTTTTCGATTTTCATTTTTGATTTTGGATCTCTGGGTTTATTTTATTTTTGATTTCATTTTTGTTTTTCGATCTCTGGGTTTATTTTTTTCTTTTCAGATTTCAATTTTTTTTTTTGATTTTAAATTTTTTTGTTTTCTGGGTTTTTTCGAATACTGGGTTTTTTTAATTTATTTTCTGGGTTTTTTTTTTATGATTTTCGATTTTGATTTTTATTTTATTCGATTTTTTTCCTGGGTTTTTTTTATATTTTTTTTTTGATTTTCTTTTTAACTGATGTTCTTTGTTTTTTTTTTCTTTTCAACTGATTTTCTTTTTTATTTTTTCGATTTTCTGGATTTTTTTTTAAATTTTTTTCGCAGCTTAATTAAATCATTTTAATCAATTTATTTTGGTTTCTTTAACTGGTGTAGGTATTTAGATCTTAAATTGAAGAATCAAGATGCAAGTATATTGATTTAGATGTTGTATGGGTTTTTTTTTTATTGTAAAGTTGTAAATTTTTATTTTGATTTATATTGTATTTTATTTATTCATATGTTGTAATTTTTTATTTTGATTTATATGTTGTAATATTTTTTATTGATCTATACTGTAAATTTTTTTTATTATACATATATTGAACAGATTTGATTTATATGTTGTTATGTTCGATTTATTTATTGTATTCTCATTTAATTTTAGTTTATATAATTTTTAAGAAAAAAAAAATTAATTTTTTTGGCACTTTTGGCACCGGTTAAGTGGTGAATTAAATTTTGTTGGTACTTTTTGGCACCGGTTAACCGGTGCCAATTTCAAGTTTTGGCACCGGTTTGAACCGGTGCCTTTTTAAACCCCTTTTTGGCAACCCCCACATTGGCACCGGTTCAAACCGGTGCCTTAGGCCGGGTTTGAACCGGTGCCAAATTCATTTTTTCACGTAGTGTAGGGTCCTCACTTGCACTTCCAGAAAATTGCTCCGATTGGACCATTCGAGTATATTGAGGATGGATTGACAAGTTGGTTTTCGTAACGGGTAGCAAAATTCCTCACGTAAGCTCATAATCCTCCAAATTTCCGAACTCACGAAACAAAACATCATCTTCTTGTCCCGTCATTGATCCGCTTTGTGAACTTGAAGAGTAAGAATCACTCTCACTATCAATTATATCACCAAAACCTCTTCCCTCGTCTTGATAAAGCCTACGGACTTGTCTCAAGGTTTGGTTGATCTCGTGGTCAATTTGATGTGAGGATGTTCCTTGAGACCTCCCAAGCATTCACCAAAGCTAAGCAAACAATTAGCAATGATAAGGATGATAAAACAAACAAAACAAAAAGAAAAGCAAGTAAAATGACTCTAACAAAAGCAATAGTAGAAGCTAAACAAGCCGCTTCCCCGGCAACGGCGCCAAAATTTGATCGAGGGTTAAATAGGTCGTTAAACTACTACCCTAATAAAATTAATCATTTATATTACCTAAAATTACACCAAACTAGTTAGTGGCAAGTAAAGGGTCGAACCACTAGGGAAGCACACTAATTCAACATCAATGTTCACTATTGCAAGAGTAAAAAGGGGATTGTTTTTGTTGGTTTTTTTTTTAGTAAAGAGCACTAAAACTACAAATAAGAAAAGAAAACGATGATTAAAATCAAGGGAGAATTACGCTAGGGATACGGGGGTGTTAAATATGATTAGAAAGATGGGAATAATAATGATTATCATATAAACATGCCAAAGAACACAAGATTCTGTCTAAACAATTCATTCTCATGCAATAGTCTAGGCAAATCAATGAAAGAGTTCTATACTAATAAGGATCATTCTCATGCATCCTATTAGTTACAATAAAATCAAGAGAATAAAGAAGCACAATCTATAAAACTCCACTTTATAACTCATTCTCATGCAATCATTAAAATAGAGATGATATTAATCTTATTCAAATCACTTTCATGCATTTAAACTAGAAAACATCAAATAAAGTGCAACAATAATCTTAAGCTATAAAAAATCATGTCTTTCATAAATTTATGGCATGAGTTCAATCCAACCATCATCATTCATCCAATATCAACACATATTTTCCACCCCCTTCCCCAAGCTAAGAAATTAGCCTAGAGAATGAAGATTAAACATAATATCAAAACTAGAAACAAACTCTAGAAACTCAAAACAAAACATTATTAAGAACAATGAAATCAATAATAACTAGATGAACTAATAAGATTAACAAAAATAAGCAACAAATAAGCAAATAAATATAGCAAAAAGAAAGGATTAGAGATTACTAAAGAAAGGATTAATGAAAGATGAAAAATTGAAGTGTTGCTGATTGAAGATTAAACTTGACCAAAGTTGAATACAATAAAGGAAACTTGAGTAATAATCCACTTTCTCTATCTAGATTAGGCTAAAATTCTCAAATTAGAACTAAGTAAAATCTCATTACATCAAAACGTTCTAAAACGGGACTTATATAGTCCGTACACAGCTGGCTGAAGTCGGCAAAAGGTTCGACCGAAGATAGGGTAGGTTTGGTCGAACCTCAGGGTAAGTTCGGCCGAACTATGGGTAGTTTCGGTCGAACCTCCCTGCTCCTGGTTCGGTCGAACTTATGGGGTTCGATTGCTTCTGCAAAATGCTGAAATCAGAAAAGTTCCTGCTTCCAAAGTTCGGTCGAACCTTGTGCAGGTTCGGTCACACCTAAGGTTCGATCGAACCTTTTTTGAGTTTGACCACACCTCCTCTAGAACTTTCTTTATTCAGCTCCAATTCGATATAAGCCTTCTCCTCTTTGAAAATCCCGGTTCGTACAAATCACAAGCATGGAAACCAAAGTAAAGAGTAGGCAAAATTCTTGTAAAAAGGAAGATAAAGGAGAAGGAAAAGGAGAAAACAAAACTAAGGTAAAATGCTTAGAAAAGGGCCAAACAAGTGCAAATGAGGGGATAATCCTTCAAGAAAAAAGGATAAAAGAGTGGCATAAATTCCACTCATCAATGCCTGCTCTAGATCCAGTTTAAGGTGCTGACCCATCCACGGATACCTGCCATGTCCCTAGCTCTTCTTCCTCATCATTATAGGAAATTTCTACAATGAAATCTAACAAGGCTTGTGCCTTAATTGATACCCTAGGTTTATAATGCAGCTCATACTCCGATAACTCCACAACCCCTTTCAGCAGTCTACCTGACGTATTCATCATTTGCAATGAATTTTCAAGGGGATGATTCGTTAGAATCTCTATTGGATGAGCGTCAAAATAAGGCCGCAGCTTTTTGGCGGCAATGACCGTAGCAAGTGCCATTTTTTCTATCACGGGGTATCGTCGTTCAGCAACGTTCAACACATGACTGACAAAATGTATAGGCATTTGCTGCTTTTCCCTTTTAACAAGTAAAACTGGCGACAGTCTTTGGAGATGCCGATATATATAGCTGCAACTGCTCCTCTTGTTCCCGCTGAGTCATCGTCGAGAGAGACCTTAAATGATTCCTTACAACATCCAATGCATTATCTTGAACTTTTCCCCACTCAAACAATTTATTCTGCTGTAAAACCACAAAAAACAGGAGCGCTTTATCTGCATATTTGCTAATAAAGCGTGTTAACCCTGCCATTCTGCCTGTCAGCCTCTGTATATCTTGGATCATTTTTGGCCGCTTCATCTCTAGGAATTCTTTTACCTTATCTAGATTCGCATCAATGCCCTGTTCACTCACCATAAATCCCAAGAACTTTTCAGACTGAACCCCAAACACACATTTTTCCGGATTGAGTTTCGTCGCAAAGTAGCAAAGGTTTCTCTCAAATTAGCTATGTGATCCTTTTTCACCTTACTCTTCACAATTGTATCGTCTACATATACCTCCACATTACGCCCTTTATGCCTTTTAAAGATCTGATTAACCAATCTTTGATATGTTGGTCCAGTATTCTTTAACCCGAACGACATTGGCTTGTAGCAAAATACCCCGGCGCCCGTTATAAATGCCGTCTTGGGTCTGTCTGACTCATGAAGGATGACTTGATGATATCCCGAGAATGCATCCAGAAAACTTAGCATCTCATGTCTAGAGGTAGAATCCACCAATTTGTCTATCCGGGGTAATGGATAGCAATCTTTCGGGCAAACTTTATTTAGATTTGTAAAATCCATACACATCTGCCACTTTCCAGTCGGCTTTCTCACCATCTCCACGTTAGCTAGCCACTCTGGGTAAGTGCACATTTATATGAATCCTACCATTAAGAGCTTATTTACTTCTGCTTGTATTGCCTCAATTTTCTCTGTCGAGAAGTTACGCTTCTTTTGCCTTATCGGCCTGAACTTCCGATCCACATTTAGCTTGTGCTCTATTACCTCTGGGTGTATCCCAGGCATCTCATTTGCTGAAAATTCAAACACACCCACATTTTCTCGCAGCAGGCTGATTAGATGACATCTCATGTCGACATCCATGTCGGCCCCAACCTTCACTGTCCGACTTGGATTGCCTGGTTGGAGTTCGACGTGCACTGTCTCTCTTGTAACGGCCTTGGCGCGGATTCTTTCCTTGCATAAAAATTCTCCGTAGGTAAGTCCTTCACCGTTGATTCTCTTTCTATCTTTGGATTGTTTGGTATCGACCCCTTTTGCACTGGATTTTTTAAAGCCGTGACGTAGCACGATTTTTCCATCACTTGTCCGTCGTGCACCTTTTCCAACCTCTCCTAAGTTTGACACATAGGCAATGGCGAGATGCAAAGGCGAATTGACTCCCGAATGGCTGAAATGGAGAGGAGATACAAGGAGAGTATGGATGCGATGATGAGTCGTTTCACCAACAACGACTCATGTTCCACCATTCATCCTCAGCATCGAGACCCAAGGGACGACCCGGGTAGTGGTGGAGCAGGCCATGGTTTCCAGGCGATTGCGTAGCTTAGCTTTAGTCCAGCATAGATTCACTCTAACAAAGCTTTTGTTTGGTATAGATACCAAAATATGGACTATCTTTTGTACTAGGACATAATTATTATATATATATGTAAATAAATATAATTTCGTAGGTCGGTAATTAATTTTTTTAAAACAACAATTTCAAGGTCTGAAATGCATTTTTTTGTGGATTTATTATAAACAAAATTCAGGTTTGGAAATGCATTTTTTTATAGAAATTTCTTGCGGACTGGAAGGTCTTTCCGACGGAATATTTCATCGCAAAAAAAAATTGCGACGGAATATTTCCTCACCAAATAAAAATTCCGACGGAATAGTTCCTCACAAAACTAAACATTTCGACGGAATATTTTGTCGCAAAATACATATTCCGATGGAACTTTCTGTCGCAAAAATATTAATTCCGACGGAAAATTTCCTCGCAAAATACAAATTCCGTCGGAAAATTGCGACGGACCGCCAATTAAGGTCAATTTCAAGTCCGACGAAGTTATATCCGTCGTAAATTCCGTCAAAAAGAAGGTTTACGACGGAATTTCTGTCGTAAAATGCCCAATTTCCTACAAAGCGTTTTTCGACGACCGGTTCCGACGGAATTCCGTCGGAAACCTTCTTTCTGACGGATTTTGGATAAGTTCCGACGAATATTTTCCGTCGCAATTTTGCTGTCTTCTAATAATCCCATTGTACGCCGATGGCCCATCCACTACCAGAAATTTAGCCATTGCATCCCTTGCAATTGCTCCATCTCAAAACCTAACTGGAGAACTATACTTCCCTTCTAGTCTCACTGTCGAATCGTTAAAGCCAATTACAGGATAAGATACCGGCGTTAGGTATTGTCTTCCTATTATCAATTTATTAAACGCCTGCATAAACAAGACATTAATTGAGCTTCCCCTATCCACCAAGACTCTTTTTACATCAGTCCAATTGATTGTTGCTATTAGTACCAGGGGTTCATCATGCGGGAAAACTATTCCCCTTGCGTCTTCCTTTGTAAATAGTACATCCGGTATCTCAGACGGCCATGGGTGATCATTAACATTTAGGGCGTTAATGATGTGTCGATGTTCTGATAGGTGTTTCCGTGCCCCACTTATCGTATCTCAGTGAACTGACCCACAAGTTATCACATCGACTCTTTTTCCAATAGACAGGGGTGGCTGCCCACCATCCTCCTACCGATTACCTATCTTTACCTCTCTGGCCTACCTTCAATTTGTTGGCGCTCCGGCTGCCAATGCGGTTGTGGCTTTATTTCCTCTGCATGCAGCCGATACTAAGCCAAATGACCCTTTCTTATCGGTTCTTCAATTTTATCCTTTAACTGTTTATAGTCTTCAGTATAGTGCTCCACATCTCGATGAAACATACAATATTTTTTTGCATACCTTCCTTTTGCCTTCATCGGTATGGGCCTTACCCATGCTTTTCGGTTCTGGTTTACTGAATATATTACATCCCTTGGTGCATTCAGCTGTGTGTACAAACTGTACCGCATTTGAGCCTTGGTGCTTCTGACCTCTTGCCAACTTCCTCCCCTTATTGTGGTCGGGTTCTTCGGCCTTCCTCCTCCTGAAGATCCTCCCTCCAATATAGGATGATTCTATTGGCTGAACCAACTTGGCTGCTTGTTTTCATCAATTCTTCACTCTTTATGTATTCATGAGCTTTGTTAAAAGCCACTGCCAGTGTCGACAGATTCTTCCTGGTCAAGTACCTCTTAAACTCTAAGTCGTTAAGGCCATTCACCAACGCCATAACCGCTATTTCTTGCAGCAACTTTGGGATTGTGTTGGCCTCGACATTAAACCTTCTAATGTAGTCCCTTAGAGACTCATCTTCTTTCTGCTCAATCGCCATCAATTCCCCTAAAGTTCTTTGTCGCACACTTTTAATAATATACCGCCCTACAAACATCTCAGTAAACTTCTGAAAGCTGTCAATCGTTCCATTCCCAAGATGGTTGAACCAATCCGCTGCAGCCCTAGTCAGAGTGGTCGGGAACACTTTAAATCACACATCATCCGAGTTGATGTACAGGATAATATGCCCCTCGTATGAAGTTATGTACCTACTCGGATCTCCCCTTCTATCGTACCAACATGTCGTCATTTTGATTTTCTCCATAGCCTGATCCAGGATGATCTGTGCAAATGGTGACGCCCTCAACTGGACTACTATTCGCACCACACTCTGTCGATGAGTTCTTGTACTTGCGGCATGTTCTGAGGATTGTACCTCAGACTCCCACTGAGTTGCTTGCGATCTTATCGCAATCCTTCATGCCGGAGCCTATGTGAACTTCCGGCTTGATTAAACTGATTGCCAAGATTTGCAATCGACATCTCTCCTCCATCTTGAGTTGCCCCTACTTCCTTCCTTTTCTTACTCATCGCACTCATTACCCTTGTTGCCATTTCCAGATCTTTTAGTGTAAACTCAGCCTTGGGGTCTGGGTCCATCCCAACCTGCCTTTCCGGGGTTATCGGCATATGAAACTGATTACCTTCTAAAGTATGGGTTTCATCTTCAATCACAATTTCTGGGTCCGGCACCCCAGTCCTCACTGTTATCCTCTGGTTAACAACCTTACTAGCTATCGGTGTGTTCTGATTTTCATCCATTTTTTTTTTATTTTTTTTTTTGAGAAAGTGAGGTTCTTAGGCGATAGAAACAATTACTTAGCTTACCCTTCTTCTAGCGCCAATTGTTCCTGCAAGGATCCGACAACCCGATTCCAAGATCCAAAGCCCGAGTATGCAACCTGTTATGCTCCTATCGGCCAGACGAGAACCTAAACAAAGAACAAAGATTAGCTAACCCCGGGGTGGATCCGGGGATAACCACTCCGATGACAAAGTCATAAAGTGTTAGAAGAAGATAAGAAGAAGAGAGAGAGAAATGAGAAAGAGAAAGAGAGAGAGAGAGAGAGAGAGAGAGAGAGAATAAATGCTACTTTAATTATGAGGTAAAACCTGATTATTTATAGCTTAATTAAGTGACATGTGGCTACATGGCATGCAAACTATCTTGCGCCAAGTGGCAAGTTGCTGATGACACGTGCCGATCGCTGACAAGCCGATATGTCAGCCTTTTGCATAAATGTCGGTATGTTTGAGGGTTGTTGAGAAACCGGACCCGCTTAAGATACCGGCCTTTCTCACATTATCGGCCTATTTTCAGTACCTCCCCGTACAGTATTTAAAATAAATACGCCATTTTAGGGTTAAGACTCTCTCTTAACAATTATTCTCCCTAGATAAGATTAGTTTAGCCAATTTTATTTTCTCTTTCTTAGGATTAGATTAGGAGTCTCTCTCTCTAGTTTAGGAGTAGTTTTAGAGAGAGAAGCTTGTTTTTTTCAAGGAGTTTTTGAGAGATTGAAGAAGCAACTATGTGAAATCTCTTCTCATCTATTCAAATAAGCATTTCTAACTTTCTCTCATCTTTATTTTTTTCCTTTATTTCTTGTTTTTGTTTATTTGTTTATTGATTAGAGTTATTAATTAGTGTAATAGTTTAATTTTAGCTTTAATTCTAGTTTTACCTTGCTTTCCATGTTCTTCTTTATCATGTTAGCCTAGATTTTATTTTATGGAATTGGATGAAGATTATGTTGATGAATTGAATGATTTATTATGATTTGTATGAAATTGATTCTTCATTATTGTGTATAGATGATTCTTATATGGATTAGAATCAATCTAGATAATTGATTATATGTTCTTAATTGTGCTTTCAATCAATTATGCGAAAGTGAGTTATTTGAGAGTCTTAATTCTTTTATACCCATGCTAGGCTAGTTGCACGAGAGTGAATTAGTTTAGTAGGATAATTAGCATGCTTAATTACGCGAGAGTGAGTTGAGTGTGTCGATTGTTCCTAATTGAGGTCATTTTCATCTAATTGCAATGTTGCTTGTGAATGCATTAATGAAATTGAATTCCACTTTCCCTAGTTTTAGTTGTTTACTTTAAGTAGTGTTTTAGATGTTCATCTCTCCTTATCTCGATCATCCTAGTAGTCTAATTAGCATAGATTGATACACTTGGTCTTCGTGGTTCGACCTTATACTTGCCACTAAATAATTTAGTGTAAGTTTAGGTATTATAAATTTTTTAATTTGGTTAGGCTTAGTAGTCCAAACGACCAATTAACCTCTGTCTTCATGTCTAATGTCGATCAGAGAGCTTCATTTTTCTATCATTCAAATCCTCTGTCTTCATGTCTAATTTCTTCTCCATAGCCTTCAATTCTGTCTTTCATGAAATCAACCTCCATTTCCTTCACAGCAAGAGAAGTCTTTTTTTCAAAGAGCTTAAAACGCAAAGCAGCATCCACTCCATTGCTTACATTAACCCACTGGAAAATCCCACAATCACCCACCTGCACATATAAAACCCAAATTTAATTTAATTAAAAACCCTAATTCACATAATTCAATACAACAATTTTAAGTGATTGCTGAATTTAACTCACTGGCCATTTAGGGCAACCGAAAAACTTCATCCCTGCATTATCACCTATTTTTGCCATTCGAACCACTGCAACAACCCCACACCTGCACTTGAATAGTGAAGAAAACAATCCACGACCCATTAAATAAGAAGATCAACTTGACATTGCGCAAAAATAGTTCGGTTCATTGATGTTGACAGAGAAAAGGGAGTAACAATGGAGAAAGGGAGGAAGAAAGTAGAAAGGGGTCTTTGTTTCGGAGAGAGAGAAGAAAAGTCAAACCTTTTAACTTGGTTTAAAAAAAAGAACTGTTAGAGATTCCACGTAGGATGTTTACACCCTACAACAAGTTACTTAACTGGTAAGTGTAAGGAGGGTGTTCCCATCATAGGGGATCTTTCTCCTTAAATGCCCATGACCCTTTAAAAGCCTAGGACTTTACACCTGTTAGGGTGTATTAGGATTTGAATTCTTGACTGTCTGGGGGACCTTGAATTAGAATTGATCCTTTCATCCTGCTTTTTTATAAGAAACAAGTAGAAGTCGCCAATGAGTTTTAGGAAAACTCATAAACCTTGTGCATGTCTTTCTCCCAAGTAGAGTTTAAGGGATATTTAGCACGAATCGTAAGTTTAACCTTGCCCAAATTGGTCTACATTAACCAGAAATGAGTTCGGGACGGAGAGAGGGTACCAAGATAGCTTTCCCTTTTGAGGGGAATCACTATCCTATCTCTAGTACGGACTGTACTAGCTCTTCCTTTTTCATAATTTCATCATAAAAAAAACATGCAATGTGATACCTATAAACTAAGTTAGTTGATTTTATTTAGACGCGTCAATCATGTAGGAATTACATTGCAAAAGTCGTTATTCTTATTGTATCAGTATTCGTGAAAAGAACCAAAATAAACAAGATTCGCCTTGGTTTAAGTGATCAATCAACAATTAATTATTCAATTCTATTATTTATTTAACGCAAGATACTATTAGGAATTGATTAATTTAAAGGTTCGTTTAAAGTGATCAAACAATACTACTTAATTAATTAAAGTTATTTTAAACAAGAAAATAATGGTGATTGATCTAGGTGCTCGGGAATTTACCACTTTTCTTAGCTAGATATTCGTTTGAACACTTATGGACTCTATATTATTCAGGAACCTCCATCGTAGTAACTAGTATTAAAGGGGTTAGTTTTTAGGGCAAGAGGTTTTAGTAGCACACAAGTTCACAAATTTTCTGCCAGAGTTTTAGGTTAATTTCTATCTATTTTAGCCTCACATTAAGCCTCTATTTAAAAAGAATGGGAGCGTTTAGGGTTTTGAGCATTCTGCCGCAGCAGGTGTCGCGCGCATCTTAATCACTCACATCTTAATGGGTTGCGCGCGATAGCCCAACGCAAGTGATTAAGATGCGCTACTATGGGAAGGACAATTGATGATCTTACGCGCAGTATTGTGCAAAGATTCAATTTTATATTTTTATGAAATTCTGAAATTTTCCGCAAGCACATCACTAGCATTTTCGCTAGGTGTCGCGTGCAACATATGACGTTGCGCGCGCTAGGCTAGCGTGACTCTTTGAGATGCGCGCGGATTTCTCTGCGGCATCATTGATTTTTAACTTAGGCGCCTCTAAATCTGTCGTAATTAGGTTTTAACCAGGGCTTAAGCCTAATTATGATCGGGTTTAGTAAATTGGACCTTATTTAATTTGTTTTTGGGTTAGGCTATTCATTTTTGCAGTACTAGTAAAAGGCTTATCTCCGACGGACTTATTCCAACGCCAGTATTTTCCGTCGTTAAATTTAAAGTTTACGACAGAATCTTTTATGTCGTTAAAATCCGTCGCAAAAATCACTTTCCAAAGGAAGTTTTGTCCCAATTTTTCCGACGGAATTTAATTCGGTCGCAAAATTACCTTTTCGACGAAATTTTCCGTAGGAAAATTATTTAAGTCAAAAGAGGGAAATTGGCTAAGCTATTTCACGAAAGAAAGAGACAAAGAAGGGAAGAGAGAGAAAGAGAGAAAGGGAGAAAGAGAGAGAAAGAGGAAGGGGTTTTAATTGAACTTCTCAGATCTGCCGCCGCCGGAGTCAGACAGTCGCACGACTGTCTTCCCCCGCCATCAAAGGTCACCGTATTACTTCCTCCTGTAGTTCTCCGCCGCCGGTGAGGTTAGTTTGGTTTTTTTTTTATTTAAACAATCCGGTAAACCGGCGCCCGTAGCCACCACCGACTATTTGCGAACAGCCACCACCGGCCCCTCATAGCAGCCATCGTTCCTCTGTGCCGTTAAGAACAACCGGCGTTCAGTAGCTGCCGCCGGCACGTAATTTTTTTTAAATTTCTGTTTTTTTTTTGTTATAAACCTTAACCACCACCGTATTATACAGGTTCCTCCAAACTCCGTCCTTGGTGCGACCAGAACCACCACCACCTTCATCCTCTCGCCGTTCAACCGCCAGTATGTGTTCATCTTTTTTTTTTTAATTAAAATTGACATTTTACACCATAAATAAGGTTTTTTTTTTATTATTGGTAGGATTTGTACATTTCCTTGCATTGAATCTCAATAAAAAGTGCAGATCTATCGGTTAGTAACATTATAATTTCTAAAATTCTTAGTTTATTAGTTTATACTTGACATGTTAGTGACTTAGATATATGTTAGTTTATTATTGTTTTTATTTTGTGTTAGTGTAGTTTGATTTAATTTATTATAATAATGGTTAATATGTTAGTTTAGTATGGTTTATTATAATAATGTACGGCATGACATGTTAATTTAGTAAGGTTTTGTATAATAATGCATGGCATGATATTTTAGTTTAGGTTGATATGTTATTATAATAATGTACGACATGATATGTTAGTTTACTTTGGTTTAGTATAATGTATGGTAGTTTACTTTAATTTATTATAATTTAATAATGTATTTTAGGTAATTGAGTTAAATATTATAATAATGGACGACATGATATGTTACGGCATGATATTTTAGTTTATTTTAATATAATGTATTTTAGTTATTTGAGTTAAATATATTTGTTTTATATAATGTTTAATGTAATGATTTATTATTGTTTATATCAATTTACTTATTAACACTAATTAATTATATATGATTGTTGACATAAATTTAATTATTAACACTAATTGTTTATATATGATTGTTTATATCAATTTAATAATGATTATGTTATATTTATAATGGTTGTGTTTTTTTCATTTTCATAATCATTTGCCTAGATACCCGTTCAAGGCATACTCATTAGGAGTATGTCTTGAATAGTCCCCGGTTCGAACTGTTCTTGAACGTTTATTCTCACTTAAGTGGTGAATTTATGCCTTGTTATGGATTCTAGGGAATATTCTGACTTGTCATTTCTCTACAATGTTCTCTGGGTACATGTGACGGGTTATCTAATAGCCTATATCGTGTACTTGGAGAACTAAAGGGAAATGCTGCCGGATTTTCCATAGAATTGAAAAACTTGGCATACATTCTCTAGTGAGATTAAATGTCCAAGGATGGGTTAGGTTGGAGTGATAAGGACATTTAGACATCATTTACAATCTTATTTTCATATTCATAACATTTTGATGGATAATGACTATTCAATACGCATTGTGACTAATGTGATTATACATATTTGTGAGTTATGTAGATGATTAGGGGATTTTGCTCCCACCAATCGGAATGCGCCACGTGGGCCAATCAGGTCCTGCCAAGTGTCCCCCAGTTGGAACTGTCAGGGATTGCCACGTGGCACGCGCTTATTCGTCCACCTTGGACCTATTATGTCATGACATGTGGCATACTCCATGCCTAATGGAGAAACCGGCCACCCAGGCCCAACTTCCGAGGGAAGCCCAATCAGCCCTAGGTTAACCTAAACCTAGGATGGGCACGTTTCCCAAGGTTATAAATACCTCCCTTAATCCTCATTAAGGGAGAGGACGAGAAAACACATTAATTACACACAGTAATTACCGGCTGATCTCGCTAACAAAGCAGATTACCTACATTAAACACTCTCACCTAGAGAGACCCAATCACTTTAATTTCCGCGTTAATTACTCCTTAATCAAGTACTAACTTGACCGTTGGAGGCGGAGCTCCCACCACCAGGAGTCTCCGTTATTTTGCAGGTACAGGCGTCCGGTTCCAGTCTCGGAATTGTAACTCTCCCGCAGGACATCAGAAAACCCCGAAACATTTGGCGCCGTCTGTGGGGAGAGTACTTCTGAGATGGCATCCAAGTCCACCGACTCCTGAAGAGAGGCGTCCCCTAGACGACCCTCAAGTTCAATCGGACCATGATACCGAGAGTGAATTTGAAGTTGAAGCTCACACAGCTTCAGACGGGACCCTAAGGGCCCGACGTACCCGTCATACCGAAAGGAGGGAACGGGAACATCTTCAAACTGGAAGTGAGCCAGCAGGCGCACCCCCTGTTCGGCAACAGCCGACTGATGGGTCTGCTCCCATCACAAGGAACGAACTCATGACCTTCATGAGGAACTTCAAGGGAGAGATTCAAGAGTTGATCAACAAGAAGCCGCCTGCTCCAGTCAAGGAGCAGTCGGCTAAGAAACCCTCCACTTCACTGAAGAGGTAGCCAGTTCAAGGGCGAGAGGCGACTCCTCATCCTAAATCTAGGAAGCGGGAGCCACCTGCCCTTGATTTCACAAAATTCCGTTTTCCTACAGGAAATAGGAAACCTGTTCGTCATATTCAGGCGGACGGGTCGAAGCAAACATTCACAGACGCTCGGCTACTGCTAGAGCAGAAGAAGAGTGACTGATTGTCAGAGTCGGCCTCTACTTCAAACTTTCAAGACAGTCTGCGAAATGCCTCGATGAGGCATACTCAGTCGTATCATGAGAGTCAGTCAGGCGGCACCTCTCGTCAGTCCGGCTTTCATAGCGACCAGGCGGTACCAAACTTACCATTTGTGCCGCAACAACAGTATTTTTTGCAGCCACCTCCGTTTGGTGGACCTGCAGCAAAAAAACGTCCAACCTATGGACTGGCAGCTACGGTTGCTTAGACTTGGTGAACAGCCGTCGGCCTTCTCCAAGGAAATTACTGAAGCCGCTCAGCCGGCCAAAGTGAAAAATGTACTAGTAGGCGCCTATGACGGCACTACTAACCCAGAAGACCATCTGATGGCATTCACCAACCTGATGTACCTTCAAGGGTTGGATGATCCCACTTGGTGCAAGTGTTTCCCAGCGACTCTCAAAGGAATCGCACAACAATGGTTCGGCAACCTGCCGACTGGTTGTGTAAATAGTTTCAGGACGCTTGCTTACTTATTCACCTCCAACTTCGCCATGAACATCCCTGCGAAGAAAACGACCCTTGATTTAGGAACAATTCAGCAGGGCGAGAAGGAGGGTCTTTGTTCTTACATCAGGCGGTTTAACCTGATGAGAATACAGATTCAAGGGTTACCGGATGAGGTAGCCTATACTGACTTTTTCAGAGGTCTCAAAGACGGGTCTACCTTCAAATTTGATTTGGTTCGAAAGAGGGTGGCGACTCTTCAAGAGGCCTTGATTGAAGCAGAAGCCTATATACAGGCGACTGATCTTTGTACGGTAAAACAGTCGGACGGGAAAAGGTTCGACAAAAGAGAAAGACGACAGAAACAGTCGTCAAACAAAGATGAGAAGAGAAAAGAGGTCTGGGCGGGTGATTCCTCTAAACAGCCGGCCCAGAGAAAGAAAAAAGAATTCAAACCATACTCCCCAAAGTATGCGTTTAACAAAGATAACCAGTTTATCCTAAAAGAAATCAAGGGACGGATCTCAATTGAGAAGCCGGTCCCCATGAAGGGTTCTGCAAACAACCGGAACCAAGATAAATTATGTGCTTATCATGATGATGTTGGTCATCACACCAATGACTGCATCAGTCTCATGCGATATCTGGACCGCCTAGCTGAGCAAGGTGATCTTGACACTTATGTCAAGAAATCTACGGGGAACACTTCCTCAAAAAAGCAGTCGGCCAAAAAGAATCAACAGGCCGACAGCTCCGATACAGATGATGCAGTCGTCTACACCATTGCAGGCGGCTTCTCAGGAGGCGGCCCCACTATTAGGGGCAACAAATACAATATCAGGCGGTTAGATGTAAATTCCGTTCACCAAGAACGGCCGTCCAAATATTCATTTCCTGAGATTGTCATCACTGAAGAAGATCTAGGAGGGGTAAGAGGGCCGCATGACGACCCTATCGTTATTGAATGTAAAGTGGCCAACCAGAGAGTTGGCCGAATCCTCATAGATACCGGAAGCTCCTCATATCTCATCAGTAGCAAATGTCTGTCGAAACTAAAATATCAGACTGATTGCATACATCCGGCCTCCCACCCTTTAGTAGGGTTTGGAGGAGGAGTCGTCCACCCACTGGGAACGAGTGGATTTACCCATCCGCCTGGGCGAAAAAGGGGAAGGACGACACATGGTAGTCGGGTTCCTGGTAGTAAAAGAACTCTCGGCCTACAACATGATTCTGGGTCGACCAACCCTGAATAATTCCAAGGCTGTTATAATCCCATCTCTTATGTTGCTCAAGTTTGAGAGGGATAATGGAACAGTCGGCTCCCTAAGGGGAGATCAGAGGATTGCCCGAGAGTGCTATCTCTCGGATGTCAAGCCCACTGTTATGGCCACTGGGTCAAGCGGTGAAAAAACAGACCTTGACAATGTCAAGGAGAGTGCGCCTGTTCAAGAAGCAGGCGGCAAGAAGAGAAAGGCATCCCAGACAGGGGCCGCAAGAAAAGAAAGAAAATAGCAATCATTGGCAGAGGAGCGGTCGGATGAGTTCCGCCCTCAGCCGGCTAGTGAGCATGCGGACCTGATCTTAGACGACTCACGTCCTGACCGAACAGTCAAAGTTGGGACGACTGCCCTGAGAGACCTTGGTGACGACTTTCACAAACTATTGAAAGAATACAAGGACATCTTTGCATTCGAAGTCCATGAAATGCCAGGCATTAGTCCTGATCTGGCGGTACATAAACTGGCCGTGGATCCGAAAAAGAAGCCGGTACGGCAAAAGAAGCGGAACCATGGCGAAGAAAGAAGTCAGGCGGCAGCCGCCGAAGTTAAAAAATTACTTGATGCAGGGTTCATTCGGCAATTTTACTTCCCAGACTGGGTTGCAAATGTGGTGCTTGTTAAAAAGCCGAATGGCACCTGGCGAATGTGTGTAGACTACACAGACTTAAACAAGGCGTGCCCCAAAGACAGTTAACCCTCTGCCTAAAATTGATAACCTGGTCGACTCAACAACCGGCCATGCTTTGATGAGCTTTATGGACGCCTATTCTGGTTTCCATCAAATTCCTTTATGGAAGAAAGATCAGGAGAAGACGGCCTTCGTCACTGATCAGGGGTTATACTGTTACACGGTCATGCCGTTTGGTTTTAAGAATGCCCCGGCTACCTTCCAGCGAATGATAAACACTGTGTTTCTTTGATCAGATTGGGAGAAACGTCGAGGCATACATTGATGATATGATTGTCAAGACTAAGCTTCAGAAAGATCATCTGTCGGACCTCCGAGAAACTTTCGCCACACTCAGGCGGCACCATGTCATGCTCAATCCCAAGAAATGTGTATTTGGAGTTGAGTCTGGGAATTTCTCGGATTCCTTATCAATCAGAGAGGAATAGAGGCGAACCCTGAGAAGGTGCAGGCGGTCATTGACATGCAGTCGCCTCGTACCATCCGAGAGGTTCAGAAGTTAACAGGTTGTCTGGCGGCCTTGGGAAGATTTCTAAGCCGATCAGGCGACAAATGCCTATACTTTTTTCCAGGCAATTAAGAAAAAGGCAAGGTTTGAATGGGGCCGGATGCTGAGGCCGCCTTCCAGAAATTGAAAGTTCACTTGCATTCCTTGCCGAGGCTGGTCAGCCCTTTGCCCAAAGAAGTACTCTACATGTACCTGGCCGTCTCTGATCATGCGTTAAGCGCTGTTCTCCTTGCTGAAAGAGACGGCTGTCAGCTCCCGGTCTACTTTGTCAGTCACGTACTGAAAAATGCCGAGTTGAGGTATCCCCTAGTGGAGAAATTTGGTCTTGCACTCTTCATGGCTGTTAAAAAAATTGAAGCCCTACTTTTTGGCACATGCAGTCGTCGTGTATACAGACCAACCTATCAAGCGGCCACTTACCATCATGGAGTCGTCAGGCCGAATGATCAAATGGGCCATAGAAATACAGAGCCTCGAAGTTACTTTCGAGCCTAGAAAAGCAGTGAAGGGGCAAGCCTTTGCTGACTTTATTGTAGAGATGACTCGTCCTCCTGACTCTCAAGTTCCAGACCAAGTATGGAAGGTATATGTGGACGGAAGCTCTACTTCAAATGGTTGTGGAGCAGGCGTCATATGTCAGTCGCCAGAGGGCGACAGGTACGAGTATGCTCTACGCTTCAGTTTTCAGGCTTCAAACAATGAGGCAGAATATGAAGCTTTACTAGCCGGGATCCGCATGTGCAAGGCGGCAGGGGCAAGAAAATAGACGCTGTTCCGATTCACAATTGATAGTGAGTCAGTACAATGGCGAATACGAAGCAACCCATCCGGCCATGATCAAGTATTTACAGGCGGTCCGACAAGCAGTCGGCTCCCTTGAGGATTTCCATCTGATCCAAGTGCCGAGATCAGAAAACAACCAGGCGGATGCACTGTCAAAATTAGCATCATCCGCCTCCTCTGATACTCCTCGAACTGTTTTTTGGGAAGTAATGGAGAAGAGAAGCATCGAGGAAAACCCTATTGGAATCCTAGACAGAAGCTCAACCTGGATGGATTCAATCAGGGCATATCTGACAAACGGTACACTGCCGGATGATCCTCAACAGGCGGCAGCACTGAAAAAACGAGCCACCTGTTTTGAAATGATAAAGGGAGAACTTCACAAAAGGGGGTACCTTCAACCCTTCTTAAAGTGTGTTACTCCAGAAAAGGGACGAGAGATACTAGACGATCTTCACTCTGGTTACTGTGCTTCTCATATAGGCGGTAGGACGCTTGCTCAAAGGGCAAGGCGGCAGGGCTACTTTTGGCCTACTTTGGAAGCAGATGCAATGGAATGGTGAAAAAATGTGACAAGTGCCAAAGGTTTGGCAAACTAATTCACCGTCCGGCTACTGACCTCACTACCATTCATAGCCCACTACCGTTTGCTAAGTGGGGCATGGACATTCTGGGTCCATATACGCCTGCTACAGGCGGAAGAGGTACATACTTGTTGCTGTTGACTACTTCACTAAATGGGTAGAGGCGGAGGCTGTAAAGGGAATCAAGACGAAAGATGTAATTTCATTCATTTGGAAAATGTCATCACTCGGTTCGGGTTCCCATGTCTATGGTTTTTGATAATGGTCCCCAATTTGAGACGCCTGTTCTCAAAAGCTGGTTGGGTGACCAAGGAATTGCAAAACTACTTTGCATCTGTCGGCCGTCCACAAGCAAACGGCCAGGTAGAAGCCTTTAATAAAATCATCTCGACGGTCTCAAGAAAAGATTGAACGAGCAGGCGGCCTATGGGCGGATGAACTACCACATGTTCTCTGGGCCATTAGGACGACTGAAAAAGGGGCGACTGGAGAAACTCCATTCCTCCTAACTTACGGTGCGGAAGCTGTTCTTCCAATAGAACACTACGAGCCGACTCTTCGAGTAATGTTATATGACGAAGAGGCAAACTGGGAAGCCATGCGCCTGGCATTAGACTCACTTCCTGAAAAGAGAGGCAATGCTGTCTTGCGCCATGAAATCTATCGCCTGAGAATGACTAGATCATACAACAAAAAAGTACACAGGCGTCCCTCAAAGTGGGGACTTTGTACTTAGAAAAATGGAAGCAGTTGGTAGGGCTAATGAGTCTGGCAAACTAACTCCCAACTGGGAAGGACCCTACCGAATCTGTGAGGAAGTCAGGGACGGTACCTACCGTCTGGAAACACCAGACGGACAACCGTTGCCTCGAACTTGGAATGTAGATAATCTTAAGAAATATTTCTTTTGAATGATGTAAATAGTCAAGAGCTACTTAATAAAAGTTTGCACTTACTATTCAATTTTGTACTAAGAGGGGCACGCCTACTAACAAATAGTCGGCTACTCTCCATTGAGTATTTTACTCTATTTTAGAGGGGCATGCGTCTGTACCTTTACAGTCGGCTACTCTCCATTGAGTATTTTTACTCTCTTCAGAGGGGATGCCGTCTGTACCTTTACAGTCGGCTACTCTCCATTGAGTTTTTCACTCTATCTTCAGAGGGGCATGCCGTCTGTACCTTACAGTCGGCTACTTTCCATTGAGTTTTACTCACAATAGGGGCATGTCGTCTGGACATATAGTCGGCTACTCTCCATAAGAAGATGGCCGACTGGTTCCAAACACATAGCCACCCCCCTAATACTTAGCTAAAAAGATTAGGGCCTGGCCGACCCTGTGCCTAACAGGCGGCTACCCTCCTTTTACTTAGCACCTACGTTCACCAAGAACTTACCAAGGCCACAGGCCGAATGATCAGACCAGGCGCCAAGCCAACTGATCAAATCTACAAAACTAATACGACCTGTCCCAACATCATAGCAGTCGTCCGGCGGCATCCCTCCGGATGAAATTCGTCGCAGAGAGCAGCTCCCTTTTGGGTGGAACATTGCTCTATAAACTAATTACACGACACCTATACGACTGTCCCCAAGGGAAACCACGTAGCCGTTTTTGAGACAAGGATAACTCTATCACTAACCAAACCAGTGGTAGCAGTTGACATCTGAGTCAGATGACCGCCTGTATTACTTGGGATAAATGCAGGGGGTACCTCTTGAGTTAATAGCCAACAAACATTGGCAAATCAAGGGGTCTAGCCGGCCTCCGCCGCCTGGTACCTCTACTTCTCAAGCAAGAGTGACGGCGACTGAGTAACACCAACGTTAACTCATAGTCACTCCCTCAAACTTGGTATGGAACTCAAACC